>NW_027175626.1:197500-515215 GCF_028021215.1 Eschrichtius robustus
CCTAACCCGTACCCTAAACCGAGCCCTAACCCTCAAATTAACCCTAACCCTAACCCTAACCCATACCCTACGCCGTACCCGAACCCGTACCCTAAGCGGTATCCTAAAGCTAACCCTAACCCTAACCCTAACCCTAACCCTAAGCTACCCTTGACTGCTTCTGCCTCCAATAGATTTCCTAAGCAATAGTGTTTTAAGGAACAGGTTAAAAAGAGAATCCTAATGTGATTTCTTGATAATGGGTGTGTTCCTTATTTTCTCCTAGTGTCTAAACTCTTCTCCATGGCTGGACCCCCAAATAATATTCCTTGACGTGCTAAGGGGTATCTAGAGAGTGGGATAGGTTTAATAACTACCCTAACCCTAACGCGTACCCTAACCCTAACCTCTACCCTAACCCTAACACGTACACTAATCCTAACCCGTACCCTAAACCGAGCCCTAACCCTCAAACTAACCCTAACCCTAAACCTAACCCATACCCTACGCCGTACCCGAACCCGTACCCGAATACGTACCCTAAGCCGTACCCTAACCCTAACCCTAAACCTAACCCTAACCCTAACCCTAACCCTAAGCTACCCTTGACTGCTTCTGCCTCCAATAGATTTCCTAAGCACTAGTGTTTTAAGGAACAGGTTAAAAAGAGAATCCTAATGTGATTTCAGAATAATGGGTGTGTTCCTTATCTTCTCCTAGTGTCTAAACTCTTCTCCATGGCTGGACAACCAAATAATATTCCTTGACGTGCTAAGGGGTATCTAGAGAGTGGGATAGGTATAATAACTACCCTAACCCTAACGCGTACCCTAACCCTAACCCCTACCCTAACCCTAACACGAACCCTAATCCTAACCCGTACCCTAAACCGAGCCCTAACCTTCAAACTAACCCTAACCCTAACCCATACCCTACGCCGTACACGAACCCGTACCCGAACCCGTACCCTAAGCCGTACCCTAACCCTAACCCTAACCCTAACCCTAACCCTAAGCTACCCTTGACTGCTTCTGCCTCCAATAGATTTCCTAAGCACTAGTGTTTTAAGGAACAGGTTAAAAAGAGAATCCTAATGTGATTTCTTGATAATGGGTGTGTTCCTTATCTTCTCCTAGTGTCTAAACTCTTCTCCATGGCTGGACACCCAAATAATATTCCTTGACGTGCTAAGGGGTATCTAGAGAGTGGGATAGGTTTAATAACTACACTAACCCTAACGCGTACCCTAACCCTAACCCCTAACCTAACCCTAACACGTACCCTAATCCTAACCCGTAACCTAAACCGAGCCCTAACCCTCAAACTATCCCTAACCCTAACCCTAACCCATACCCTACGCCGTACCCGAACCCGTACCCTAAGCGGTACCCTAAAGCTAACCCTAACCCTAACCCTAACCCTAACCCTAACCCTAAGCTACCCTTGACTGCTTCTGCCTCCAATAGATTTCCTAAGCACTAGTGTTGTAAGGAACAGGTTAAAAAGAGAATCCTAATGTGATTTCAGGATAATGGGTGTGTTCCTTATCTTCTCCTAGTGTCTAAACTCTTCTCCATGGCTGGACCCCCAAATAATATTCCTTGTCGTGCTAAGGGGTATCTAGAGAGTGGGATAGGTTTAATAACTACCCTAACCCTAACGCGTACCCTAACCCTAACCCCTACCCTAACCCTAACACGAACCCTAATCCTAACCCGTACCCTAAACCGAGCCCTAACCTTCAAACGAACCCTAACCCTAACCCTAACCCATACCCTACGCCGTACACGAACCCGTACCCGAACCCGTACCCTAAGCCGTACCCTAACCCTAACCCTAACCCTAACCCTAACCCTAACCCTAAGCTACCCTTGACTGCTTCTGCCTCCAATAGATTTCCTAAGCACTAGTGTTTTAAGGAACAGGTTAAAAAGAGAATCCTAATGTGATTTCTTGATAATGGGTGTGTTCCTTATCTTCTCCTAGTGTCTAAACTCTTCTCCATGGCTGGACACCCAAATAATATTCCTTGACGTGCTAAGGGGTATCTAGAGAGTGGGATAGGTTTAATAACTACACTAACCCTAACGCGTACCCTAACCCTAACCCCTAACCTAACCCTAACACGTACCCTAATCGTAACCCGTAACCTAAACCGAGCCCTAACCCTCAAACTATCCCTAACACTAACCCTAAACCATACCCTACGCCGTACCCGAACCCGTACCCGAACCCGTACCCTAAGCCGTACCCTAAGCCGTACCCTAACCCTAACCCTAACCCTAAGCTACCCTTGACTGCTTCTGCCTCCAATAGATTTCCTAAGCACTAGTGTTTTAAGGAACAGGTTAAAAAGAGAATCCTAATGTGATTTCTTGATAATGGGTGTGTTCCTTATCTTCTCCTAGTGTCTAAACTCTTCTCCATGGCTGGACCCCCAAATAATATTCCTTGACGTGCAAAGGGGTATCTAGGGAGTGGGATAGGTTTAATAACTACCCTAACCCTAACGCGTACCCTAACCCTAACCCCAACCCTAACCCTAACACGTACCCTAATCCTAACCCATACCCTAAACCGAGCCCTAACCCTCAAACTAACCCTAACCCTAATCCTAACCCATACCCTATGCCGTACCCGAACCCGTACTCTAAGCCTTACCCTAACAATAACCCTAACCCTAACCCTAAGCTACCCTTGACTGCTTCTGCCTCCAATAGATTTCCTAAGCACTAGTGTTTTAAGGAACAGTTTAAAAAGAGAATCCTAATGTGATTTCTTGATAATGGGTGTGTTCCTTATCTTCTCCTAGTGTCTAAACTCTTCTCCATGGCTGGACCCCCAAATAATATTCCTTGACGTGCTAAGGGGTATCTAGAGAGTGGGATAGGTTTAATAACTACCCTAACCCTAACGCGTACCCTAACCCTAACCTCTACCCTTACCCTAAGACGTACACCAATCCTAACCCGTAACCTAAACCGAGCCCTAACCCTCAAACTAACCCTAACCCTAAACCTAACCCATACCCTACGCCGTACACGAACCCGTACCCTAAGCGGTATCCTAAAGCTAACCCTAACCCTAACACTAACCCTAACCCTAAGCTACCCTTGACTGCTTCTTTCTCCAATAGATTTCCTAAGCACTAGTGTTTTAAGGAACAGGTTAAAAAGAGAATCCTAATGTGATTTCTTGATAATGGGTGTGTTCCTTATCTTCTCCTAGTGTCTAAACTCTTCTCCATGGCTGGACACCCAAATAATATTCCTTGACGTGCTAAGGGGTATCTAGAGAGTGGGATAGGTTTAATAACTACCCTAACCCTAACGCGTACCCTAACCCTAACCTCTACCCTAACCCTAACACGTACACTAATCCTAACCCGTACCCTAAACCGAGCCCTAACCCTCAAACTAACCCTAACCCTAAAACTAACCCATACCCTACGCCGTACCCGAAACCGTACCCGAACCCGTACCCTAAGCCGTACCCTAACCCTAACCCTAACCCTAACCCTAACCCTAACCCTAAGCTACCCTTGACTGCTTCTGCCTCCAATAGATTTCCTAAGCACTAGTGTATTAAGGAACAGGTTAAAAAGAGAATCCTAATGTGATTTCAGAATAATGGGTGTGTTCCTTATCTTCTCCTAGTGTCTAAACTCTTCTCCATGGCTGGACCCCCAAATAATATTCCTTGACGTGCTAAGGGGTATCTAGAGAGTGGGATAGGTTTATTAACTACCCTAACCCTAACGCGTACCCTAACCCTAACCCCTACCCTAACCCTAACACGAACCCTAATCCTAACACGTACCCTAAACTGAGCCCTAACCTTCAAACTAACCCTAACCCTAACCCATACCCTACGCCGTACACGAACCCGTACCCGAACCCGTACCCTAAGCCGTACCCTAACCCTAACCCTAACCCTAACCCTAAGCTACCCTTGACTGCTTCTGCCTCCAATAGATTTCCTAAGCACTAGTGTTTTAAGGAACAGGTTAAAAAGAGAATCCTAATGTGATTTCTTGATAATGGGTGTGTTCCTTATCTTCTCCTAGTGTCTAAACTCTTCTCCATGGCTGGACCCCCAAATAATATTCCTTGACGTGCTAAGGGGTATCTAGAGAGTGGGATAGGTTTAATAACTACCCTAAACCTAACGCGTACCCTAACCCTAACACGTGCCCTAATCCTAACCCATACCCTAAACCGAGCCCTAACCCTCAAATTAACCCTAACCCTAACCCTAACCCATACCCTACGCCGTACCCGAACCCGTACCCTAAGCGGTACCCTAAAGCTAACCCTAACCCTAACCCTAACCCTAACCCTAAGCTACCCTTGACTGCTTCTGCCTCCAATAGATTTCCTAAGCACTAGTGTTTTAAGGAACAGGTTAAAAATAGAATCCTAATGTGATTTCAGGATAATGGGTGTGTTCCTTATCTTCTCCTAGTGTCTAAACTCTTCTCCATTGCTGGACCCCCAAATAATATTCCTTGTCGTGCTAAGGGGTATCTAGAGAGTGGGATAGGTTTAATAACTACCCTAACCCTAACGCGTACCCTAACCCTAACCCCTACCCTAACCCTAACACGAACCCTAATCCTAACCCGTACCCTAAACCGAGCCTTAACCTTCAAACTAACCCTAACCCTAACCCTAACCCATACCCTACGCCGTACACGAACCCGTACCCGAACCCGTACCCTAAGCCGTACCCTAACCCAAACCCTAACCCTAACCCTAACCCTAAGCTACCCTTGACTTCTTCTGCCTCCAATAGATTTCCTAAGCACTAGTGTTTTAAGGAACAGGTTAAAAAGAGAATCCTAATGTGATTTCTTGATAATGGGTGTGTTCCTTATCTTCTCCTAGTGTCTAAACTCTTCTCCATGGCTGGACACCCAAATAATATTCCTTGACGTGCTAAGGGGTATCTAGAGAGTGGGATAGGTTTAATAACTACACTAACCCTAACGCGTACCCTAACCCTAACCCCTAACCTAACCCTAACACGTACCCTAATCCTAACCCGTAACCTAAACCGAGCCCTAACCCTCAAACTATCCCTAACCCTAACCCTAACCCATACCCTACGCCGTACCCGAACCCGTACCCGAACTCGTACCCTAAGCCGTACCCTAAGCCGTACCCTAACCCTAACCCTAACCCTAAGCTACCCTTGACTGCTTCTGCCTCCAATAGATTTCCTAAGCACTAGTGTTTTAAGGAACAGGTTCAAAAGAGAATCCTAATGTGATTTCTTGATAATGGGTGTGTTCCTTATCTTCTCCTAGTGTCTAAATTCTTCTCCATGGCTGGACCCCCAAATAATATTCCTTGACGTGCTAAGTGGTATCTAGAGAGTGGGATAGGTTTAATAACTACCCTAACCCTAACGCGTACCCTAACCCTAACACGTACCCTAATCCTAACCCGTACCCTAAACCGAGCCCTAACCTTCAAATTAACCCTAACCCTAACCCTAACCCATACCCTACGCCGTACCCGAACCCGTACCCTAAGCGGTATCCTAAAGCTAACCCTAACCCTAACACTAACCCTAACCCTAAGCTACCCTTGACTGCTTCTTTCTCCAATAGATTTCCTAAGCACTAGTGTTTTAAGGAACAGGTTAAAAAGAGAATCCTAATGTGATTTCTTGATAATGGGTGTGTTCCTTATCTTCTCCTAGTGTCTAAACTCTTCTCCATGGCTGGACCCCCAAATAATATTCCTTGACGTGCTAAGGGGTATCTAGAGAGTGGGATAGGTTTAATAACTACCCTAACCCTAACGCGTACCCTAACCCTAACCTCTACCCTAACCCTAACACGTACACTAATCCTAACCCGTACCCTAAACCGAGCCCTAACCCTCAAACTAACCCTAACCCTAAACCTAACCCATACCCTACGCCGTACCCGAACCCGTACCCGAACCCGTACCCTAAGCCGTACCCTAACCCTAACCCTAACCCTAACCCTAACCCTAACCCTAAGCTACCCTTGACTGCTTCTGCCTCCAATAGATTTCCTAAGCACTAGTGTATTAAGGAACAGGTTAAAAAGATAATCCTAATGTGATTTCAGAATAATGGGTGTGTTCCTTATCTTCTCCTAGTGTCTAAACTCTTCTCCATGGCTGGACCCCCAAATAATATTCCTTGACGTGCTAAGGGGTATCTAGAGAGTGGGATAGGTTTATTAACTACCCTAACCCTAACGCGTACCCTAACCCTAACCCCTACCCTAACCCTAACACGAACCCTAATCCTAACACGTACCCTAAACTGAGCCCTAACCTTCAAACTAACCCTAACCCTAACCCATACCCTACGCCGTACACGAACCCGTACCCGAACCCGTACCCTAAGCCGTACCCTAACCCTAACCCTAACCCTAACCCTAACCCTAAGCTACCCTTGACTGCTTCTGCCTCCAATAGATTTCCTAAGCACTAGTGTTTTAAGGAACAGGTTAAAAAGAGAATCCTAATGTGATTTCTTGATAATGGGTGTGTTCCTTATCTTCTCCTAGTGTCTAAACTCTTCTCCATGGCTGGACCCCCAAATAATATTCCTTGACGTGCTAAGGGGTATCTAGAGAGTGGGATAGGTTTAATAACTACCCTAACCCTAACGCGTAACCTAACCCTAACACGTGCCCTAATCCTAACCCGTACCCTAAACCGAGCCCTAACCCTCAAATTAACACTAATCCTAACCCTAACCCATACCCTCCGCCGTACCCGAACCCGTACCCTAAGCCGTACCCTAACCCAAACCCTAACCCTAAACCTAACCCTAAGCTACCCTTGACTGCTTCTGCCTCCAATAGATTTCCTAAGCACTAGTGTTTTAAGGAACAGGTTAAAAAGAGAATCCTAATGTGATTTCTTGATAATGGGTGTGTTCCTTATCTTCTCCTAGTGTCTAAACTCTTCTCCATGGCTGGACACCCAAATAATATTCCTTGACGTGCTAAGGGGTATCTAGAGAGTGGGATAGGTTTAATAACTACACTAACCCTAACGCGTACCCTAACCCTAACCCCTAACCTAACCCTAACACGTACCCTAATCCTAACCCGTAACCTAAGCCGAGCCCTAACCCTCAAACTATCCCTAACCCTAACCCTAACCCATACCCTACGCCGTACCCGAACCCGTACCCGAACCCGTACCCTAAGCCGTACCCTAAGCCGTACCCTAACCCTAACCCTAACCCTAAGCTACCCTTGACTGCTTCTGCCTCCAATAGATTTCCTAAGCACTAGTGTTTTAAGGAACAGGTTAAAAAGAGAATCCTAATGTGATTTCTTGATAATGGGTGTGTTCCTTATCTTCTCCTAGTGTCTAAACTCTTCTCCATGGCTGGACCCCCAAATAATATTCCTTGACGTGCTAAGGGGTATCTAGGGAGTGGGATAGGTTTAATAACTACCCTAACCCTAACGCGTACCCTAACCCTAACCCCTACCCTAACCCTAACACGTACCCTAATCCTAACCCATACCCTAAACCGAGCCCTAACCCTCAAACTAACCCTAACCCTAATCCTAACCCATACCCTATGCCGTACCCGAACCCGTACCCTAAGCCTTACCCTAACAATAACCCTAACCCTAACCCTAAGCTACCCTTGACTGCTTCTGCCTCCAATAGATTTCCTAAGCACTAGTGTTTTAAGGAACAGCTTAAAAAGAGAATCCTAATGTGATTTCTTGATAATGGGTGTGTTCCTTATCTTCTCCTAGTGTCTAAACTCTTCTCCATGGCTGGACCCCCAAATAATATTCCTTGACGTGCTAAGGGGTATCTAGAGAGTGGGATAGGTTTAATAACTACCCTAACCCTAACGCGTACCCTAACCCTAACCTCTACCCTAACCCTAAGACGTACACCAATCCTAACACGTACCCTAAACCGAGCCCTTACCCTCAAACTAACCCTAACCCTAAACCTAACCCATACCCCACGCCGTACCCGAACCCGTACCCGAACCCTTACCCTAAGCCGTACCCTAACCCTAACCCTAACCCTAACCCTAACCGTAAGCTACCCTTGACTGCTTCTGCCTCCAATAGATTTCCTAAGCAATATTGTGTTAAGGAACAGGTTAAAAAGAGAATCCTAATGTGATTTCAGGATAATGGGTGTGTTCCTTATCTTCTCCTAGTGTCTAAACTCTTCTCCATGGCTGGACCCCCAAATAATATTCCTTGACGTGCTAAGGGGTATCTAGAGAGTGGGATAGGTTTAATAACTACCCTAACCCTAACGCGTACCCTAACCCTAACACGTACCCTAATCCTAACCCGTACCCTAAACCGAGCCCTAACCCTCAAATTAACCCTAACCCTAACCCTAACCCATACCCTACGCCGTACCCGAACCCGTACCCTAAGCGGTATCCTAAAGCTAACCCTAACCCTAACCCTAACCCTAACCCTAAGCTACCCTTGACTGCTTCTGCCTCCAATAGATTTCCTAAGCACTAGTGTTTTAAGGAACAGGTTAAAAAGAGAATCCTAATGTGATTTCAGAATAATGGGTGTGTTCCTTATCTTCTCCTAGTGTCTAAACTCTTCTCCATGGCTGGACACCCAAATAATATTCCTTGACGTGCTAAGGGGTATCTAGAGAGTGGGATAGGTTTAATAACTACACTAACCCTAACGCGTACCCTAACCCTAACCCCTAACCTAACCCTAACACGTACCCTAATCCTAACCCGTAACCTAAACCGAGCCCTAACCCTCAAACTATCCCTAACCCTAACACTAACCCATACCCTACGCCGTACCCAAACCCGTACCCGAACCCGTACCCTAAGCCGTACCCTAAGCCGTACCCTAACCCTAACCCTAACCCTAAGCTACCCTTGACTGCTGTTGCCTCCAATAGATTTCCTAAGCACTAGTGTTTTAAGGAACAGGTTAAAAAGAGAATCCTAATGTGATTTCTTGATAATGGGTGTGTTCCTTATCTTCTCCTAGTGTCTAAACTGTTCTCCATGGCTGGACCCCCAAATAATATTCCTTGACGTGCTAAGGGGTATCTAGGGAGTGGGATAGGTTTAATAAATACCCTAACCCTAACGCGTACCCTAACCCTAACCCCTACCCTAACCCTAACACGTACCCTAATCCTAACCCGTACCCTAAACCGAGCCCTAACCCTCAAACTAACCCTAACCCTAACCCTAACCCATACCCTATGCCGTACCCGAACCCGTACCCTAAGCCTTACCCTAACAATAACCCTAACCCTCACCCTAAGCTACCCTTGACTGCTTCTGCCTCCAATAGATTTCCTAAACACTAGTGTTTTAAGGAACAGGTTAAAAAGAGAATCCTAATGTGATTTCTTGATAATGGGTGTGTTCCTTATCTTCTCCTAGTGTCTAAACTCTTCTCCATGGCTGGACCCCCAAATAATATTCCTTGACGTGCTAAGGGGTATCTAGAGAGTGGGATAGGTTTAATAACTACCCTAACCCTAACGCGTACCCTAACCCTAACCTCTACCCTTACCCTAAGACGTACACCAATCCTAACCCGTACCCTAAACCGAGCCCTAACCCTCAAACTAACCCTAACCCTAAACCTAACCCATACCCTACGCCGTACCCGAACCTGTACCCGAACCCGTACCCTAAGCCGTACCCTAACCCTAACCCTAACCCTTACCCTAACCCTAAGCTACCCTTGACTGCTTCTGCCTCCAATAGATTTCCTAAGCACTAGTGTATTAAGGAACAGGTTAAAAAGAGAATCCTAATGTGATTTCAGGATAATGGGTGTGTTCCTTATCTTCTCCTAGTGTCTAAACTCTTCTCCATGGCTGGACCCCCAAATAATATTCCTTGACGTGCTAAGGGGTATCTAGAGAGTGGGATAGGTTTAATAACTACCCTAACCCTAACGCGTACCCTAACCCTAACACGTACCCTAATCCTAACCCGTACCCTAAACCGAGCCCTAACCCTCAAATTAACCCTAACCCTAACCCTAACCCATACCCTACGCCGTACACGAACCCGTACCCTAAGCGGTATCCTAAAGCTAACCCTAACCCTAACCCTAACCCTAACCCTAAGCTACACTTGACTGCTTCTGCCTCCAATAGATTTCCTAAGCACTAGTGTTTTAAGGAACAGGTTAAAAAGAGAATCCTAATGTGATTTCTTGATAATGGGTGTGTTCCTTATCTTCTCCTAGTGTCTAAACTCTTCTCCATGGCTGGACCCCCAAATAATATTCCTTGACGTGCTAAGGGGTATCTAGAGAGTGGGATAGGTTTAATAACTACCCTAACCCTAACGCGTACCCTAACCCTAACCTCTACCCTAACCCTAACACGTACACTAATCCTAACCCGTACCCTAAACCGAGCCCTAACCCTCAAACTAACCCTAACCCTAAACCTAACCCATACCCTACGCCGTACCCGAACCCGTACCCGAAACCGTACCCTAAGCCGTACCCTAAGCCGTAACCCTAACCCTAACCCTAACCCTAAGCTACCCTTGACTGCTTCTGCCTCCAATAGATTTCCTAAGCACTAGTGTTTTAAGGAACAGGTTAAAAAGAGAATCCTAATGTGATTTCTTGATAATGGGTGTGTTCCTTATCTTCTCCTAGTGTCTAAACTCTTCTCCATGGCTGGACACCCAAATAATATTCCTTGACGTGCTAAGGGGTATCTAGAGAGTGGGAAAGGTTTAATAACTACACTAACCCTAACGCGTACCCTAACCCTAACCCCTACCCTAACCCTAACACGTACCCTAATCCTAACCCGTACCCTAAACCGAGCCCTAACCCTCAAACTAACCCTAACCCTAACCCTAACCCATACCCTATGCCGTACCCGAACCCGTACCCTAAGCCTTACCCTAACAATAACCCTAACCCTAACCCTAAGCTACCCTTGACTGCTTCTGCCTCCAATAGATTTCCTAAGCACTAGTGTTTTAAGGAACAGGTTACAAAGAGAATCCTAATGTGATTTCTTGATAATGGGTGTGTTCCTTATCTTCTCCTAGTGTCTAAACTCTTCTCCATGGCTGGACCCCCAAATAATATTCCTTGACGTTCTAAGGGGTATCTAGAGAGTGGGATAGGTTTAATAACTACCCTAACCCTAACGCGTACCCTAACCCTAACCTCTACCCTTACCCTAAGACGTACACCAATCCTAACCCGTACCCTAAACCGAGCCCTAACCCTCAAACTAACCCTAACCCTAAACCTAACCCATACCCTACGCCGTACCCGAACCCGTACCCGAACCCGTACCCTAAGCCGTACCCTAACCCTAACCCTAACCCTAACCCTAACCCTAACCCTAAGCTACCCTTGACTGCTTCTGCCTCCAATAGATTTCCTAAGCACTAGTGTATTAAGGAACAGGTTAAAAAGAGAATCCTAATGTGATTTCAGAATAATGGGTGTGTTCCTTATCTTCTCCTAGTGTCTAAACTCTTCTCCATGGCTGGACCCCCAAATAATATTCCTTGACGTGCTAAGGGGTATCTAGAGAGTGGGATAGGTTTATTAACTACCCTAACCCTAACGCGTACCCTAACCCTAACCCCTACCCTAACCCTAACACGAACCCTAATCCTAACACGTACCCTAAACTGAGCCCTAACCTTCAAACTAACCCTAACCCTAACCCATACCCTACGCCGTACACGAACCCGTACCCGAACCCGTACCCTAAGCCGTACCCTAACCCTAACCCTAACCCTAACCCTAAGCTACCCTTGACTGCTTCTGCCTCCAATAGATTTCCTAAGCACTAGTGTTTTAAGGAACAGGTTAAAAAGAGAATCCTAATGTGATTTCTTGATAATGGGTGTGTTCCTTATCTTCTCCTAGTGTCTAAACTGTTCTCCATGGCTGGATCCCCAAATAATATTCCTTGACGTGCTAAGGGGTATCTAGAGAGTGGGATAGGTTTAATAACTACCCTAAACCTAACGCGTACCCTAACCCTAACACGTGCCCTAATCCTAACCCATACCCTAAACCGAGCCCTAACCCTCAAATTAACCCTAACCCTAACCCTAACCCATACCCTACGCCGTACCCGAACCCGTACCCTAAGCGGTACCCTAAAGCTAACCCTAACCCTAACCCTAACCCTAACCCTAAGCTACCCTTGACTGCTTCTGCCTCCAATAGATTTCCTAAGCACTAGTGTTTTAAGGAACAGGTTAAAAAGAGAATCCTAATGTGATTTCAGGATAATGGGTGTGTTCCTTATCTTCTCCTAGTGTCTAAACTCTTCTCCATTGCTGGACCCCCAAATAATATTCCTTGTCGTGCTAAGGGGTATCTAGAGAGTGGGATAGGTTTAATAACTACCCTAACCCTAACGCGTACCCTAACCCTAACCCCTACCCTAACCCTAACACGAACCCTAATCCTAACCCGTACCCTAAACCGAGCCTTAACCTTCAAACTAACCCTAACCCTAACCCTAACCCATACCCTACGCCTTACACGAACCCGTACCCGAACCCGTACCCTAAGCCGTACCCTAACCCAAACCCTAACCCTAACCCTAACCCTAAGCTACCCTTGACTGCTTCTGCCTCCAATAGATTTCCTAAGCACTAGTGTTTTAAGGAACAGGTTAAAAAGAGAATCCTAATGTGATTTCTTGATAATGGGTGTGTTCCTTATCTTCTCCTAGTGTCTAAACTCTTCTCCATGGCTGGACACCCAAATAATATTCCTTGACGTGCTAAGGGGTATCTAGAGAGTGGGATAGGTTTAATAACTACACTAACCCTAACGCGTACCCTAACCCTAACCCCTAACCTAACCCTAACACGTACCCTAATCCTAACCCGTAACCTAAACCGAGCCCTAACCCTCAAACTATCCCTAACCCTAACCCTAACCCATACCCTACGCCGTACCCGAACCCGTACCCGAACCCGTACCCTAAGCCGTACCCTAAGCCGTACCCTAACCCTAACCCTAACCCTAAGCTACCCTTGACTGCTTCTGCCTCCAATAGATTTCCTAAGCACTAGTGTTTTAAGGAACAGGTTAAAAAGAGAATCCTAATGTGATTTCTTGATAATGGGTGTGTTCCTTATCTTCTCCTAGTGTCTAAACTCTTCTCCATGGCTGGACCCCCAAATAATATTCCTTGACGTGCTAAGGGGTATCTAGAGAGTGGGATAGGTTTAATAACTACCCTAACCCTAACGCGTACCCTAACCCTAACACGTACCCTAATCCTAACCCGTACCCTAAACCGAGCCCTAACCTTCAAATTAACCCTAACCCTAACCCTAACCCATACCCTACGCCGTACCCGAACCCGTACCCTAAGCGGTATCCTAAAGCTAACCCTAACCCTAACACTAACCCTAACCCTAAGCTACCCTTGACTGCTTCTTTCTCCAATAGATTTCCTAAGCACTAGTGTTTTAAGGAACAGGTTAAAAAGAGAATCCTAATGTGATTTCTTGATAATGGGTGTGTTCCTTATCTTCTCCTAGTGTCTAAACTCTTCTCCATGGCTGGACCCCCAAATAATATTCCTTGACGTGCTAAGGGGTATCTAGAGAGTGGGATAGGTTTAATAACTACCCTAACCCTAACGCGTACCCTAACCCTAACCTCTACCCTAACCCTAACACGTACACTAATCCTAACCCGTACCCTAAACCGAGCCCTAACCCTCAAACTAACCCTAACCCTAAACCTAACCCATACCCTACGCCGTACCCGAACCCGTACCCGAACCCGTACCCTAAGCCGTACCCTAACCCTAACCCTAACCCTAACCCTAACCCTAACCCTAAGCTACCCTTGACTGCTTCTGCCTCCAATAGATTTCCTAAGCACTAGTGTATTAAGGAACAGGTTAAAAAGATAATCCTAATGTGATTTCAGAATAATGGGTGTGTTCCTTATCTTCTCCTAGTGTCTAAACTCTTCTCCATGGCTGGACCCCCAAATAATATTCCTTGACGTGCTAAGGGGTATCTAGAGAGTGGGATAGGTTTATTAACTACCCTAACCCTAACGCGTACCCTAACCCTAACCCCAACCCTAACCCTAACACGAACCCTAATCCTAACACGTACCCTAAACTGAGCCCTAACCTTCAAACTAACCCTAACCCTAACCCATACCCTACGCCGTACACGAACCCGTACCCGAACCCGTACCCTAAGCCGTACCCTAACCCTAACCCTAACCCTAACCCTAACCCTAAGCTACCCTTGACTGCTTCTGCCTCCAATAGATTTCCTAAGCACTAGTGTTTTAAGGAACAGGTTAAAAAGAGAATCCTAATGTGATTTCTTGATAATGGGTGTGTTCCTTATCTTCTCCTAGTGTCTAAACTCTTCTCCATGGCTGGACCCCCAAATAATATTCCTTGACGTGCTAAGGGGTATCTAGAGAGTGGGATAGGTTTAATAACTACCCTAACCCTAACGCGTACCCTAACACTAACACGTGCCCTAATCCTAACCCGTACCCTAAACCGAGCCCTAACCCTCAAATTAACCCTAACCCTAACCCTAACCCATACCCTCCGCCGTACCCGAACCCGTACCCTAAGCGGTACCCTAAAGCTAACCCTAACCCTAACCCTAACCCTAACCCTAAGCTACCCTTGACTGCTTCTGCCTCCAATAGATTTCCTAAGCACTAGTGTTTTAAGGAACAGGTTAAAAAGAGAATCCTAATGTGATTTCAGGATAATGGGTGTGTTCCTTATCTTCTCCTAGTGTCTAAACTCTTCTCCATTGCTGGACCCCCAAATAATATTCCTTGTCGTGCTAAGGGGTATCTAGAGAGTGGGATAGGTTTAATAACTACCCTAACCCTAACGCGTACCCTAACCCTAACCCCTACCCTAACCCTAACACGAACCCTAATCCTAACCCGTACCCTAAACCGAGCCCTAACCTTCAAACTAACCCTAACCCTAACCCTAACCCATACCCTACGCCGTACACGAACCCGTACCCGAACCCGTACCCTAAGCCGTACCCTAACCCAAACCCTAACCCTAAACCTAACCCTAAGCTACCCTTGACTGCTTCTGCCTCCAATAGATTTCCTAAGCACTAGTGTTTTAAGGAACAGGTTAAAAAGAGAATCCTAATGTGATTTCTTGATAATGGGTGTGTTCCTTATCTTCTCCTAGTGTCTAAACTCTTCTCCATGGCTGGACACCCAAATAATATTCCTTGACGTGCTAAGGGGTATCTAGAGAGTGGGATAGGTTTAATAGCTACACTAACCCTAACGCGTACCCTAACCCTAACCCCTAACCTAACCCTAACACGTACCCTAATCCTAACCCGTAACCTAAGCCGAGCCCTAACCCTCAAACTATCCCTAACCCTAACCCTAACCCATACCCTACGCTGTACCCGAACCCGTACCCGAACCCGTACCCTAAGCCGTACCCTAAGCCGTACCCTAACCCTAACCCTAACCCTAAGCTACCCTTGACTGCTTCTGCCTCCAATAGATTTCCTAAGCACTAGTGTTTTAAGGAACAGGTTAAAAAGAGAATCCTAATGTGATTTCTTGATAATGGGTGTGTTCCTTATCTTCTCCTAGTGTCTAAACTCTTCTCCATGGCTGGACCCCCAAATAATATTCCTTGACGTGCTAAGGGGTATCTAGGGAGTGGGATAGGTTTAATAACTACCCTAACCCTAACGCGTACCCTAACCCTAACCCCTACCCTAACCCTAACACGTACCCTAATCCTAACCCATACCCTAAACCGAGCCCTAACCCTCAAACTAACCCTAACCCTAATCCTAACCCATACCCTATGCCGTACCCGAACCCGTACCCTAAGCCTTACCCTAACAATAACCCTAACACTAACCCTAAGCTACCCTTGACTGCTTCTGCCTCCAATAGATTTCCTAAGCACTAGTGTTTTAAGGAACAGCTTAAAAAGAGAATCCTAATGTGATTTCTTGATAATGGGTGTGTTCCTTATCTTCTCCTAGTGTCTAAACTCTTCTCCATGGCTGGACACCCAAATAATATTCCTTGACGTGCTAAGGGGTATCTAGAGAGTGGGATAGGTTTAATAACTACCCTAACCCTAACGCGTACCCTAACCCTAACCTCTACCCTAACCCTAAGACGTACACCAATCCTAACCCGTACCCTAAACCGAGCCCTTACCCTCAAACTAACCCTAACCCTAAACCTAACCCATACCCTACGCCGTACCCGAACCCGTACCCGAACCCGTACCCTAAGCCGTACCCTAACCCTAACCCTAACCCTAACCCTAACCGTAAGCTACCCTTGACTGCTTCTGCCTCCAATAGATTTCCTAAGCAATATTGTGTTAAGGAACAGGTTAAAAAGAGAATCCTAATGTGATTTCAGGATAATGGGTGTGTTCCTTATCTTCTCCTAGTGTCTAAACTCTTCTCCATGGCTGGACCCCCAAATAATATTCCTTGACGTGCTAAGGGGTATCTAGAGAGTGGGATAGGTTTAATAACTACCCTAACCCTAACGCGTACCCTAACCCTAACACGTACCCTAATCCTAAACCGTACCCTAAACCGAGCCCTAACCCTCAAACTAACCCTAACCCTAACCCTAACCCATACCCTACGCCGTACCCGAACCCGTACCCTAAGCGGTATCCTAAAGCTAACCCTAACCCTAACCCTAACCCTAACCCTAAGCTACCCTTGACTGCTTCTGCCTCCAATAGATTTCCTAAGCAATAGTGTTTTAAGGAACAGGTTAAAAAGAGAATCCCAATGTGATTTCTTGATAATGGGTGTGTTCCTTATCTTCTCCTAGTGTCTAAACTCTTCTCCATGGCTGGACCCCCAAATAATATTCCTTGACGTGCCAAGGGGTATCTAGAGAGTGGGATAGGTTTAATAACTACCCTAACCCTAACGCGTACCCTAACCCTAACCTCTACCCTAACCCTAACACGTACACTAATCCTAACCCGTACCCTAAACCGAGCCCTAACCCTCAAACTAACCCTAACCCTAAACCTAACCCATACCCTACGCCGTACCCGAACCCGTACCCGAACACGTACCCTAAGCCGTACCCTAACCCTAACCCTAAACCTAACCCTAACCCTAACCCTAACCCTAAGCTACCCTTGACTGCTTCTGCCTCCAATAGATTTCCTAAGCACTAGTGTTTTAAGGAACAGGTTAAAAAGAGAATCCTAATGTGATTTCAGAATAATGGGTGTGTTCCTTATCTTCTCCTAGTGTCTAAACTCTTCTCCATGGCTGGACACCCAAATAATATTCCTTGACGTGCTAAGGGGTATCTAGAGAGTGGGATAGGTTTAATAACTACACTAACCCTAACGCGTACCCTAACCCTAACCCCTAACCTAACCCTAACACGTACCCTAATCCTAACCCGTAACCTAAACCGAGCCCTAACCCTCAAACTATCCCTAACCCTAACACTAACCCATACCCTACGCCGTACCCAAACCCGTACCCGAACCCGTACCCTAAGCCGTACCCTAAGCCGTACCCTAACCCTAACCCTAACCCTAAGCTACCCTTGACTGCTGTTGCCTCCAATAGATTTCCTAAGCACTAGTGTTTTAAGGAACAGGTTAAAAAGAGAATCCTAATGTGATTTCTTGATAATGGGTGTGTTCCTTATCTTCTCCTAGTGTCTAAACTGTTCTCCATGGCTGGACCCCCAAATAATATTCCTTGACGTGCTAAGGGGTATCTAGGGAGTGGGATAGGTTTAATAAATACCCTAACCCTAACGCGTACCCTAACCCTAACCCCTACCCTAACCCTAACACGTACCCTAATCCTAACCCGTACCCTAAACCGAGCCCTAACCCTCAAACTAACCCTAACCCTAACCCTAACCCATACCCTATGCCGTACCCGAACCCTTACCCTAAGCCTTACCCTAACAATAACCCTAACCCTCACCCTAAGCTACCCTTGACTGCTTCTGCCTCCAATAGATTTCCTAAACACTAGTGTTTTAAGGAACAGGTTAAAAAGAGAATCCTAATGTGATTTCTTGATAATGGGTGTGTTCCTTATCTTCTCCTAGTGTCTAAACTCTTCTCCATGGCTGGACCCCCAAATAATATTCCTTGACGAGCTAAGGGGTATCTAGAGAGTGGGATAGGTTTAATAACTACCCTAACCCTAACGCGTACCCTAACCCTAACCTCTACCCTTACCCTAAGACGTACACCAATCCTAACCCGTACCCTAAACCGAGCCCTAACCCTCAAACTAACCCTAACCCTAAACCTAACCCATACCCTACGCCGTACCCGAACCTGTACCCGAACCCGTACCCTAAGCCGTACCCTAACCCTAACCCTAACCCTTACCCTAACCCTAAGCTACCCTTGACTGCTTCTGCCTCCAATAGATTTCCTAAGCACTAGTGTATTAAGGAACAGGTTAAAAAGAGAATCCTAATGTGATTACAGGATAATGGGTGTGTTCCTTATCTTCTCCTAGTGTCTAAACTCTTCTCCATGGCTGGACCCCCAAATAATATTCCTTGACGTGCTAAGGGGTATCTAGAGAGTGGGATAGGTTTAATAACTACCCTAACCCTAACGCATACCCTAACCCTAACACGTACCCTAATCCTAACCCGTACCCTAAACCGAGCCCTAACCCTCAAATTAACCCTAACCCTAACCCTAACCCATACCCTACGCCGTACACGAACCCGTACCCTAAGCGGTATCCTAAAGCTAACCCTAACCCTAACCCTAACCCTAACCCTAAGCTACCCTTGACTGCTTCTGCCTCCAATAGATTTCCTAAGCACTAGTGTTTTAAGGAACAGGTTAAAAAGAGAATCCTAATGTGATTTCTTGATAATGGGTGTGTTCCTTATCTTCTCCTAGTGTCTAAACTCTTCTCCATGGCTGGACCCCCAAATAATATTCCTTGACGTGCTAAGGGGTATCTAGAGAGTGGGATAGGTTTAATAACTACCCTAACCCTAACGCGTACCCTAACCCTAACCTCTACCCTTACCCTAAGACGTACACCAATCCTAACCCGTACCCTAAACCGAGCCCTAACCCTCAAACTAACCCTAACACTAAACCTAACCCATACCCTACGCCGTACCCGAACCCGTACCCGAACCCGTACCCTAAGCCGTACCCTAACCCTAACCCTAACCCTAACCCTAACCCTAAGCTACCCTTGACTGCTTCTGCCTCCAATAGATTTCCTAAGCACTAGTGTATTAAGAAACAGGTTAAAAAGAGAATCCTAATGTGATTTCAGGATAATGGGTGTGTTCCTTATCTTCTCCTAGTGTCTAAACTCTTCTCCATGGCTGGACCCCCAAATAATATTCCTTGACGTGCTAAGGGGTATCTAGAGAGTGGGATAGGTTTAATAACTACCCTAACCCTAACGCGTACCCTAACCCTAACACGTACCCTAATCCTAACCCGTACCCTAAACCGAGCCCTAACCCTCAAATTAACCCTAACCCTAACCCTAACCCATACCCTACGCCGTACCCGAACCCGTACCTTAAGCGGTATCCTAAAGCTAACCCTAACCCTAACCCTAACCCTAACCCTAACCCTAAGCTACCCTTGACTGCTTCTGCCTCCAATAGATTTCCTAAGCACTAGTGTATTAAGGAACAGGTTAAAAAGAGAATCCTAATGTGATTTCAGAATAATGGGTGTGTTCCTTATCTTCTCCTAGTGTCTAAACCCTTCTCCATGGCTGGACCCCCCAATAATATTCCTTGACGTGCTAAGGGGTATCTAGAGAGTGGGATAGGTTTAATAACTACCCTAACCCTAACGCGTACCCTAACCCTAACCCCTACCCTAACCCTAACACGAACCCTAATCCTAACACGTACCCTAAACTGAGCCCTAACCTTCAAACTAACCCTAACCCTAACCCATACCCTATGCCGTACACGAACCCGTACCCGAACCCGTACCCTAAGCCGTACCCTAACCCTAACCCTAACCCTAACCCTAACCCTAACCCTAACCCTAAGCTACCCTTGACTGCTTCTGCCTCCAATAGATTTCCTAAGCACTAGTGTTTTAAGGAACAGGTTAAAGAGAGAATCCTAATGTGATTTCTTGATAATGGGTGTGTTCCTTATCTTTTCCTAGTGTCTAAACTCTTCTCCATGGCTGGACACCCAAATAATATTCCTTGACGTGCTAAGAGGTATCTAGAGAGTGGGATAGGTTTAATAACTATCCTAACCCTAACGCGTACCCTAACCCTAACCCCTACCCTAACCCTAACACGTACCCTAATCCTAACCCGTACCCTAAACCGAGCCCTAACCCTGAAACTAACCCTAACCCTAACCCTAACCCATACCCTACGCCATACCCGAACCCTTACCCGAACCCGTACCCTAACACTAACCCTAACCCTAACCCTAACCCATACCCTACGCCTTACACGAACCCGTACCCGAACCCGTACCCTAAGCCGTATCCTAACCCAAACCCTAACCCTAACCCTAACCCTAAGCTACCCTTGACTGCTTCTGCCTCCAATAGATTTCCTAAGCACTAGTGTTTTAAGGAACAGGTTAAAAAGAGAATCCTAATGTGATTTCTTGATAATGGGTGTGTTCCTTATCTTCTCCTAGTGTCTAAACTCTTCTCCATGGCTGGACACCCAAATAATATTCCTTGACGTGCTAAGGGGTATCTAGAGAGTGGGATAGGTTTAATAACTACACTAACCCTAACGCGTACCCTAACCCTAACCCCTAACCTAACCCTAACACGTACCCTAATCCTAACCCGTAACCTAAACCGAGCCCTAACCCTCAAACTATCCCTAACCCTAACCCTAACCCATACCCTACGCCGTACCCGAACCCGTACCCGAACCCGTACCCTAAGCCGTACCCTAAGCCGTACCCTAACCCTAACCCTAACCCTAAGCTACCCTTGACTGCTTCTGCCTCCAATAGATTTCCTAAGCACTAGTGTTTTAAGGAACAGGTTAAAAAGAGAATCCTAATGTGATTTCTTGATAATGGGTGTGTTCCTTATCTTCTCCTAGTGTCTAAACTCTTCTCCATGGCTGGACCCCCAAATAATATTCCTTGACGTGCTAAGGGGTATCTAGAGAGTGGGATAGGTTTAATAACTACCCTAACCCTAACGCGTACCCTAACCCTAACACGTACCCTAATCCTAACCCGTACCCTAAACCGAGCCCTAACCTTCAAATTAACCCTAACCCTAACCCTAACCCATACCCTACGCCGTACCCGAACCCGTACCCTAAGCGGTATCCTAAAGCTAACCCTAACCCTAACACTAACCCTAACCCTAAGCTACCCTTGACTGCTTCTTTCTCCAATAGATTTCCTAAGCACTAGTGTTTTAAGGAACAGGTTAAAAAGAGAATCCTAATGTGATTTCTTGATAATGGGTGTGTTCCTTATCTTCTCCTAGTGTCTAAACTCTTCTCCATGGCTGGACCCCCAAATAATATTCCTTGACGTGCTAAGGGGTATCTAGAGAGTGGGATAGGTTTAATAACTACCCTAACCCTAACGCGTACCCTAACCCTAACCTCTACCCTAACCCTAACACGTACACTAATCCTAACCCGTACCCTAAACCGAGCCCTAACCCTCAAACTAACCCTAACCCTAAACCTAACCCATACCCTACGCCGTACCCGAACCCGTACCCGAACCCGTACCCTAAGCCGTACCCTAACCCTAACTCTAACCCTAACCCTAACCCTAAGCCTAAGCTACCCTTGACTGCTTCTGCCTCCAATAGATTTCCTAAGCACTAGTGTATTAAGGAACAGGTTAAAAAGATAATCCTAATGTGATTTCAGAATAATGGGTGTGTTCCTTATCTTCTCCTAGTGTCTAAACTCTTCTCCATGGCTGGACCCCCAAATAATATTCCTTGACGTGCTAAGGGGTATCTAGAGAGTGGGATAGGTTTATTAACTACCCTAACCCTAACGCGTACCCTAACCCTAACCCCTACCCTAACCCTAACACGAACCCTAATCCTAACACGTACCCTAAACTGAGCCCTAACCTTCAAACTAACCCTAACCCTAACCCATACCCTACGCCGTACACGAACCCGTACCCGAACCCGTACCCTAAGCCGTACCCTAACCCTAACCCTAACCCTAACCCTAACCCTAAGCTACCCTTGACTGCTTCTGCCTCCAATAGATTTCCTAAGCACTAGTGTTTTAAGGAACAGGTTAAAAAGAGAATCCTAATGTGATTTCTTGATAATGGGTGTGTTCCTTATCTTCTCCTAGTGTCTAAACTCTTCTCCATGGCTGGACCCCCAA
This sequence comes from Eschrichtius robustus, assembly GCF_028021215.1. Lineage (NCBI taxonomy): Eukaryota > Metazoa > Chordata > Mammalia > Artiodactyla > Eschrichtiidae > Eschrichtius > Eschrichtius robustus. The sequence goes on from NW_027175626.1 coordinate 219,854, forward strand.
ATAATATTCCTTGACGTGCTAAGGGGTATCTAGAGAGTGGGATAGGTTTAATAACTACCCTAACCCTAACGCGTACCCTAACCCTAACTTCTACCCTAACCCTAACACGTACACTAATCCTAACCCGTACCCTAAACCGAGCCCTAACCCTCAAACTAACCCTAACCCTAAACCTAACCCATACACTACGCCGTACCCGAACCCGTACCCGAACACGTACCCTAAGCCGTACCCTAACCCTAACCCTAAACCTAACCCTAACCCTAACCCTAACCCTAAGCTACCCTTGACTGCTTCTGCCTCCAATAGATTTCCTAAGCACTAGTGTTTTAAGGAACAGGTTAAAAAGAGAATCCTAATGTGATTTCAGAATAATGGGTGTGTTCCTTATCTTCTCCTAGTGTCTAAACTCTTCTCCATGGCTGGACACCCAAATAATATTCCTTGACGTGCTAAGGGGTATCTAGAGAGTGGGATAGGTTTAATAACTACACTAACCCTAACGCGTACCCTAACCCTAACCCCTAACCTAACCCTAACACGTACCCTAATCCTAACCCGTAACCTAAACCGAGCCCTAACCCTCAAACTATCCCTAACCCTAACACTAACCCATACCCTACGCCGTACCCAAACCCGTACCCGAACCCGTACCCTAAGCCGTACCCTAAGCCGTACCCTAACCCTAACCCTAACCCTAAGCTACCCTTGACTGCTGTTGCCTCCAATAGATTTCCTAAGCACTAGTGTTTTAAGGAACAGGTTAAAAAGAGAATCCTAATGTGATTTCTTGATAATGGGTGTGTTCCTTATCTTCTCCTAGTGTCTAAACTGTTCTCCATGGCTGGACCCCCAAATAATATTCCTTGACGTGCTAAGGGGTATCTAGGGAGTGGGATAGGTTTAATAAATACCCTAACCCTAACGCGTACCCTAACCCTAACCCCTACCCTAACCCTAACACGTACCCTAATCCTAACACGTACCCTAAACCGAGCCCTAACCCTCAAACTAACCCTAACCCTAACCCTAACCCATACCCTATGCCGTACCCGAACCCGTACCCTAAGCCTTACCCTAACAATAACCCTAACCCTCACCCTAAGCTACCCTTGACTGCTTCTGCCTCCAATAGATTTCCTAAACACTAGTGTTTTAAGGAACAGGTTAAAAAGAGAATCCTAATGTGATTTCTTGATAATGGGTGTGTTCCTTATCTTCTCCTAGTGTCTAAACTCTTCTCCATGGCTGGACCCCCAAATAATATTCCTTGACGAGCTAAGGGGTATCTAGAGAGTGGGATAGGTTTAATAACTACCCTAACCCTAACGCGTACCCTAACCCTAACCTCTACCCTTACCCTAAGACGTACACCAATCCTAACCCGTACCCTAAACCGAGCCCTAACCCTCAAACTAACCCTAACCCTAAACCTAACCCATACCCTACGCCGTACCCGAACCTGTACCCGAACCCGTACCCTAAGCCGTACCCTAACCCTAACCCTAACCCTTACCCTAACCCTAAGCTACCCTTGACTGCTTCTGCCTCCAATAGATTTCCTAAGCACTAGTGTATTAAGGAACAGGTTAAAAAGAGAATCCTAATGTGATTTCAGGATAATGGGTGTGTTCCTTATCTTCTCCTAGTGTCTAAACTCTTCTCCATGGCTGGACCCCCAAATAATATTCCTTGACGTGCTAAGGGGTATCTAGAGAGTGGGATAGGTTTAATAACTACCCTAACCCTAACGCGTACCCTAACCCTAACACGTACCCTAATCCTAACCCGTACCCTAAACCGAGCCCTAACCCTCAAATTAACCCTAACCCTAACCCTAACCCATACCCTACGCCGTACACGAACCCGTACCCTAAGCGGTATCCTAAAGCTAACCCTAACCCTAACCCTAACCCTAACCCTAAGCTACCCTTGACTGCTTCTGCCTCCAATAGATTTCCTAAGCACTAGTGTTTTAAGGAACAGGTTAAAAAGAGAATCCTAATGTGATTTCTTGATAATGGGTGTGTTCCTTATCTTCTCCTAGTGTCTAAACTCTTCTCCATGGCTGGACCCCCAAATAATACTCCTTGACGTGCTAAGGGGTATCTAGAGAGTGGGATAGGTTTAATAACTACCCTAACCCTAACGCGTACCCTAACCCTAACCTCTACCCTAACCCTAACACGTACACTAATCCTAACCCGTACCCTAAACCGAGCCCTAACCCTCAAACTAACCCTAACCCTAAACCTAACCCATACCCTACGCCGTACCCGAACCCGTACCCGAAACCGTACCCTAAGCCGTACCCTAAGCCGTAACCCTAACCCTAACCCTAACCCTAAGCTACCCTTGACTGCTTCTGCCTCAAATAGATTTCCTAAGCACTAGTGTTTTAAGGAACAGGTTAAAAAGAGAATCCTAATGTGATTTCTTGATAATGGGTGTGTTCCTTATCTTCTCCTAGTGTCTAAACTCTTCTCCATGGCTGGACACCCAAATAATATTCCTTGACGTGCTAAGGGGTATCTAGAGAGTGGGAAAGGTTTAATAACTACACTAACCCTAACGCGTACCCTAACCCTAACCCCTACCCTAACCCTAACACGTACCCTAATCCTAACCCGTACCCTAAACCGAGCCCTAACCCTCAAACTAACCCTAACCCTAACCCTAACCCATACCCTATGCCGTACCCGAACCCGTACCCTAAGCCTTACCCTAACAATAACCCTAACCCTAACCCTAAGCTACCCTTGACTGCTTCTGCCTCCAATAGATTTCCTAAGCACTAGTGTTTTAAGGAACAGGTTAAAAAGAGAATCCTAATGTGATTTCTTGATAATGGGTGTGTTCCTTATCTTCTCCTAGTGTCTAAACTCTTCTCCATGGCTGGACACCCAAATAATATTCCTTGACGTGCTAAGGGGTATCTAGAGAGTGGGATAGGTTTAATAACTACACTAACCTTAACGCGTACCCTAACCCTAACGCCTAACCTAACCCTAACACGTACCCTAATCCGAACCCGTAACCTAAACCGAGCCCTAACCCTCAAACTATCCCTAACCCTAACCCTAAACCATACCCTACGCTGTACCGGAACCCATACCCTAAGCCGTACCCTAAGCCCTACCCTAACCCTAATCCTAACCCTAAGCTACCCTTGACTGCTTCTGCCTCCAATAGATTTCCTAAGCAATAGTGTTTTAAGGAACAGGTTAAAAAGAGAATCCCAATGTGATTTCTTGATAATGGGTGTGTTCCTTATCTTCTCCTAGTGTCTAAACTCTTCTCCATGGCTGGACCCCCAAATAATATTCCTTGACGTGCCAAGGGGTATCTAGAGAGTGGGATAGGTTTAATAACTACCCTAACCCTAACGCGTACCCTAACCCTAACCTCTACCCTAACCCTAACACGTACACTAATCCTAACCCGTACCCTAAACCGAGCCCTAACCCTCAAACTAACCCTAACCCTAAACCTAACCCATACCCTACGCCGTACCCGAACCCGTACCCGAACACGTACCCTAAGCCGTACCCTAACCCTAACCCTAAACCTAACCCTAACCCTAACCCTAACCCTAAGCTACCCTTGACTGCTTCTGCCTCCAATAGATTTCCTAAGCACTAGTGTTTTAAGGAACAGGTTAAAAAGAGAATCCTAATGTGATTTCAGAATAATGGGTGTGTTCCTTATCTTCTCCTAGTGTCTAAACTCTTCTCCATGGCTGGACACCCAAATAATATTCCTTGACGTGCTAAGGGGTATCTAGAGAGTGGGATAGGTTTAATAACTACACTAACCCTAACGCGTACCCTAACCCTAACCCCTAACCTAACCCTAACACGTACCCTAATCTTAACCTGTACCCTAAACCGAGCCCTAACCCTCAAACTAACCCTAACCCTAAAACTAACCCATACCCTACGCCGTACCCGAACCCGTACCCGAACCCGTACCCTAAGCCGTACCCTAACCCTAACCCTAACCCTAAGCTACCCTTGACTGCTTCTGCCTCCAATAGATTTCCTAAGCACTAGTGTATTAAGGAACAGGTTAAAAAGAGAATCCTAATGTGATTTCAGGATAATGGGTGTGTTCCTTATCTTCTCCTAGTGTCTAAACTCTTCTCCATGGCTGGACCCCCAAATAATATTCCCTGACGTGCTAAGGGGTATCTAGAGAGTGGGATAGGTTTAATAACTACCCTAACCCTAACGCGTACCCTAACCCTAACACGTACCCTAATCCTAACCCGTACCCTAAACCGAGCCCTAACCCTCAAATTAACCCTAACCCTAACCCTAACCCATACCCTACGCCGTACCCGAACCCGTACCCTAAGCGGTATCCTAAAGCTAACCCTAAACCTAACCCTAACCCTAACCCTAAGCTACCCTTGACTGCTTCTGCCTCCAATAGATTTCCTAAGCAGTAGCGTTTTAAGGAACAGGTTAAAAAGAGAATCCTAATGTGATTTCTTGATAATGGGTGTGTTCCTTATCTTCTCCTAGTGTCTAAACTCTTCTCCATGGCTGGACCCCCAAATAATATTCCTTGACGTGCTAAGGGGTATCTAGAGAGTGGGATAGGTTTAATAACTACCCTAACCCTAACGCGTACCCTAACCCTAACCTCTACCCTAACCCTAACACGTACACTAATCCTAACCCGTACCCTAAACCGAGCCCTAACCCTCAAACTAACCCTAACCCTAAACCTAACCCATACCCTACGCCGTACCCGAACCCGTACCCGAACCCGTACCCTAAGCCGTACCCTAACCCTAACCCTAACCCTAAGCTACCCTTGACTGCTTCTGCCTCCAATAGATTTCCTAAGCACTAGTGTATTAAGGAACAGGTTAAAAAGAGAATCCTAATGTGATTTCAGGAAAATGGGTGTGTTCCTTATCTTCTCCTAGTGTCTAAACTCTTCTCCATGGCTGGACCCCCAAATAATATTCCTTGACGTGCTAAGGGGTATCTAGAGAGTGGGATAGGTTTAATAACTACCCTAACCCTAACGCGTACCCTAACCCTAACACGTACCCTAATCCTAACCCGTACCCTAAACCAATCCCTAACCCTCAAATTAACCCTAACCCTAACCCTAACCCATACCCTACGCCGTACCCGAACCCGTACCCTAAGCGGTATCCTAAAGCTAACCCTAACCCTAACCCTAACCCTAACCCTAAGCTACCCTTGACTGCTTCTGCCTCCAATAGATTTCCTAAGCACTAGTGTTTTAAGGAACAGGTTAAAAAGAGAATCCTAATGTGATTTCTTGATAATGGGTGTGTTCCTTATCTTCTCCTAGTGTCTAAACTCTTCTCCATGGCTGGACACCCAAATAATATTCCTTGACGTGCTAAGGGGTATCTAGACAGTGGGATAGGTTTAATAACTACCCTAACCCTAACGCGTACCCTAACCATAACCTCTACCCTAACCCTAAGACGTACACCAATCCTAACCCGTACCCTAAACCGAGCCCTAACCCTCAAACTAACCCTAACCCTAAACCTAACCCATACCCTACGCCGTACGCGAACCCGTACCCCAACCCGTAACCTAAGCCGTACCCTAACCCTAACCCTAACCCTAACCCTAACCCTAAGCTACCCTTGACTGCTTCTGCCTCCAATAGATTTCCTAAGCCCTAGTGTATTAAGGAACAGGTTAAAAAGAGAATCCTAATGTGATTTCAGGATAATGGGTGTGTTCCTTATCTTCTCCTAGTGTCTAAACTCTTCTCCATGGCTGGACCCCCAAATAATATTCCTTGACGTGCTAAGGGGTATCTAGAGAGTGGGATAGGTTTAATAACTACCCTAACCCTAACGCGTACCCTAACCCTAACCTCTACCCTAACCCTAACACGTACACTAATCCTAACCCGTACCCTAAACCGAGCCCTAACCCTCAAACTAACCCTAACCCTAAAGCTAACCCATACCCTACGCCGTACCCGAACCCGTACCCTAAGCCGTACCCTAACCCTAACCCTAACCCTAACCCTAACCCTAACCCTAACCCTAAGCTACCCTTGACTGCTTCTACCTCCAATAGATTTCCTAAGCACTAGTGTTTTAAGGAACAGGTTAAAAAGAGAATCCTAATGTGATTTCTTGATAATGGGTGTGTTCCTTATCTTCTCCTAGTGTCTAAACTCTTCTCCATGGCTGGACCCCCAAATAATATTCCTTGACGTGCTAAGGGGTATCTAGAGAGTGGGATAGGTTTAATAACTACCCTAACCCTAACGCGTACCCTAACCCTAACCTCTACCCTTACCCTAAGACGTACACCAATCCTAACCCGTACCCTAAACCGAGCCCTAACCCTCAAACTAACCCTAACCCTAAACCTAACCCATACCCTACGCCGTACCCGAACCCGTACCCGAACCCGTACCCTAAGCCGTACCCTAACCCTAACCCTAACCCTAAGCTACCCTTGAGTGCTTCTGCCTCCAATAGATTTCCTAAGCACTAGTGTATTAAGGAACAGGTTAAAAAGAGAATCCTAATGTGATTTCAGGAAAATGTGTGTGTTCCTTATCTTCTCCTAGTGTCTAAACTCTTCTCCATGGCTGGACCCCCAAATAATATTCCTTGACGTGCTAAGGGGTATCTAGAGAGTGGGATAGGTTTAATAACTACCCTAACCCTAACGCGTACCCTAACCCTAACACGTACCCTAATCCTAACCCGTACCCTAAACCAATCCCTAACCCTCAAATTAACCCTAACCCTAACCCTAACCCATACCCTACGCCGTACCCGAACCCGTACCCTAAGCGGTATCCTAAAGCTAACCCTAACCCTAACCCTAACCCTAACCCTAAGCTACCCTTGACTGCTTCTGCCTCCAATAGATTTCCTAAGCACTAGTGTTTTAAGGAACAGGTTAAAAAGAGAATCCTAATGTGATTTCTTGATAATGGGTGTGTTCCTTATCTTCTCCTAGTGTCTAAACTCTTCTCCATGGCTGGACACCCAAATAATATTCCTTGACGTGCTAAGGGGTATCTAGACAGTGGGATAGGTTTAATAACTACCCTAACCCTAACGCGTACCCTAACCATAACCTCTACCCTAACCCTAAGACGTACACCAATCCTAACCCGTACCCTAAACCGAGCCCTAACCCTCAAACTAACCCTAACCCTAAACCTAACCCATACCCTACGCCGTACGCGAACCCGTACCCGAACCCGTAACCTAAGCCGTACCCTAACCCTAACCCTAACCCTAACCCTAACCCTAAGCTACCCTTGACTGCTTCTGCCTCCAATAGATTTCCTAAGCCCTAGTGTATTAAGGAACAGGTTAAAAAGAGAATCCTAATGTGATTTCAGGATAATGGGTGTGTTCCTTATCTTCTCCTAGTGTCTAAACTCTTCTCCATGGCTGGACCCCCAAATAATATTCCTTGACGTGCTAAGGGGTATCTAGAGAGTGGGATAGGTTTAATAACTACCCTAACCCTAACGCGTACCCTAACCCTAACACGTACCCTAATCCTAACCCGTACCCTAAACCGAGCCCTAACCCTCAAATTAACCCTAACCCTAACCCTAACCCATACCCTACGCCGTACCCGAACCCGTACCTTAAGCGGTATCCTAAAGCTAACCCTAACCCTAACCCTAACCCTAACCCTAACCCTAAGCTACCCTTGACTGCTTCTGCCTCCAATAGATTTCCTAAGCACTAGTGTATTAAGGAACAGGTTAAAAAGAGAATCCTAATGTGATTTCAGAATAATGGGTGTGTTCCTTATCTTCTCCTAGTGTCTAAACCCTTCTCCATGGCTGGACCCCCAAATAATATTCCTTGACGTGCTAAGGGGTATCTAGAGAGTGGGATAGGTTTAATAACTACCCTAACCCTAACGCGTACCCTAACCCTAACCCCTACCCTAACCCTAACACGAACCCTAATCCTAACACGTAACCTAAACTGAGCCCTAACCTTCAAACTAACCCTAAACCTAACCCATACCCTACGCCGTACACGAACCCGTACCCGAACCCGTACCCTAAGCCGTACCCTAACCCTAACCCTAACCCTAACCCTAACCCTAACCCTAACCCTAAGCTACCCTTGACTGCTTCTGCCTCCAATAGATTTCCTAAGCACTAGTGTTTTAAGGAACAGGTTAAAAAGAGAATCCTAATGTGATTTCTTGATAATGGGTGTGTTCCTTATCTTTTCCTAGTGTCTAAACTCTTCTCCATGGCTGGACACCCAAATAATATTCCTTGACGTGCTAAGAGGTATCTAGAGAGTGGGATAGGTTTAATAACTATCCTAACCCTAACGCGTACCCTAACCCTAACCCCTACCCTAACCCTAACACGTACCCTAATCCTAACCCGTACCCTAAACCGAGCCCTAACCCTCAAACTAACCCTAACCCTAACCCTAACCCATACCCTACGCCATACCCGAACCCTTACCCAAACCCGTACCCTAACACTAACCCTAACCCTAACCCTAACCCTAACCCTATGCTACCCTTGACTGCTTCTGCCTCCAATAGATTTCCTAAGCACTAGTGTTTTAAGGAACAGGTTAAAAAGAGAATCCTAATGTGATTTCTTGATAATGGGTGTGTTCCTTATCTCCTCCTAGTGTCTAAACTCTTCTCCATGGCTGGACCCCCAAATAATATTCCTTGACGTGCTAAGGGGTATCTAGAGAGTGGGATAGGTTTAATAACTACCCTAACCCTAACGCGTACCCTAACCCTAACCCCTACCCTAACCCTAACACGAACCCTAATCCTAACCCGTACCCTAAACCGAGCCCTAACCTTCAAACTAACCCTAACCCTAACCCTAACCCATACCCTACGCCGTACACGAACCCGTACCCGAACCCGTACCCTAAGCCGTACCCTAACCCTAACCCTAACCCTAAGCTAACCTTGACTGCTTCTGCCTCCAATAGATTTCCTAAGCACTAGTGTTTTAAGGAACAGGTTAAAAAGAGAATCCTAATGTGATTTCTTGATAATGGGTGTGTTCCTTATCTTCTCCTAGTGTCTAAACTCTTCTCCATGGCTGGACACCCAAATAATATTCCTTGACGTGCTAAGGGGTATCTAGAGAGTGGGATAGGTTTAATAACTACACTAACCCTAACGCGTACCCTAACCCTAACCCCTAACCTAACCCTAACACGTACCCTAATCCGAACCCGTAACCTAAACCGAGCCCTAACCCTCAAACTATCCCTAACCCTAACCCTAACCCATACCCTACGCCGTACCCGAACCCGTACTCGAACCCGTACCCTAAACCGTACCCTAAGCCGTACCCTAACCCTAACCCTAACCCTAAGCTACCCTTGACTGCTTCTGCCTCCAATAGATTTCCTAAGCACTAGTGTTTTAAGGAACAGGTTAAAAAGAGAATCCTAATGTGATTTCTTGATAATGGGTGTGTTCCTTATCTTCTCCTAGTGTCTAAACTCTTCTCCATGGCTGGACCCCCAAATAATATTCCTTGACGTGCTAAGGGGTATCTAGGGAGTGGGATAGGTTTAATAACTACCCTAACCCTAACGCGTACCTTAACCCTAACCCCTACCCTAACCCTAACACGTAACCTAATCGTAACCCGTACCCTAAACCGAGCCCTAACCCTCAAACTAACCCTAACCCTAACCCTAACCCATACCCTATGCCGTACCCGAACCCGTACCCTAAGCCTTACCCTAACAATAACCCTAACCCTAACCCTAAGCTACCCTTGACTGCTTCTGCCTCCAATAGATTTCCTAAGCACTAGTGTTTTAAGGAACAGGTTAAAAAGAGAATCCTAATGTGATTTCTTGATAATGGGTGTGTTCCTTATCTTCTCCTAGTGTCTAAACTCTTCTCCATGGCTGGACACCCAAATAATATTCCTTGACGTGCTAAGGGGTATCTAGAGAGTGGGATAGGTTTAATAACTACCCTAACCCTAACGCGTAACCTAACCCTAACCTCTACCCTAACCCTAAGACGTACACCAATCCTAACCCGTACCCTAAACCGAGCCCTAACCCTCAAACTAACCCTAACCCTAAACCAAACCCATACCCTACGCCGTACCCGAACCCGTACCCGAACCCGTACCCTAAGCCGTACCCTAACCCTAACCCTAACACTAACCCTAAGCTACCCTTGACTGCTTCTGCCTCCAATAGATTTCCTAAGCACTAGTGTATTAAGGAACAGGTTAAAAAGAGAATCCTAATGTGATTTCAGGATAATGGGTGTGTTCCTTATCTTCTCCTAGTGTCTAAACTCTTCTCCATGGCTGGACCCCCAAATAATATTCCTTAACGTGCTAAGGGGTATGTAGAGAGTGGGATAGGTTTAATAACTACCCTAACCCTAACGCGTACCCTAACCCTAACACGTACCCTAATCCTAACCCGTACCCTAAACCGAGCCCTAACCCTCAAATTAACCCTAACCCTAACCCTAACCCATACCCTACGCCGTACCCGAACCCGTACCCGAACCCGTACCCTAAGCCGTACCCTAACCCTAACCCTAACCCTAACCCTAACCCTAAGCTACCCTTGACTGCTTCTGCCTCCAATAGATTTCCTAAGCACTAGTGTATTAAGGAACAGGTTAAAAAGAGAATCCTAATGTGATTTCAGAATAATGGGTGTGTTCCTTATCTTCTCCTAGTGTCTAAACTATTCTCCATGGCTGGACCCCCAAATAATATTCCTCGACGTGCTAAGGGGTATCTAGAGAGTGGGATAGGTTTTATAACTACCCTAACCCTAACGCGTACCCTAACCCTAACCCCTACCCTAAACCTAACACGAACCCTAATCCTAACACGTACCCTAAACTGAGCCCTAACCTTCAAACTAACCCTAACCCTAACCCATACCCTACGCCGTACACGAACCCGTACCCGAACCCGTACCCTAAGCCGTACCCTAACCCTAACCCTAACCCTAACCCTAAACCTAACCCTAAGCTACCCTTGACTGCTTCTTCCTCCAATAGATTTCCTAAGCACTAGTGTTTTAAGGAACAGGTTAAAAAGAGAATCCTAATGTGATTTCTTGATAATGGGTGTGTTCCTTATCTTCTCCTAGTGTCTAAACTCTTCTCCATGGCTGGACCCCCAAATAATATTCCTTGACGTGCTAAGGGGTATCTAGAGAGTGGGATAGGTTTAATAACTACCCTAACCATAACGCGTACCCTAACCCTAACACGTGCCCTAATCCTAATCCGTACCCTAAACCGAGCCCTAACCCTCAAATTAACCCTAACCCTAACCCTAACCCATACCCTACGCCGTACCCGAACCCGTACCCGAACACGTACCCTAAGCCGTACCCTAACCCTAACCCTAAACCTAACCCTAACCCTAACCCTAACCCTAAGCTACCCTTGACTGCTTCTGCCTCCAATAGATTTCCTAAGCACTAGTGTTTTAAGGAACAGGTTAAAAAGAGAATCCTAATGTGATTTCAGAATAATGGGTGTGTTCCTTATCTTCTCCTAGTGTCTAAACTCTTCTCCATGGCTGGACACCCAAATAATATTCCTTGACGTGCTAAGGGGTATCTAGAGAGTGGGATAGGTTTAATAACTACACTAACCCTAACGCGTACCCTAACCCTAACCCCTAACCTAACCCTAACACGTACCCTAATCCTAACCCGTAACCTAAACCGAGCCCTAACCCTCAAACTATCCCTAACCCTAACACTAACCCATACCCTACGCCGTACCCAAACCCGTACCCGAACCCGTACCCTAAGCCGTACCCTAAGCCGTACCCTAACCCTAACCCTAACCCTAAGCTACCCTTGACTGCTTTTGCCTCCAATAGATTTCCTAAGCACTAGTGTTTTAAGGAACAGGTTAAAAAGAGAATCCTAATGTGATTTCTTGATAATGGGTGTGTTCCTTATCTTCTCCTAGTGTCTAAACTGTTCTCCATGGCTGGACCCCCAAATAATATTCCTTGACGTGCTAAGGGGTATCTAGAGAGTGGGATAGGTTTAATAAATACCCTAACCCTAACGCGTACCCTAACCCTAACCCCTACCCTAACCCTAACACGTACCCTAATCCTAACCCGTACCCTAAACCGAGCCCTAACCCTCAAACTAACCCTAACCCTAACCCTAACCCATACCCTATGCCGTACCCGAACCCGTACCCTAAGCCTTACCCTAACAATAACCCTAACCCTCACCCTAAGCTACCCTTGACTGCTTCTGCCTCCAATAGATTTCCTAAACACTAGTGTTTTAAGGAACAGGTTAAAAAGAGAATCCTAATGTGATTTCTTGATAATGGGTGTGTTCCTTATCTTCTCCTAGTGTCTAAACTCTTCTCCATGGCTGGACCCCCAAATAATATTCCTTGACGTGCTAAGGGGTATCTAGAGAGTGGGATAGGTTTAATAACTACCCTAACCCTAACGCGTACCCTAACCCTAACCTCTACCCTTACCCTAAGACGTACACCAATCCTAACCCGTACCCTAAACCGAGCCCTAACCCTCAAACTAACCCTAACCCTAAACCTAACCCATACCCTACGCCGTACCCGAACCTGTACCCGAACCCGTACCCTAAGCCGTACCCTAACCCTAACCCTAACCCTTACCCTAACCCTAAGCTACCCTTGACTGCTTCTGCCTCCAATAGATTTCCTAAGCACTAGTGTATTAAGGAACAGGTTAAAAAGAGAATCCTAATGTGATTTCAGTATAATGGGTGTGTTCCTTATCTTCTCCTAGTGTCTAAACTCTTCTCCATGGCTGGACCCCCAAATAATATTCCTTGACGTGCTAAGGGGTATCTAGAGAGTGGGATAGGTTTAATAACTACCCTAACCCTAACGCGTACCCTAACCCTAACACGTACCCTAATCCTAACCCGTACCCTAAACCGAGCCCTAACCCTCAAATTAACCCTAACCCTAACCCTAACCCATACCCTACGCCGTACACGAACCCGTACCCTAAGCGGTATCATAAAGCTAACCCTAACCCTAACCCTAACCCTAACCCTAAGCTACCCTTGACTGCTTCTGCCTCCAATAGATTTCCTAAGCACTAGTGTTTTAAGGAACAGGTTAAAAAGAGAATCCTAATGTGATTTCTTGATAATGGGTGTGTTCCTTATCTTCTCCTAGTGTCTAAACTCTTCTCCATGGCTGGACCCCCAAATAATATTCCTTGACGTGCTAAGGGGTATCTAGAGAGTGGGATAGGTTTAATAACTACCCTAACCCTAACGCGTACCCTAACCCTAACCTCTACCCTAACCCTAACACGTACACTAATCCTAACACGTACCCTAAACCGAGCCCTAACCCTCAAACTAACCCTAACCCTAAACCTAACCCATACCCTACGCCGTACCCGAACCCGTACCCGAAACCGTACCCTAAGCCGTACCCTAAGCCGTAACCCTAACCCTAACCCTAACCCTAAGCTACCCTTGACTGCTTCTGCCTCCAATAGATTTCCTAAGCACTAGTGTTTTAAGGAACAGGTTAAAAAGAGAATCCTAATGTGATTTCTTGATAATGGGTGTGTTCCTTATCTTCTCCTAGTGTCTAAACTCTTCTCCATGGCTGGACACCCAAATAATATTCCTTGACGTGCTAAGGGGTATCTAGAGAGTGGGAAAGGTTTAATAACTACACTAACCCTAACGCGTACCCTAACCCTAACCCCTACCCTAACCCTAACACGTACCCTAATCCTAACCCGTACCCTAAACCGAGCCCTAACCCTCAAACTAACCCTAACCCTAACCCTAACCCATACCCTATGCCGTACCCGAACCCGTACCCTAAGCCTTACCCTAACAATAACCCTAACCCTAACCCTAAGCTACCCTTGACTGCTTCTGCCTCCAATAGATTTCCTAAGCACTAGTGTTTTAAGGAACAGGTTAAAAAGAGAATCCTAATGTGATTTCTTGATAATGGGTGTGTTCCTTATCTTCTCCTAGTGTCTAAACTCTTCTCCATGGCTGGACCCCCAAATAATATTCCTTGACGTGCTAAGGGGTATCTAGGGAGTGGGATAGGTTTAATAACTACCCTAACCCTAACGCGTACCTTAACCCTAACCCCTACCCTAACCCTAACACGTAACCTAATCGTAACCCGTACCCTAAACCGAGCCCTAACCCTCAAACTAACCCTAACCCTAACCCTAACCCATACCCTATGCCGTACCCGAACCCGTACCCTAAGCCTTACCCTAACAATAACCCTAACCCTAACCCTAAGCTACCCTTGACTGCTTCTGCCTCCAATAGATTTCCTAAGCACTAGTGTTTTAAGGAACAGGTTAAAAAGAGAATCCTAATGTGATTTCTTGATAATGGGTGTGTTCCTTATCTTCTCCTAGTGTCTAAACTCTTCTCCATGGCTGGACACCCAAATAATATTCCTTGACGTGCTAAGGGGTATCTAGAGAGTGGGATAGGTTTAATAACTACCCTAACCCTAACGCGTAACCTAACCCTAACCTCTACCCTAACCCTAAGACGTACACCAATCCTAACCCGTACCCTAAACCGAGCCCTAACCCTCAAACTAACCCTAACCCTAAACCAAACCCATACCCTACGCCGTACCCGAACCCGTACCCGAACCCGTACCCTAAGCCGTACCCTAACCCTAACCCTAACACTAACCCTAAGCTACCCTTGACTGCTTCTGCCTCCAATAGATTTCCTAAGCACTAGTGTATTAAGGAACAGGTTAAAAAGAGAGTCCTAATGTGATTTCAGGATAATGGGTGTGTTCCTTATCTTCTCCTAGTGTCTAAACTCTTCTCCATGGCTGGACCCCCAAATAATATTCCTTAACGTGCTAAGGGGTATCTAGAGAGTGGGATAGGTTTAATAACTACCCTAACCCTAACGCGTACCCTAACCCTAACACGTACCCTAATCCTAACCCGTACCCTAAACCGAGCCCTAACCCTCAAATTAACCCTAACCAAAACCCTAACCCATACCCTACGCCGTACCCGAACCCGTACCTTAAGCGGTATCCTAAAGCTAACCCTAACCCTAACCCTAACCCTAACCCTAACCCTAAGCTACCCTTGACTGCTTCTGCCTCCAATAGATTTCCTAAGCACTAGTGTATTAAGGAACAGGTTAAAAAGAGAATCCTAATGTGATTTCAGAATAATGGGTGTGTTCCTTATCTTCTCCTAGTGTCTAAACCCTTCTCCATGGCTGGACCCCCAAATAATATTCCTTGACGTGCTAAGGGGTATCTAGAGAGTGGGATAGGTTTAATAACTACCCTAACCCTAACGCGTACCCTAACCCTAACCCCTACCCTAACCCTAACACGAACCCTAATCCTAACACGTACCCTAAACTGAGCCCTAACCTTCAAACTAACCCTAAACCTAACCCATACCCTACGCCGTACACGAACCCGTACCCGAACCCGTACCCTAAGCCGTACCCTAACCCTAACCCTAACCCTAACCCTAACCCTAACCCTAACCCTAAGCTACCCTTGACTGCTTCTGCCTCCAATAGATTTCCTAAGCACTAGTGTTTTAAGGAACAGGTTAAAAAGAGAATCCTAATGTGATTTCTTGATAATGGGTGTGTTCCTTATCTTTTCCTAGTGTCTAAACTCTTCTCCATGGCTGAACACCCAAATAATATTCCTTGACGTGCTAAGAGGTATCTAGAGAGTGGGATAGGTTTAATAACTATCCTAACCCTAACGCGTACCCTAACCCTAACCCCTACCCTAACCCTAACATGTACCCTAATCCTAACCCGTACCCTAAACCGAGCCCTAACCCTCAAACTAACCCTAACCCTAACCCTAACCCATACCCTACGCCATACCCGAACCCTTACCCGAACCCGTACCCTAACACTAACCCTAACCCTAACCCTAACCCTAACCCTATGCTACCCTTGACTGCTTCTGACTCCAATAGATTTCCTAAGCACTAGTGTTTTAAGGAACAGGTTAAAAAGAGAATCCTAATGTGATTTCTTGATAATGGGTGTGTTCCTTATCTCCTCCTAGTGTCTAAACTCTTCTCCATGGCTGGACCCCCAAATAATATTCCTTGACGTGCTAAGGGGTATCTAGAGAGTGGGATAGGTTTAATAACTACCCTAACCCTAACGCGTACCCTAACCCTAACCCCTACCCTAACCCTAACACGAACCCTAATCCTAACCCGTACCCTAAACCGAGCCCTAACCTTCAAACTAACCCTAACCCTAACCCTAACCCATACCCTACGCCGTACACGAACCCGTACCCGAACCCGTACCCTAAGCCGTACCCTAACCCTAACCCTAACCCTAAGCTAACCTTGACTGCTTCTGCCTCCAATAGATTTCCTAAGCACTAGTGTTTTAAGGAACAGGTTAAAAAGAGAATCCTAATGTGATTTCTTGATAATGGGTGTGTTCCTTATCTTCTCCTAGTGTCTAAACTCTTCTCCATGGCTGGACACCCAAATAATATTCCTTGACGTGCTAAGGGGTATCTAGAGAGTGGGATAGGTTTAATAACTACACTAACCCTAACGCGTACCCTAACCCTAACCCCTAATCTAACCCTAACACGTACCCTAATCCGAACCCGTAACCTAAACCGAGCCCTAACCCTCAAACTATCCCTAACCCTAACCCTAACCCATACCCTACGCCGTACCCGAACCCGTACTCGAACCCGTACCCTAAACCGTACCCTAAGCCGTACCCTAACCCTAACCCTAACCCTAAGCTACCCTTGACTGCTTCTGCCTCCAATAGATTTCCTAAGCACTAGTGTTTTAAGGAACAGGTTAAAAAGAGAATCCTAATGTGATTTCTTGATAATGGGTGTGTTCCTTATCTTCTCCTAGTGTCTAAACTCTTCTCCATGGCTGGACCCCCAAATAATATTCCTTGACGTGCTAAGGGGTATCTAGGGAGTGGGATAGGTTTAATAACTACCCTAACCCTAACGCGTACCTTAACCCTAACCCCTACCCTAACCCTAACACGTAACCTAATCGTAACCCGTACCCTAAACCGAGCCCTAACCCTCAAACTAACCCTAACCCTAACCCTAACCCATACCCTATGCCGTACCCGAACCCGTACCCTAAGCCTTACCCTAACAATAACCCTAACCCTAACCCTAAGCTACCCTTGACTGCTTCTGCCTCCAATAGATTTCCTAAGCACTAGTGTTTTAAGGAACAGGTTAAAAAGAGAATCCTAATGTGATTTCTTGATAATGGGTGTGTTCCTTATCTTCTCCTAGTGTCTAAACTCTTCTCCATGGCTGGACACCCAAATAATATTCCTTGACGTGCTAAGGGGTATCTAGAGAGTGGGATAGGTTTAATAACTACCCTAACCCTAACGCGTAACCTAACCCTAACCTCTACCCTAACCCTAAGACGTACACCAATCCTAACCCGTACCCTAAACCGAGCCCTAACCCTCAAACTAACCCTAACCCTAAACCAAACCCATACCCTACGCCGTACCCGAACCCGTACCCGAACCCGTACCCTAAGCCGTACCCTAACCCTAACCCTAACACTAACCCTAAGCTACCCTTGACTGCTTCTGCCTCCAATAGATTTCCTAAGCACTAGTGTATTAAGGAACAGGTTAAAAAGAGAATCCTAATGTGATTTCAGGATAATGGGTGTGTTCCTTATCTTCTCCTAGTGTCTAAACTCTTCTCCATGGCTGGACCCCCAAATAATATTCCTTAACGTGCTAAGGGGTATCTAGAGAGTGGGATAGGTTTAATAACTACCCTAACCCTAACGCGTACCCTAACCCTAACACGTACCCTAATCCTAACCCGTACCCTAAACCGAGCCCTAACCCTCAAATTAACCCTAACCCTAACCCTAACCCATACCCTACGCCGTACTCGAACCCGTACCCGAACCCGTACCCTAAGCCGTACCCTAACCCTAACCCTAACCCTAACCCTAACCCTAAGCTACCCTTGACTGCTTCTGCCTCCAATAGATTTCCTAAGCACTAGTGTATTAAGGAACAGGTTAAAAAGAGAATCCTAATGTGATTTCAGAATAATGGGTGTGTTCCTTATCTTCTCCTAGTGTCTAAACTATTCTCCATGGCTGGACCCCCAAATAATATTCCTTGACGTGCTAAGGGGTATCTAGAGAGTGGGATAGGTTTAATAACTACCCTAACCCTAACGCGTACCCTAACCCTAACCCCTACCCTAAACCTAACACGAACCCTAATCCTAACACGTACCCTAAACTGAGCCCTAACCTTCAAACTAACCCTAACCCTAACCCATACCCTACGCCGTACACGAACCCGTACCCGAACCCGTACCCTAAGCCGTACCCTAACCCTAACCCTAAACCTAACCCTAAGCTACCCTTGACTGCTTCTTCCTCCAATAGATTTCCTAAGCACTAGTGTTTTAAGGAACAGGTTAAAAAGAGAATCCTAATGTGATTTCTTGATAATGGGTGTGTTCCTTATCTTCTCCTAGTGTCTAAACTCTTCTCCATGGCTGGACCCCCAAATAATATTCCTTGACGTGCTAAGGGGTATCTAGAGAGTGGGATAGGTTTAATAACTACCCTAACCATAACGCGTACCCTAACCCTAACACGTGCCCTAATCCTAATCCGTACCCTAAACCGAGCCCTAACCCTCAAATTAACCCTAACCCTAACCCTAACCCATACCCTACGCCGTACCCGAACCCGTACCCTAAGCGGTACCCTAAAGCTAACCCTAACCCTAACCCTAACCCTAACCCTAAGCTACCCTTGACTGCTTCTGCCTCCAATAGATTTCCTAAGCACTAGTGTTTTAAGGAACAGGTTAAAAAGAGAATCCTAATGTGATTTCTTGATAATGGGTGTGTTCCTTATCTTCTCCTAGTGTCTAAACTCTTCTCCGTGGCTGGACACCCAAATAATATTCCTTGACGTGCTAAGGGGTATCTAGAGAGTGGGATAGGTTTAATAACTACACTAACCTTAACGCGTACCCTAACCCTAACGCCTAACCTAACCCTAACACGTACCCTAATCCGAACCCGTAACCTAAACCGAGCCCTAACCCTCAAACTATCCCTAACCCTAACCCTAAACCATACCCTACGCCGTACCGGAACCCATACCCTAAGCCGTACCCTAAGCCCTACCCTAACCCTAATCCTAACCCTAAGCTACCCTTGACTGCTTCTGCCTCCAATAGATTTCCTAAGCACTAGTGTTTTAAGGAACAGGTTAAAAAGAGAATCCTAATGTGATTTCTTGATAATGGGTGTGTTCCTTATATTCTCCTAGTGTCTAAACTCTTCTCCATGGCTGGACCCCCAAATAATATTCCTTGACGTGCTATGGGGTATCTAGGGAGTGGGAAAGGTTTAATAACTACCCTAACCCTAAAGCGTAACCTAACCCTAACCCCTACCCTAACCCTAACACGTACCCTAATCCTAACCTGTACCCTAAACCGAGCCCTAACCCTCAAACTAACCCTAACCCTAAAACTAACCCATACCCTACGCCGTACCCGAACCCGTACCCGAACCCGTACCCTAAGCCGTACCCTAACCCTAACCCTAACCCTAAGCTACCCTTGACTGCTTCTGCCTCCAATAGATTTCCTAAGCACTAGTGTATTAAGGAACAGGTTAAAAAGAGAATCCTAATGTGATTTCAGGATAATGGGTGTGTTCCTTATCTTCTCCTAGTGTCTAAACTCTTCTCCATGGCTGGACCCCCAAATAATATTCCCTGACGTGCTAAGGGGTATCTAGAGAGTGGGATAGGTTTAATAACTACCCTAACCCTAACGCGTACCCTAACCCTAACACGTACCCTAATCCTAACCCGTACCCTAAACCGAGCCCTAACCCTCAAATTAACCCTAACCCTAACCCTAACCCATACCCTACGCCGTACCCGAACCCGTACCCTAAGCGGTATCCTAAAGCTAACCCTAACCCTAACCCTAACCCTAACCCTAAGCTACCCTTGACTGCTTCTGCCTCCAATAGATTTCCTAAGCAGTAGCGTTTTAAGGAACAGGTTAAAAAGAGAATCCTAATGTGATTTCTTGATAATGGGTGTGTTCCTTATCTTCTCCTAGTGTCTAAACTCTTCTCCATGGCTGGACCCCCAAATAATATTCCTTGACGTGCTAAGGGGTATCTAGAGAGTGGGATAGGTTTAATAACTACCCTAACCCTAACGCGTACCCTAACCCTAACATCTACCCTAACCCTAACACGTACACTAATCCTAACCCGTACCCTAAACCGAGCCCTAACCCTCAAACTAACCCTAACCATAAACCTAACCCATACCCTACGCCGTACCCGAACCCGTACCCGAACCCGTACCCTAAGCCGTACCCTAACCCTAACCCTAACCCTAAGCTACCCTTGACTGCTTCTGCCTCCAATAGATTTCCTAAGCACTAGTGTATTAAGGAACAGGTTAAAAAGAGAATCCTAATGTGATTTCTTGATAATGGGTGTGTTCCTTATCTTCTCCTAGTGTCTAAACTCTTCTCCATGGCTGGACACCCAAATAATATTCCTTGACGTGCTAAGGGGTATCTAGACAGTGGGATAGGTTTAATAACTACCCTAACCCTAACGCGTACCCTAACCATAACCTCTACCCTAACCCTAAGACGTACACCAATCCTAACCCGTACCCTAAACCGAGCCCTAACCCTCAAACTAACCCTAACCCTAAACCTAACCCATACCCTACGCCGTACGCGAACCCGTACCCGAACCCGTAACCTAAGCCGTACCCTAACCCTAACCCTAACCCTAACCCTAACCCTAAGCTACCCTTGACTGCTTCTGCCTCCAATAGATTTCCTAAGCCCTAGTGTATTAAGGAACAGGTTAAAAAGAGAATCCTAATGTGATTTCAGGATAATGGGTGTGTTCCTTATCTTCTCCTAGTGTCTAAACTCTTCTCCATGGCTGGACCCCCAAATAATATTCCTTGACGTGCTAAGGGGTATCTAGAGAGTGGGATAGGTTTAATAACTACCCTAACCCTAACGCGTACCCTAACCCTAACACGTACACTAATCCTAACCCGTACCCTAAACCGAGCCCTAACCCTCAAACTAACCCTAACCCTAAAGCTAACCCATACCCTACGCCGTACCCGAACCCGTACCCTAAGCCGTACCCTAACCCTAACCCTAACCCTAACCCTAACCCTAACCCTAACCCTAAGCTACCCTTGACTGCTTCTGCCTCCAATAGATTTCCTAAGCACTAGTGTTTTAAGGAACAGGTTAAAAAGAGAATCCTAATGTGATTTCTTGATAATGGGTGTGTTCCTTATCTTCTCCTAGTGTCTAAACTCTTCTCCATGGCTGGACACCCAAATAATATTCCTTGACGTGCTAAGGGGTATCTAGAGAGTGGGATAGGTTTTATAACTACCCTAACCCTAACGCGTACCCTAACCCTAACACGTGCCCTAATCCTAACCCGTACCCTAAACCGAGCCCTAAGCCTCAAATTAACCCTAACCCTAACCCTAACCCATACCCTACGCCGTACCCGAACCCGTACCCTAAGCGGTACCCTAAAGCTAACCCTAACCCTAACCCTAACCCTAACCCTAAGCTACCCTTGACTGCTTCTGCCTCCAATAGATTTCCTAAGCACTAGTGTTTTAAGGAACAGGTTAAAAAGAGAATCCTAATGTGATTTCTTGATAATGGGTGTGTTCCTTATCTTCTCCTAGTGTCTAAACTCTTCTCCATGGCTGGACACCCAAATAATATTCCTTGACGTGCTAAGGGGTATCTAGAGAGTGGGATAGGTTTAATAACTACACTAACCCTAACACGTACCCTAACCCTAACCCCTAACCTAACCCTAACACGTACCCTAATCCTAACCCGTAACCTAAACCGAGCCCTAACCCTCAAACTATCCCTAACCCTAACCCTAAACCATACCCTACGCCGTACCCGAACCCGTACCCTAAGCCGTACCCTAAGCCCTACCCTAACCCTAACCCTAAGCTACCCTTGACTGCTTCTGCCTCCAATAGATTTCCTAAGCACTAGTGTTTTAAGGAACAGGTTAAAAAGAGAATCCTAATGTGATTTCTTGATAATGGGTGTGTTCCTTATCTTCTCCTAGTGTCTAAACTCTTCTCCATGGCTGGACCCCCAAATAATATTCCTTGAAGTGCTAAGGGGTATCTAGGGAGTGGGATAGGTTTAATAACTACCCTAACCCTAACACGTACCCTAACCCTAACCCCTACCCTAACCCTAACACGTACCCTAATCCTAACCCGTACCCTAAACCGAGCCCTAACCCTCAAACTAACCCTAACCCTAACCCTAACCCATACCCTATGCCGTACCCGAAACCGTACCCTAAGCCTTACCCTAACAATAACCCTAAACCTAACCCTAAGCTACCCTTGACTGCTTCTGCCTCCAATAGATTTCCTAAGCACTAGTGTTTTAAGGAACAGGTTAAAAAGAGAATCCTAATGTGATTTCTTGATAATGGGTGTGTTCCCTATCTTCTCCTAGTGTCTAAACTCTTCTCCATGGCTGGACCCCCAAATAATATTCCTTGACGTGCTAAGGGGTATCTAGAGAGTGGGATAGGTTTAATAACTACCCTAACCCTAACGCGTACCCTAACCCTAACCTCTACCCTAACCCTAACACGTACACTAATCCTATCCCGTACCCTAAACCGAGCCCTAACCCTCAAACTAACCCTAACCCTAAACCTAACCCATACCCTACGCCGTACCCGAACCCGTACCCGAACCAGTACCCTAAGCCGTACCCTAACCCTAACCCTAACCCTAACCCTAACCCTAAGCTACCCTTGACTGCTTCTGCCTCCAATAGATTTCCTAAGCACTAGTGTATTAAGGAACAGGTTAAAAAGAGAATCCTAAAGTGATTTCAGGATAATGGGTGTGTTCCTTATCTTCTCCTAGTGTCTAAACTCTTCTCCATGGCTGGACCCCCAAATAATATTCCCTGACGTGCTAAGGGGTATCTAGAGAGTGGGATAGGTTTAATAACTACCCTAACCCTAACGCGTACCCTAACACTAACACGTACCCTAATACTAACCCGTACCCTAAACCGAGCCCTAACCCTCAAATTAACCCTAACCCTAACCCTAACCCATACCTTACGCCGTACCCGAATCCGTACTCTAAGCGGTATCCTAAAGCTAACCCTAACCCTAACCCTAACCCTAACCCTAAGCTACCCTTGACTGCTTCTGCCTCCAATAGATTTCCTAAGCACTAGCGTTTTAAGGAACAGGTTAAAAAGAGAATCCTAATGTGATTTCTTGATAATGGGTGTGTTCCTTATCTTCTCCTAGTGTCTAAACTCTTCTCCATGGCTGGACCCCCAAATAATATTCCTTGACGTGCTAAGGGGTATCTAGAGAGTGGGATAGGTTTAATAACTACCCTAACCCTAACGCGTACCCTAACCCTAACACGTACCCTAATCCTAACCCGTACCCTAAACCGAGCCCTAACCCTCAAACTAACCCTAACCCTAAACCAAACCCATACCCTACGCCGTACCCGAACCCGTACCCGAACCCGTACCCTAAGCCGTACCCTAACCCTAACCCTAACACTAACCCTAAGCTACCCTTGACTGCTTCTGCCTCCAATAGATTTCCTAAGCACTAGTGTATTAAGGAACAGGTTAAAAAGAGAATCCTAATGTGATTTCAGGATAATGGGTGTGTTCCTTATCTTCTCCTAGTGTCTAAACTCTTCTCCATGGCTGGACCCCCAAATAATATTCCTTAACGTGCTAAGGGGTATCTAGAGAGTGGGATAGGTTTAATAACTACCCTAACCCTAACGCGTACCCTAACCCTAACACGTACCCTAATCCTAACCCGTACCCTAAACCGAGCCCTAACCCTCAAATTAACCCTAACCCTAACCCTAACCCATACCCTACGCCGTACCCGAACCCGTACCCGAACCCGTACCCTAAGCCGTACCCTAACCCTAACCCTAACCCTAACCCTAACCCTAAGCTACCCTTGACTGCTTCTGCCTCCAATAGATTTCCTAAGCACTAGTGTATTAAGGAACAGGTTAAAAAGAGAATCCTAATGTGATTTCAGAATAATGGGTGTGTTCCTTATCTTCTCCTAGTGTCTAAACTATTCTCCATGGCTGGACCCCCAAATAATATTCCTTGACGTGCTAAGGGGTATCTAGAGAGTGGGATAGGTTTAATAACTACCCTAACCCTAACGCGTACCCTACCCTAACCCTAACGCGTACCCTAACCCTAACACGTGCCCTAATCCTAACCCGTACCCTAAACCGAGCCCTAACCCTCAAATTAACCCTAACCCTAACCCTAACCCATACCCTACGCCGTACCCGAACCCGTACCCTAAGCGGTACCCTAAAGCTAACCCTAACCCTAACCCTAACCCTAAGCTACCCTTGACTGCTTCTGCCTCCAATAGATTTCCTAAGCACTAGTGTTTTAAGGAACAGGTTAAAAAGAGAATCCTAATGTGATTTCTTGATAATGGGTGTGTTCCTTATCTTCTCCTAGTGTCTAAACTCTTCTCCATGGCTGGACCCCCAAATAATATTCCTTGACGTGCTAAGGGGTATCTAGAGAGTGGGATAGGTTTAATAACTACCCTAACCCTAACGCGTACCCTAAACCTAACACGTACCCTAATCCTAACCCGTACCCTAAACCGAGCCCTAACCCTCAAATTAACCCTAACCCTAAACCTAACCCATACCCTACGCCGTACACGAACCCGTACCCGAACCCGTACCCTAAGCCGTACCCTAACCCTAACCCTAACCCTAACCCCTAACCCTAAGCTACCCTTGACTGCTTCTGCCTCCAATAGATTTCCTAAGCACTAGTGTATTAAGGAACAGGTTAAAAAGAGAATCCCTAAGTGATTTCAGGATAATGGGTGTGTTCCTTATCTTCTCCTAGTGTCCTAAACTCTTCTCCATGGCTGGACCCCCAAATAATATTCCTTGACGTGCTAAGGGGTATCTAGATAGTGGGATAGGTTTAATAACTACCCTAACCCTAACGCGTACCTTAACCCTACCCCTACCCTAACCCTAACACGTACCCTAATCCGAACCCGTAACCTAAACCGAGCCCTAACCCTCAAACTATCCCTAACCCTAACCCTAAACCATACCCTACGCCGTACCGGAACCCATACCCTAAGCCGTACCCTAAGCCTACCCTAACCCTAATCCTAACCCTAAGCTACCCTTGACTGCTTCTGCCTCCAATAGATTTCCTAAGCACTAGTGTTTTAAGGAACAGGTTAAAAAAGAGAATCCTAATGTGATTTCTTGATAATGGGTGTGTTCCTTATATTCTCCTAGTGTCTAAACTCTTCTCCATGGCTGGACCCCCAAATAATATTCCTTGACGTGCTATGGGGTATCTAGGGAGTGGGAAAGGTTTAATAACTACCCTAACCCTAAAGCGTAACCTAACCCTAACCCCTACCCTAACCCTAACACGTACCCTAATCCTAACCTGTACCCTAAACCGAGCCCTAACCCTCAAACTAACCCTAACCCTAAAACTAACCCATACCCTACGCCGTACCCGAACCCGTACCCGAAACCGTACCCTAAGCCGTACCCTAACCCTAACCCTAACCCTAAGCTACCCTTGACTGCTTCTGCCTCCAATAGATTTCCTAAGCACTAGTGTATTAAGGAACAGGTTAAAAAGAGAATCCTAATGTGATTTCAGGATAATGGGTGTGTTCCTTATCTTCTCCTAGTGTCTAAACTCTTCTCCATGGCTGGACCCCCAAATAATATTCCCTGACGTGCTAAGGGGTATCTAGAGAGTGGGATAGGTTTAATAACTACCCTAACCCTAACGCGTACCCTAACCCTAACACGTACCCTAATCCTAACCCGTACCCTAAACCGAGCCCTAACCCTCAAATTAACCCTAACCCTAACCCTAACCCATACCCTACGCCGTACCCGAACCCGTACCCTAAGCGGTATCCTAAAGCTAACCCTAACCCTAACCCTAACCCTAACCCTAAGCTACCCTTGACTGCTTCTGCCTCCAATAGATTTCCTAAGCAGTAGCGTTTTAAGGAACAGGTTAAAAAGAGAATCCTAATGTGATTTCTTGATAATGGGTGTGTTCCTTATCTTCTCCTAGTGTCTAAACTCTTCTCCATGGCTGGACCCCCAAATAATATTCCTTGACGTGCTAAGGGGTATCTAGAGAGTGGGATAGGTTTAATAACTACCCTAACCCTAACGCGTACCCTAACCCTAACATCTACCCTAACCCTAACACGTACACTAATCCTAACCCGTACCCTAAACCGAGCCCTAACCCTCAAACTAACCCTAACCCTAAACCTAACCCATACCTTACGCCGTACCCGAACCCGTACCCGAACCCGTACCCTAAGCCGTACCCTAACCCTAACCCTAACCCTAAGCTACCCTTGACTGCTTCTGCCTCCAATAGATTTCCTAAGCACTAGTGTATTAAGGAACAGGTTAAAAAGAGAATCCTAATGTGATTTCAGGAAAATGGGTGTGTTCCTTATCTTCTCCTAGTGTCTAAACTCTTCTCCATGGCTGGACCCCCAAATAATATTCCTTGACGTGCTAAGGGGTATCTAGAGAGTGGGATAGGTTTAATAACTACCCTAACCCTAACGCGTACCCTAACCCTAACACGTACCCTAATCCTAACCCGTACCCTAAACCAATCCCTAACCCTCAAATTAACCCTAACCCTAACCCTAACCCATACCCTACGCCGTACCCGAACCCGTACCCTAAGCGGTATCCTAAAGCTAACCCTAACCCTAACCCTAACCCTAACCCTAAGCTACCCTTGACTGCTTCTGCCTCCAATAGATTTCCTAAGCACTAGTGTTTTAAGGAACAGGTTAAAAAGAGAATCCTAATGTGATTTCTTGATAATGGGTGTGTTCCTTATCTTCTCCTAGTGTCTAAACTCTTCTCCATGGCTGGACACCCAAATAATATTCCTTGACGTGCTAAGGGGTATCTAGACAGTGGGATAGGTTTAATAACTACCCTAACCCTAACGCATACCCTAACCATAACCTCTACCCTAACCCTAAGACGTACACCAATCCTAACCCGTACCCTAAACCGAGCCCTAACCCTCAAACTAACCCTAACCCTAAACCTAACCCATACCCTACGCCGTACGCGAACCCGTACCCGAACCCGTAACCTAAGCCGTACCCTAACCCTAACCCTAACCCTAACCCTAACCCTAAGCTACCCTTGACTGCTTCTGCCTCCAATAGATTTCCTAAGCCCTAGTGTATTAAGGAACAGGTTAAAAAGAGAATCCTAATGTGATTTCAGGATAATGGGTGTGTTCCTTATCTTCTCCTAGTGTCTAAACTCTTCTCCATGGCTGGACCCCCAAATAATATTCCTTGACGTGCTAAGGGGTATCTAGAGAGTGGGATAGGTTTAATAACTACCCTAACCCTAACGCGTACCCTAACCCTAACACGTACCCTAATCCTAACCCGTACCCTAAACCGAGCCCTAACCCTCAAATTAACCCTAACCCTAACCCTAACCCATACCTTACGCCGTACCCGAACCCGTACCCTAAGCGGTATCCTAAAGCTAACCCTAACCCTAACCCTAACCCTAACCCTAAGCTACCCTTGACTGCTTCTGCCTCCAATAGATTTCCTAAGCACTAGTGTTTTAAGGAACAGGTTAAAAAGAGAATCCTAATGTGATTTCTTGATAATGGGTGTGTTCCTTATCTTCTCCTAGTGTCTAAACTCTTCTCCATGGCTGGACCCCCAAATAATATTCCTTGACGTGCTAAGGGGTATCTAGAGAGTGGGATAGGTTTAATAACTACCCTAACCCTAACGCGTACCCTAACCCTAACCTCTACCCTAACCCTAACACGTACACTAATCCTAACCCGTACCCTAAACCGAGCCCTAACCCTCAAACTAACCCTAACCCTAAAGCTAACCCATACCCTACGCCGTACCCGAACCCGTACCCTAAGCCGTACCCTAACCCTAACCCTAACCCTAACCCTAACCCTAACCCTAACCCTAAGCTACCCTTGACTGCTTCTGCCTCCAATAGATTTCCTAAGCACTAGTGTTTTAAGGAACAGGTTAAAAAGAGAATCCTAATGTGATTTCTTGATAATGGGTGTGTTCCTTATCTTCTCCTAGTGTCTAAACTCTTCTCCATGGCTGGACACCCAAATAATATTCCTTGACGTGCTAAGGGGTATCTAGAGAGTGGGATAGGTTTTATAACTACCCTAACCCTAACGCGTACCCTAACCCTAACACGTGCCCTAATCCTAACCCGTACCCTAAACCGAGCCCTAAGCCTCAAATTAACCCTAACCCTAACCCTAACCCATACCCTACGCCGTACCCGAACCCGTACCCTAAGCGGTACCCTAAAGCTAACCCTAACCCTAACCCTAACCCTAACCCTAAGCTACCCTTGACTGCTTCTGCCTCCAATAGATTTCCTAAGCACTAGTGTTTTAAGGAACAGGTTAAAAAGAGAATCCTAATGTGATTACTTGATAATGGGTGTGTTCCTTATCTTCTCCTAGTGTCTAAACTCTTCTCCATGGCTGGACACCCAAATAATATTCCTTGACGTGCTAAGGGGTATCTAGAGAGTGGGATAGGTTTAATAACTACACTAACCCTAACGCGTACCCTAACCCTAACCCCTAACCTAACCCTAACACGTACCCTAATCCTAACCCGTAACCTAAACCGAGCCCTAACCCTCAAACTATCCCTAACCCTAACCCTAAACCATACCCTACGCCGTACCCGAACCCGTACCCTAAGCCGTACCCTAAGCCCTACCCTAACCCTAACCCTAAGCTACCCTTGACTGCTTCTGCCTCCAATAGATTTCCTAAGCACTAGTGTTTTAAGGAACAGGTTAAAAAGAGAATCCTAATGTGATTTCTTGATAATGGGTGTGTTCCTTATCTTCTCCTAGTGTCTAAACTCTTCTCCATGGCTGGACCCCCAAATAATATTCCTTGACGTGCTAAGGGGTATCTAGGGAGTGGGATAGGTTTAATAACTACCCTAACCCTAACACGTACCCTAACCCTAACCCCTACCCTAACCCTAACACGTACCCTAATCCTAACCCGTACCCTAAACCGAGCCCTAACCCTCAAACTAACCCTAACCCTAACCCTAACCCATACCCTATGCCGTACCCGAAACCGTACCCTAAGCCTTACCCTAACAATAACCCTAAACCTAACCCTAAGCTACCCTTGACTGCTTCTGCCTCCAATAGATTTCCTAAGCACTAGCGTTTTAAGGAACAGGTTAAAAAGAGAATCCTAATGTGATTTCTTGATAATGGGTGTGTTCCTTATCTTCTCCTAGTGTCTAAACTCTTCTCCATGGCTGGACCCCCAAATAATATTCCTTGACGTGCTAAGGGGTATCTAGAGAGTGGGATAGGTTTAATAACTACCCTAACCCTAACGCGTACCCTAACCCTAACCTCTACCCTAACCCTAACACGTACACTAATCCTAACACGTACCCTAAACCTAGCCCTAACCCTCAAACTAACCCTAACCCTAAACCTAACCCATACCCTACGCCGTACCCGAACCCGTACCCGAACCCGTACCCTAAGCCGTACCCTAACCCTAACCCTAACCCTAACCCTAACCCTAACCCTAACCCTAAGCTACCCTTGACTGCTTCTGCCTCCAATAGATTTCCTAAGCACTAGTGTATTAAGGAACAGGTTAAAAAGAGAATCCTAATGTGATTTCAGAATAATGGGTGTGTTCCTTATCTTCTCCTAGTGTCTAAACTCTTCTCCATGGCTGGACACCCAAATAATATTCCTTGACGTGCTAAGGGGTATCTAGAGAGTGGAATAGGTTTAATAACTACCCTAACCCTAACGCGTACCCTAACCCTAACCCCTACCCTAACCCTAACACGAACCCTAATCCTAACACGTACCCTAAACTGAGCCCTAAACTTCAAACTAACCCTAACCCTAACCCATACCCTACGCCGTACACGAACCCGTACCCGAACCCGTACCCTAAGCCGTACCCTAACCCTAACCCTAATCCTAACCCTAACCCTAAGCTACCCTTGACTGCTTCTGCCTCCAATAGATTTCCTAAGCACTAGTGTTTTAAGGAACAGGTTAAAAAGAGAATCCTAATGTGATTTCTTGATAATGGGTGTGTTCCTTATCTTCTCCTAGTGTCTAAACTCTTCTCCATGGCTGGACACCCAAATAATATTCCTTGACGTGCTAAGGGGTATCTAGAGAGTGGGATAGGTTTAATAACTACCCTAACCCTAATGCGTACCCTAACCCTAACCCCTACCCTAACACGTACCCTAATCCTAACCCGTACCCTAAACCGAGCCCTAACCCTCAAACTAACCCTAACCCTAACCCTAACCCATACCCTACGCCGTACACGAACCCGTACCCGAACTCGTACCCTAAGCCGTACCCTAACCCTAACCCTAACCCTAACCCTAACCCTAAGCTACCCTTGACTGCTTCTGCCTCCAATAGATTTCCTAAGCACTAGTGTTTTAAGGAACAGGTTAAAAAGAGAATCCTAATGTGATTTCTTGATAATGGGTGTGTTCCTTATCTTCTCCTAGTGTCTAAACTCTTCTCCATGGCTGGACACCCAAATAATATTCCTTGACGTGCTAAGGGGTATCTAGAGAGTGGGATAGGTTTAATAACTACCCTAACCCTAACGCGTACCCTAACCCTAACACGTACCCTAATCCTAACCTGTACCCTAAACCGAGCCCTAACCCTCAAATTAACCCTAACCCTAACCCTAACCCATACCCTACGCCGTACCCGAACCCGTACCCTAAGCGGTACCCTAAAGCTAACCCTAACCCTAACCCTAACCCTAACCCTAAGCTACCCTTGACTGCTTCTGCCTCCAATAGATTTCCTAAGCACTAGTGTTTTAAGGAACAGGTTAAAAAGAGAATCCTAATGTGATTTCTTGATAATGGGTGTGTTCCTTATCTTCTCCTAGTGTCTAAACTCTTCTCCATGGCTGGACCCCCAAATAATATTCCTTGACGTGCTAAGGGGTATCTAGAGAGTGGGATAGGTTTAATAACTACCCTAACCCTAACGCGTACCCTAACCCTAACACGTACCCTAATCCTAACCCGTACCCTAAACCAATCCCTAACCCTCAAATTAACCCTAACCCTAACCCTAACCCATACCCTACGCCGTACCCGAACCCGTACCCTAAGCGGTATCCTAAAGCTAACCCTAACCCTAACCCTAACCCTAACCCTAAGCTACCCTTGACTGCTTCTGCCTCCAATAGATTTCCTAAGCACTAGTGTTTTAAGGAACAGGTTAAAAAGAGAATCCTAATGTGATTTCTTGATAATGGGTGTGTTCCTTATCTTCTCCTAGTGTCTAAACTCTTCTCCATGGCTGGACCCCCAAATAATATTTCTTGACGTGCTAAGGGGTATCTAGACAGTGGGATAGGTTTAATAACTACCCTAACCCTAACGCGTACCCTAACCCTAACCTCTACCCTAACCCTAAGACGTACACCAATCCTAACCCGTACCCTAAACCGAGCCCTAACCCTCAAACTAACCCTAACCCTAAACCTAACCCATACCCTACGCCGTACCCGAACCCGTACCCGAACCCGTACCCTAAGCCGTACCCTAAACCTAACCCTAACCCTAACCCTAACCCTAAGCTACCCTTGACTGCTTCTGCCTCCAATAGATTTCCTAAGCCCTAGTGTATTAAGGAACAGGTTAAAAAGAGAATCCTAATGTGATTTCAGGATAATGGGTGTGTTCCTTATCTTCTCCTAGTGTCTAAACTCTTCTCCATGGCTGGACCCCCAAATAATATTCCTTGACGTGCTAAGGGGTATCTAGAGAGTGGGATAGGTTTAATAACTACCCTAACCCTAACGCGTACCCTAACCCTAACACGTACACTAATCCTAACCCGTACCCTAAACCGAGCCCTAACCCTCAAATTAACCCTAACCCTAACCCTAACCCATACCCTACGCCGTACCCGAACCCGTACCCGAACCCGTACCCTAAGCCGTACCCTAACCCTAACCCTAACCCTAACCCTAACCCTAACCCTAACCCTAAGCTACCCTTGACTGCTTCTGCCTCCAATAGATTTCCTAAGCACTAGTGTATTAAGGAACAGGTTAAAAAGAGAATCCTAATGTGATTTCAGAATAATGGGTGTGTTCTTTATCTTCTCCTAGTGTCTAAACTCTTCTCCATGGCTGGACCCCCAAATAATATTCCTTGACGTGCTAAGGGGTATCTAGAGAGTGGGATAGGTTTAATAACTACCCTAACCCTAACGCGTACCCTAACCCTAACCCCTACCCTAACCCTAACACGAACCCTAATCCTAACACGTACCCTAAACTGAGCCCTAACCTTCAAACTAACCCTAACCCTAACCCATACCCTACGCCGTACACGAACCCGTACCCGAACCCGTACCCTAAGCCGTACCCTAACCCTAACCCTAATCCTAACCCTAACCCTAAGCTACCCTTGACTGCTTCTGCCTCCAATAGATTTCCTAAGCACTAGTGTTTTAAGGAACAGGTTAAAAAGAGAATCCTAATGTGATTTCTTGATAATGGGTGTGTTCCTTATCTTCTCCTAGTGTCTAAACTCTTCTCCATGGCTGGACCCCCAAATAATATTCCTTGACGTGCTAAGGGGTATCTAGAGAGTGGGATAGGTTTAATAACTACCCTAACCCTAACGCGTACCCTAACCCTAACACGTACCCTAATCCTAACCCGTACCCTAAACCAATCCCTAACCCTCAAATTAACCCTAACCCTAACCCTAACCCATACCCTACGCCGTACCCGAACCCGTACCCTAAGCGGTATCCTAAAGCTAACCCTAACCCTAACCCTAACCCTAACCCTAAGCTACCCTTGACTGCTTCTGCCTCCAATAGATTTCCTAAGCACTACTGTTTTAAGGAACAGGTTAAAAAGAGAATCCTAATGTGATTTCTTGATAATGGGTGTGTTCCTTATCTTCTCCTAGTGTCTAAACTCTTCTCCATGGCTGGACACCCAAATAATATTCCTTGACGTGCTAAGGGGTATCTAGACAGTGGGATAGGTTTAATAACTACCCTAACCCTAACGCGTACCCTAACCATAACCTCTACCCTAACCCTAAGACGTACACCAATCCTAACCCGTACCCTAAACCGAGCCCTAACCCTCAAACTAACCCTAACCCTAAACCTAACCCATACCCTACGCCGTACGCGAACCCGTACCCGAACCCGTAACCTAAGCCGTACCCTAACCCTAACCCTAACCCTAACCCTAACCCTAAGCTACCCTTGACTGCTTCTGCCTCCAATAGATTTCCTAAGCCCTAGTGTATTAAGGAACAGGTTAAAAAGAGAATCCTAATGTGATTTCAGGATAATGGGTGTGTTCCTTATCTTCTCCTAGTGTCTAAACTCTTCTCCATGGCTGGACCCCCAAATAATATTCCTTGACGTGCTAAGGGGTATCTAGAGAGTGGGATAGGTTTAATAACTACCCTAACCCTAACGCGTACCCTAACCCTAACACGTACCCTAATCCTAACCCGTACCCTAAACCGAGCCCTAACCCTCAAATTAACCCTAACCCTAACCCTAACCCATACCTTACGCCGTACCCGAACCCGTACCCTAAGCGGTATCCTAAAGCTAACCCTAACCCTAACCCTAAACCTAACCCTAAGCTACCCTTGACTGCTTCTGCCTCCAATAGATTTCCTAAGCACTAGTGTTTTAAGGAACAGGTTAAAAAGAGAATCCTAATGTGATTTCTTGATAATGGGTGTGTTCCTTATCTTCTCCTAGTGTCTAAACTCTTCTCCATGGCTGGACCCCCAAATAATATTCCTTGACGTGCTAAGGGGTATCTAGAGAGTGGGATAGGTTTAAAAACTACCCTAACCCTAACGCGTACCCTAACCCTAACCTCTACCCTAACCCTAACACGTACACTAATCCTAACCCGTACCCTAAACCGAGCCCTAACCCTCAAACTAACCCTAACCCTAAAGCTAACCCATACCCTACGCCGTACCCGAACCCGTACCCTAAGCCGTACCCTAACCCTAACCCTAACCCTAACCCTAACCCTAACCCTAAGCTACCCTTGACTGCTTCTGCCTCCAATAGATTTCCTAAGCACTAGTGTTTTAAGGAACAGGTTAAAAAGAGAATCCTAATGTGATTTCTTGATAATGGGTGTGTTCCTTATCTTCTCCTAGTGTCTAAACTCTTCTCCATGGCTGGACACCCAAATAATATTCCTTGACGTGCTAAGGGGTATCTAGAGAGTGGGATAGGTTTTATAACTACCCTAACCCTAACGCGTACCCTAACCCTAACACGTGCCCTAATCCTAACCCGTACACTAAACCGAGCCCTAAGCCTCAAATTAACCCTAACCCTAACCCTAACCCATACCCTACGCCGTACCCGAACCCGTACCCTAAGCGGTACCCTAAAACTAACCCTAACCCTAACCCTAACCCTAACCCTAAGCTACCCTTGACTGCTTCTGCCTCCAATAGATTTCCTAAGCACTAGTGTTTTAAGGAACAGGTTAAAAAGAGAATCCTAATGTGATTTCTTGATAATGGGTGTGTTCCTTATCTTCTCCTAGTGTCTAAACTCTTCTCCATGGCTGGACACCCAAATAATATTCCTTGACGTGCTAAGGGGTATCTAGAGAGTGGGATAGGTTTAATAACTACACTAACCCTAACGCGTACCCTAACCCTAACCCCTAACCTAACCCTAACACGTACCCTAATCCTAACCCGTAACCTAAACCGAGCCCTAACCCTCAAACTATCCCTAACCCTAACCCTAAACCATACCCTACGCCGTACCCGAACCCGTACCCTAAGCCGTACCCTAAGCCCTACCCTAACCCTAACCCTAAGCTACCCTTGACTGCTTCTGCCTCCAATAGATTTCCTAAGCACTAGTGTTTTAAGGAACAGGTTAAAAAGAGAATCCTAATGTGATTTCTTGATAATGGGTGTGTTCCTTATCTTCTCCTAGTGTCTAAACTCTTCTCCATGGCTGGACCCCCAAATAATATTCCTTGACGTGCTAAGGGGTATCTAGGGAGTGGGATAGGTTTAATAACTACCCTAACCCTAACGCGTACCCTAACCCTAACCCCTACCCTAACCCTAACACGTACCCTAATCCTAACCCATACCCTAAACCGAGCCCTAACCCTCAAACTAACCCTAACCCTAACCCTAACCCATACCCTATGCCGTACCCGAAACCGTACCCTAAGCCTTACCCTAACAATAACCCTAAACCTAACCCTAAGCTACCCTTGACTGCTTCTGCCTCCAATAGATTTCCTAAGCACTAGTGTTTTAAGGAACAGGTTAAAAAGAGAATCCTAATGTGATTTCTTGATAATGGGTGTGTTCCCTATCTTCTCCTAGTGTCTAAACTCTTCTCCATGGCTGGACCCCCAAATAATATTCCTTGACGTGCTAAGGGGTATCTAGAGAGTGGGATAGGTTTAATAACTACCCTAACCCTAACGCGTACCCTAACCCTAACCTCTACCCTAACCCTAACACGTACACTAATCCTATCCCGTACCCTAAACCGAGCCCTAACCCTCAAACTAACCCTAACCCTAAACCTAACCCATACCCTACGCCGTACCCGAACCCGTACCCGAACCAGTACCCTAAGCCGTACCCTAACCCTAACCCTAACCCTAACCCTAACCCTAAGCTACCCTTGACTGCTTCTGCCTCCAATAGATTTCCTAAGCACTAGTGTATTAAGGAACAGGTTAAAAAGAGAATCCTAAAGTGATTTCAGGATAATGGGTGTGTTCCTTATCTTCTCCTAGTGTCTAAACTCTTCTCCATGGCTGGACCCCCAAATAATATTCTCTGACGTGCTAAGGGGTATCTAGAGAGTGGGATAGGTTTAATAACTACCCTAACCCTAACGCGTACCCTAACACTAACACGTACCCTAATCCTAACCCGTACCCTAAACCGAGCCCTAACCCTCAAATTAACCCTAACCCTAACCCTAATCCATACCTTACGCCGTACCCGAATCCGTACTCTAAGCGGTATCCTAAAGCTAACCCTAACCCTAACCCTAACCCTAACCCTAACCCTAAGCTACCCTTGACTGCTTCTGCCTCCAATAGATTTCCTAAGCACTAGCGTTTTAAGGAACAGGTTAAAAAGAGAATCCTAATGTGATTTCTTGATAATGGGTGTGTTCCTTATCTTCTCCTAGTGTCTAAACTCTTCTCCATGGCTGGACCCCCAAATAATATTCCTTGACGTGCTAAGGGGTATCTAGAGAGTGGGATAGGTTTAATAACTACCCTAACCCTAACGCGTACCCTAACCCTAACCTCTACCCTAACCCTAACACGTACACTAATCCTAACCCGTACCCTAAACCGAGCCCTAACCCTCAAACTAACCCTAACCCTAAACCTAACCCATACCCTACGCCGTACCCGAACCCGTACCCGAACCCGTACCCTAAGCCGTACCCTAACCCTAACCCTAACCCTAACCCTAACCCTAACCCATACCCTACGCCGTACACGAACCCGTACCCGAACCCGTACCCTAAGCCGTACCCTAACCCTAACCCTAATCCTAACCCTAACCCTAAGCTACCCTTGACTGCTTCTGCCTCCAATACATTTCCTAAGCACTAGTGTTTTAAGGAACAGGTTAAAAAGAGAATCCTAATGTGATTTCTTGATAATGGGTGTGTTCCTTATCTTCTCCTAGTGTCTAAACTCTTCTCCATGGCTGGACACCCAAATAATATTCCTTGACGTGCTAAGGGGTATCTAGAGAGTGGGATAGGTTTAATAACTACCCTAACCCTAATGCGTACCCTAACCCTAACCCCTACCCTAACACGTACCCTAATCCTAACCCGTACCCTAAACCGAGCCTTAACCCTCAAACTAACCCTAACCCTAACCCTAACCCATACCCTACGCCGTACACGAACCCGTACCCGAACTCGTACCCTAAGCCGTACCCTAACCCTAACCCTAACCCTAACCCTAACCCTAAGCTACCCTTGACTGCTTCTGCCTCCAATAGATTTCCTAAGCACTAGTGTTTTAAGGAACAGGTTAAAAAGAGAATCCTAATGTGATTTCTTGATAATGTGTGTGTTCCTTATCTTCTCCTAGTGTCTAAACTCTTCTCCATGGCTGGACCCCCAAATAATATTCCTTGACGTGCTAAGGGGTATCTAGAGAGTGGGATAGGTTTAATAACTACCCTAACCCTAACGCGTACCCTAAACCTAACACGTACCCTAATCCTAACCCGTACCCTAAACCGAGCCCTAACCCTCAAATTAACCCTAACCCTAAACCTAACCCATACCCTACGCCGTACACGAACCCGTACCCGAACCCGTACCCTAAGCCGTACCCTAACCCTAACCCTAATCCTAACCCTAACCCTAAGCTACCCTTGACTGCTTCTGCCTCCAATAGATTTCCTAAGCACTAGTGTATTAAGGAACAGGTTAAAAAGAGAATCCTAATGTGATTTCAGGATAATGGGTGTGTTCCTTATCTTCTCCTAGTGTCTAAACTCATCTCCATGGCTGGACCCCCAAATAATATTCCTTGACGTGCTAAGGGGTATCTAGATAGTGGGATAGGTTTAATAACTACCCTAACCCTAACGCGTACCTTAACCCTAACCCCTACCCTAACCCTAACACGTACCCTAATCCTAACCCTTACCCTAAACCGAGCCCTAACCCTCAAACTAAACCTAACCCTAACCCTAACCCATACCCTATGCCGTACCCGAACCCGTACCCTAAGCCTTACCCTAACAATAACCCTAACCCTAACCCTAAGCTACCCTTGACTGCTTCTGCCTCCAATAGATTTCCTAAGCACTAGTGTTTTAAGGAACAGGTTAAAAAGAGAATCCTAATGTGATTTCTTGATAATGGGTGTGTTCCTTATCTTCTCCTAGTGTCTAAACTATTCTCCATGGCTGGACCCCCAAATAATATTCCTTGACGTGCTAAGGGGTATCTAGAGAGTGGGATAGGTTTAATAACTACCCTAACCCTAACGCGTACCCTAACCCTAACACGTACCCTAATCCTAACCCGTACCCTAAACCAATCCCTAACCCTCAAATTAACCCTAACCCTAACCCTAACCCATACCCTACGCCGTACCCGAACCCGTACCCTAAGCGGTATCCTAAAGCTAACCCTAACCCTAACCCTAACCCTAACCTTAAGCTACCCTTGACTGCTTCTGCCTCCAATAGATTTCCTAAGCACTAGTGTTTTAAGGAACAGGTTAAAAAGAGAATCCTAATGTGATTTCTTGATAATGGGTGTGTTCCTTATCTTCTCCTAGTGTCTAAACTCTTCTCCATGGCTGGACCCCCAAATAATATTTCTTGACGTGCTAAGGGGTATCTAGACAGTGGGATAGGTTTAATAACTACCCTAACCCTAACGCGTACCCTAACCCTAACCTCTACCCTAACCCTAAGACGTACACCAATCCTAACCCGTACCCTAAACCGAGCCCTAACCCTCAAACTAACCCTAACCCTAAACCTAACCCATACCCTACGCCGTACCCGAACCCGTACCCGAACCCGTACCCTAAGCCGTACCCTAAACCTAACCCTAACCCTAACCCTAAGCTACCCTTGACTGCTTCTGCCTCCAATAGATTTCCTAAGCCCTAGTGTATTAAGGAACAGGTTAAAAAGAGAATCCTAATGTGATTTCAGGATAATGGGTGTGTTCCTTATCTTCTCCTAGTGTCTAAACTCTTCTCCATGGCTGGACCCCCAAATAATATTCCTTGACGTGCTAAGGGGTATCTAGAGAGTGGGATAGGTTTAATAACTACCCTAACCCTAACGCGTACCCTAACCCTAACACGTACACTAATCCTAACCCGTACCCTAAACCGAGCCCTAACCCTCAAATTAACCCTAACCCTAACCCTAACCCATACCCTACGCCGTACCCGAACCCGTACCCGAACCCGTACCCTAAGCCGTACCCTAACCCTAACCCTAACCCTAACCCTAACCCTAACCCTAACCCTAAGCTACCCTTGACTGCTTCTGCCTCCAATAGATTTCCTAAGCACTAGTGTATTAAGGAACAGGTTAAAAAGAGAATCCTAATGTGATTTCAGAATAATGGGTGTGTTCTTTATCTTCTCCTAGTGTCTAAACTCTTCTCCATGGCTGGACCCCCAAATAATATTCCTTGACGTGCTAAGGGGTATCTAGAGAGTGGGATAGGTTTAATAACTACCCTAACCCTAACGCGTACCCTAACCCTAACCCCTACCCTAACCCTAACACGAACCCTAATCCTAACACGTACCCTAAACTGAGCCCTAACCTTCAAACTAACCCTAACCCTAACCCATACCCTACGCCGTACACGAACCCGTACCCGAACCCGTACCCTAAGCCGTACCCTAACCCTAACCCTAATCCTAACCCTAACCCTAAGCTACCCTTGACTGCTTCTGCCTCCAATAGATTTCCTAAGCACTAGTGTTTTAAGGAACAGGTTAAAAAGAGAATCCTAATGTGATTTCTTGATAATGGGTGTGTTCCTTATCTTCTCCTAGTGTCTAAACTCTTCTCCATGGCTGGACACCCAAATAATATTCCTTGACGTGCTAAGGGGTATCTAGAGAGTGGGATAGGTTTAATAACTACCCTAACCCTAACGCGTACCCTAACCCTAACCCCTACACTAACACGTACCCTAATCCTAACCCGTACCCTAAACCGAGCCCTAACCCTCAAACTAACCCTAACCCTAACCCTAACCCATACCCTACGCCGTACACGAACCCGTACCCGAACTCGTACCCTAAGCCGTACCCTAACCCTAACCCTAACCCTAACCCTAACCCTAAGCTACCCTTGACTGCTTCTGCCTCCAATAGATTTCCTAAGCACTAGTGTTTTAAGGAACAGGTTAAAAAGAGAATCCTAATGTGATTTATTGATAATGGGTGTGTTCCTTATCTTCTCCTAGTGTCTAAACTCTTCTCCATGGCTGGACACCCAAATAATATTCCTTGACGTGCTAAGGGGTATCTAGAGAGTGGGATAGGTTTAATAACTACCCTAACCCTAACGCGTACCCTAACCCTAACACGTGCCCTAATCCTAACCC
This sequence comes from Eschrichtius robustus, assembly GCF_028021215.1. NCBI lineage: Eukaryota > Metazoa > Chordata > Mammalia > Artiodactyla > Eschrichtiidae > Eschrichtius > Eschrichtius robustus. The sequence continues at coordinate 260,306 of NW_027175626.1, forward strand.
GTACCCTAAACCGAGCCCTAACCCTCAAATTAACCCTAAACCTAACCCTAACCCATACCCTACGCCGTACCCGAACCCGTACCCTAAGCGGTACCCTAAAGCTAACCCTAACCCTAACCCTAACCCTAACCCTAAGCTACCCTTGACTGCTTCTGCCTCCAATAGATTTCCTAAGCACTAGTGTTTTAAGGAACAGGTTAAAAAGAGAATCCTAATGTGATTTCTTGATAATGGGTGTGTTCCTTATCTTCTCCTAGTGTCTAAACTCTTCTCCATGGCTGGACCCCCAAATAATATTCCTTGACGTGCTAAGGGGTATCTAGAGAGTGGGATAGGTTTAATAACTACCCTAACCCTAACGCGTACCCTAAACCTAACACGTACCCTAATCCTAACCCGTACCCTAAACCGAGCCCTAACCCTCAAATTAACCCTAACCCTAAACCTAACCCATACCCTACGCCGTACACGAACCCGTACCCGAACCCGTACCCTAAGCCGTACCCTAACCCTAACCCTAACCCTAACCCTAACCCTAAGCTACCCTTGACTGCTTCTGCCTCCAATAGATTTCCTAAGCACTAGTGTATTAAGGAACAGGTTAAAAAGAGAATCCTAATGTGATTTCAGGATAATGGGTGTGTTCCTTATCTTCTCCTAGTGTCTAAACTCTTCTCCATGGCTGGACCCCCAAATAATATTCCTTGACGTGCTAAGGGGTATCTAGATAGTGGGATAGGTTTAATAACTACCCTAACCCTAACGCGTACCTTAACCCTAACCCCTACCCTAACCCTAACACGTACCCTAATCCTAACCCTTACCCTAAACCGAGCCCTAACCCTCAAACTAACCCTAACCCTAACCCTAACCCATACCCTATGCCGTACCCGAACCCGTACCCTAAGCCTTACCCTAACAATAACCCTAACCCTAACCCTAAGCTACCCTTGACTGCTTCTGCCTCCAATAGATTTCCTAAGCACTAGTGTTTTAAGGAACAGGTTAAAAAGAGAATCCTAATGTGATTTCTTGATAATGGGTGTGTTCCTTATCTTCTCCTAGTGTCTAAACTATTCTCCATGGCTGGACCCCCAAATAATATTCCTTGACGTGCTAAGGGGTATCTAGAGAGTGGGATAGGTTTAATAACTACCCTAACCCTAACGCGTACCCTAACCCTAACACGTACCCTAATCCTAACCCGTACCCTAAACCAATCCCTAACCCTCAAATTAACCCTAACCCTAACCCTAACCCATACCCTACGCCGTACCCGAACCCGTACCCTAAGCGGTATCCTAAAGCTAACCCTAACCCTAACCCTAACCCTAACCCTAAGCTACCCTTGACTGCTTCTGCCTCCAATAGATTTCCTAAGCACTAGTGTTTTAAGGAACAGGTTAAAAAGAGAATCCTAATGTGATTTCTTGATAATGGGTGTGTTCCTTATCTTCTCCTAGTGTCTAAACTCTTCTCCATGGCTGGACCCCCAAATAATATTTCTTGACGTGCTAAGGGGTATCTAGACAGTGGGATAGGTTTAATAACTACCCTAACCCTAACGCGTACCCTAACCCTAACCTCTACCCTAACCCTAAGACGTACACCAATCCTAACCCGTACCCTAAACCGAGCCCTAACCCTCAAACTAACCCTAACCCTAAACCTAACCCATACCCTACGCCGTACCCGAACCCGTACCCGAACCCGTACCCTAAGCCGTACCCTAAACCTAACCCTAACCCTAACCCTAACCCTAAGCTACCCTTGACTGCTTCTGCCTCCAATAGATTTCCTAAGCCCTAGTGTATTAAGGAACAGGTTAAAAAGAGAATCCTAATGTGATTTCAGGATAATGGGTGTGTTCCTTATCTTCTCCTAGTGTCTAAACTCTTCTCCATGGCTGGACCCCCAAATAATATTCCTTGACGTGCTAAGGGGTATCTAGAGAGTGGGATAGGTTTAATAACTACCCTAACCCTAACGCGTACCCTAACCCTAACACGTACACTAATCCTAACCCGTACCCTAAACCGAGCCCTAACCCTCAAATTAACCCTAACCCTAACCCTAACCCATACCCTACGCCGTACCCGAACCCGTACCCTAAGCGGTATCCTAAAGCTAACCCTAACCCTAACCCTAACCCTAACCCTAACCCTAAGCTACCCTTGACTGCTTCTGCCTCCAATAGATTTCCTAAGCACTAGTGTATTAAGGAACAGGTTAAAAAGAGAATCCTAATGTGATTTCAGAATAATGGGTGTGTTCCTTATCTTCTCCTAGTGTCTAAACTCTTCTCCATGGCTGGACCCCCAAATAATATTCCTTGACGTGCTAAGGGGTATCTAGAGAGTGGGATAGGTTTAATAACTACCCTAACCCTAACGCGTACCCTAACCCTAACCCCTACCCTAACCCTAACACGAACCCTAATCCTAACACGTACCCTAAACTGAGCCCTAAACTTCAAACTAACCCTAACCCTAACCCATACCCTACGCCGTACACGAACCCGTACCCGAACCCGTACCCTAAGCCGTACCCTAACCCTAACCCTAATCCTAACCCTAACCCTAAGCTACCCTTGACTGCTTCTGCCTCCAATAGATTTCCTAAGCACTAGTGTTTTAAGGAACAGGTTAAAAAGAGAATCCTAATGTGATTTCTTGATAATGGGTGTGTTCCTTATCTTCTCCTAGTGTCTAAACTCTTCTCCATGGCTGGACACCCAAATAATATTCCTTGACGTGCTAAGGGGTATCTAGAGAGTGGGATAGGTTTAATAACTACCCTAACCCTAACGCGTACCCTAACCCTAACCCCTACCCTAACACGTACCCTAATCCTAACCCGTACCCTAAACCGAGCCCTAACCCTCAAACTAACCCTAACCCTAACCCTAACCCATACCCTACGCCGTACACGAACCCGTACCCGAACCCGTACCCTAAGCCGTACCCTAAACCTAACCCTAACCCTAACCCTAACCCTAAGCTACCCTTGACTGCTTCTGCCTCCAATAGATTTCCTAAGCACTAGTGTTTTAAGGAACAGGTTAATAAGAGAATCCTAATGTGATTTCTTGATAATGGGTGTGTTCCTTATCTTCTCCTAGTGTCTAAACTCTTCTCCATGGCTGGACACCCAAATAATATTCCTTGACGTGCTAAGGGGTATCTAGAGAGTGGGATAGGTTTAATAACTACCCTAACCCTAACGCGTACCCTAACCCTAACACGTGCCCTAATCCTAACCCGTACCCTAAACCGAGCCCTAACCCTCAAATTAACCCTAACCCTAACCCTAACCCATACCCTACGCCGTACCCGAACCCGTACCCTAAGCGGTACCCTAAAGCTAACCCTAACCCTAACCCTAACCCTAAGCTACCCTTGACTGCTTCTGCCTCCAATAGATTTCCTAAGCACTAGTGTTTTAAGGAACAGGTTAAAAAGAGAATCCTAATGTGATTTCTTGATAATGGGTGTGTTCCTTATCTTCTCCTAGTGTCTAAACTCTTCTCCATGGCTGGACCCCCAAATAATATTCCTTGACGTGCTAAGGGGTATCTAGAGAGTGGGATAGGTTTAATAACTACCCTAACCCTAACGCGTACCCTAAACCTAACACGTACCCTAATCCTAACCCGTACCCTAAACCGAGCCCTAACCCTCAAATTAACCCTAACCCTAAACCTAACCCATACCCTACGCCGTACACGAACCCGTACCCGAACCCGTACCCTAAGCCGTACCCTAACCCTAACCCTAACCCTAACCCTAACCCTAAGCTACCCTTGACTGCTTCTGCCTCCAATAGATTTCCTAAGCACTAGTGTATTAAGGAACAGGTTAAAAAGAGAATCCTAATGTGATTTCAGGATAATGGGTGTGTTCCTTATCTTCTCCTAGTGTCTAAACTCTTCTCCATGGCTGGACCCCCAAATAATATTCCTTGACGTGCTAAGGGGTATCTAGATAGTGGGATAGGTTTAATAACTACCCTAACCCTAACGCGTACCTTAACCCTAACCCCTACCCTAACCCTAACACGTACCCTAATCCTAACCCTTACCCTAAACCGAGCCCTAACCCTCAAACTAACCCTAACCCTAACCCTAACCCATACCCTATGCCGTACCCGAACCCGTACCCTAAGCCTTACCCTAACAATAACCCTAACCCTAAGCCTAAGCTACCCTTGACTGCTTCTGCCTCCAATAGATTTCCTAAGTACTAGTGTTTTAAGGAACAGGTTAAAAAGAGAATCCTAATGTGATTTCTTGATAATGGGTGTGTTCCTTATCTTCTCCTAGTGTCTAAACTATTCTCCATGGCTGGACCCCCAAATAATATTCCTTGACGTGCTAAGGGGTATCTAGAGAGTGGGATAGGTTTAATAACTACCCTAACCCTAACGCGTACCCTAACCCTAACCTCTATCCTAACCCTAAGACGTACACCAATCCTAACCCGTACCCAAAACCGAGCCCTAACCCTCAAACTAACCCTAACCCTAAACCTAACCCATACCCTACGCCGTACCCGAACCCGTACCCGAACCCGTACCCTAAGCCGTACCCTAACCCTAACCCTAACCCTAACCCTAACCCTAAGCTACCCTTGACTGCTTCTGCCTCCAATAGATTTCCTAAGCACTAGTGTATTAAGGAACAGGTTAAAAAGAGAATCCTAATGTGATTTCAGGATAATGGGTGTGTTCCTTATCTTCTCCTAGTGTCTAACTCTTCTCCATGGCTGGACCCCCAAATAATATTCCTTGACGTGCTAAGGGGTATCTAGAGAGTGGGATAGGTTTAATAACTACCCTAACCGTAACGCGTACCCTAACCCTAACACGTACCCTAATCCTAACCCGTACCCTAAACCGAGCCCTAACCCTCAAATTAACCCTAACCCTAACCCTAACCCATACCCTACGCCGTACCCGAACCCGTACCCTAAGCGGTATCCTAAAGCTAACCCTAACCCTAACCCTAACCCTAACCCTAAGCTACCCTTGACTGCTTCTGCCTCCAATAGATTTCCTAAGCACTAGTGTATTAAGGAACAGGTTAAAAAGAGAATCCTAATGTGATTTCAGAATAATGGGTGTGTTCCTTATCTTCTCCTAGTGTCTAAACTCTTCTCCATGGCTGGACCCCCAAATAATATTCCTTGACGTGCTAAGGGGTATCTAGAGAGTGGGATAGGTTTAATAACTACCCTAACCCTAACGCGTACCCTAACCCTAACACCTACCCTAAACCTAACACGAACCCTAATCCTAACACGTACCCTAAACTGAGCCCTGACCTTCAAACTAACCCTAACCCTAACCCATACCCTACGCCGTACACGAACCCGTACCCGAACCCGTACCCTAAGCCGTACCCTAACCCTAACCCTAACCCTAAGCTACCCTTGACTGCTTCTGCCTCCAATAGATTTCCTAAGCACTAGTGTTTTAAGGAACAGGTTAAAAAGAGAATCCTAATGTGATTTCTTGATAATGGGTGTGTTCCTTATCTTCTCCTAGTGTGTAAACTCTTCTCCATGGCTGGACACCCAAATAATATTCCTTGACGTGCTAAGGGGTATCTAGAGAGTGGGATAGGTTTAATAACTACCCTAACCCTAACGCGTACCCTAACCCTAACACGTGCCCTAATCCTAACCCGTACCCTAAACCGAGCCCTAACCCTCAAATTAACCCTAACCCTAACCCTAACCCATACCCTACGCCGTACCCGAACCCGTACCCTAAGCGGTACCCTAAAGCTAACCCTAACCCTAACCCTAACCCTAACCCTAAGCTACCCTTGACTGCTTCTGCCTCCAATAGATTTCCTAAGCACTAGTGTATTAAGGAACAGGTTAAAAAGAGAATCCTAATGTGATTTCAGGATAATGGGTGTGTTCCTTATCTTCTCCTAGTGTCTAAACTCTTCTCCATGGCTGGACCCCCAAATAATATTCCTTGACGTGCTAAGGGGTATCTAGAGAGTGGGATAGGTTTAATAACTACCCTAACCCTAACGCGTACCTTAACCCTAACCCCTACCCTAACCCTAACACGTACCCTAATCCTAACCCGTACCCTAAACCGAGCCCTAACCCTCAAACTAACCCTAACCCTAACCCTAACCCATACCCTATGCCGTACCCGAACCCGTACCCTAAGCCTTACCCTAACAATAACCCTAACGCTAACCCTAAGCTACCCTTGACTGCTTCTGCCTCCAATAGATTTCCTAAGCACTAGTGTTTTAAGGAACAGGTTAAAAAGAGATTCCTAATGTGATTTCTTGATAATGGGTGTGTTCCTTATCTTCTCCTAGTGTCTAAACTCTTCTCCATGGCTGGACCCCCAAATAATATTCCTTGACGTGCTAAGGGGTATCTAGAGAGTGGGATAGGTTTAATAACTACCCTAACCCTAACGCGTACCCTAACCCTAACCTCTACCCTAACCCTAAGACGTACACCAATCCTAACCCGTACCCTAAACCGAGCCCTAACCCTCAATCTAACCCTAACCCTAAACCTAACCCATACCCTACGCCGTACCGGAACCCGTACCCGAACCCGTACCCTAAGCCGTACCCTAACCCTAACCCTAACCCTAACCCTAACCCTAAGCTACCCTTGACTGCTTCTGCCTCCAATAGATTTCCTAAGCACTAGTGTTTTAAGGAACAGGTTAAAAAGAGAATCCTAATGTGATTTCAGGATAATGGGTGTGTTCCTTATCTTCTCCTAGTGTCTAAACTCTTCTCCATGGCTGGACCCCCAAATAATATTCCTTGACGTGCTAAGGGGTATCTAGAGAGTGGGATAGGTTTAATAACTACCCTAACCCTAACACGTACCCTAATCCTAACCCGTACCCTAAACCGAGCCCTAACCCTCAAATTAACCCTAACCCTAACCCTAACCCATACCTTACGCCGTTCCCGAACCCTTACCCTAAGCGGTGTCCTAAAGCTAACCCTAACCCTAACCCTAACCCTAACCCTAAGCTACCCTTGACTGCTTCTGCCTCCAATAGATTTCCTAAGCACTAGTGTTTTAAGGAACAGGTTAAAAAGAGAATCCTAATGTGATTTCTTGATAATGGGTGTGTTCCTTATCTTCTCCTAGTGTCTAAACTCTTCTCCATGGATGGACCCCCAAATAATATTCCTTGACGTGCTAAGGGGTATCTAGAGAGTGGGATAGGTTTAATAACTACCCTAACCCTAACGCGTACCCTAACCCTAACCTCTACCCTAACCCTAACACGTACACTAATCCTAACCCGTACCCTAAACCGAGCCCTAACCCTCAAACTAACCCTAACCCTAAAGCTAACCCATAACCTACGCCGTACCCGAACCCGTACCCGAACCCGTACCCTAAGCCGTACCCTAACCCTAACCCTAACCCTAAACCTAACCCTAAGCTACCCTTGACTGCTTCTGCCTCCAATAGATTTCCTAAGCACTAGTGTATTAAGGAACAGGTTAAAAAGAGAATCCTAATGTGATTTCAGAATAATGGGTGTGTTCCTTATCTTCTCCTAGTGTCTAAACTCTTCTCCATGGCTGGACCCCCAAATAATATTCCTTGACGTGCTAAGGGGTATCTAGAGAGTGGGATAGGTTTAATAACTACCCTAACCCTAACGCGTACCCTAACCCTAACCCCTACCCTAAACCTAACACGAACCCTAATTCTAACACGTACCCTAAACTGAGCCCTAACCTTCAAACTAACCCTAACCCTAACCCATACCCTACGCCGTACACGAACCCGTACCCGAACCCGTACCCTAAGCCGTACCCTAACCCTAACCGTAACCCTAACACTAACCCTAAGCTACCCTTGACTGCTTCTGCCTCCAATAGATTTCCTAAGCACTAGTGTTTTAAGGAACAGGTTAAAAAGAGAATCCTAATGTGATTTCTTGATAATGGGTGTGTTCCTTATCTTCTCCTAGTGTCTAAACTCTTCTCCATGGCTGGACACCCAAATAATATTCCTTGACGTGCTAAGGGGTATCTAGAGAGTGGGATAGGTTTAATAACTACCCTAACCCTAACGCGTACCTTAACCCTAACCCCTACCCTAACCCTAACACGTACCCTAATCCTAACCCTTACCCTAAACCGAGCCCTAACCCTCAAACTAACCCTAACCCTAACCCTAACCCATACCCTATGCCGTACCCGAACCCGTACCCTAAGCCTTACCCTAACAATAACCCTAACCCTAAGCCTAAGCTACCCTTGACTGCTTCTGCCTCCAATAGATTTCCTAAGTACTAGTGTTTTAAGGAACAGGTTAAAAAGAGAATCCTAATGTGATTTCTTGATAATGGGTGTGTTCCTTATCTTCTCCTAGTGTCTAAACTATTCTCCATGGCTGGACCCCCAAATAATATTCCTTGACGTGCTAAGGGGTATCTAGAGAGTGGGATAGGTTTAATAACTACCCTAACCCTAACGCGTACCCTAACCCTAACCTCTATCCTAACCCTAAGACGTACACCAATCCTAACCCGTACCCAAAACCGAGCCCTAACCCTCAAACTAACCCTAACCCTAAACCTAACCCATACCCTACGCCGTACCCGAACCCGTACCCGAACCCGTACCCTAAGCCGTACCCTAACCCTAACCCTAACCCTAACCCTAACCCTAAGCTACCCTTGACTGCTTCTGCCTCCAATAGATTTCCTAAGCACTAGTGTATTAAGGAACAGGTTAAAAAGAGAATCCTAATGTGATTTCAGGATAATGGGTGTGTTCCTTATCTTCTCCTAGTGTCTAACTCTTCTCCATGGCTGGACCCCCAAATAATATTCCTTGACGTGCTAAGGGGTATCTAGAGAGTGGGATAGGTTTAATAACTACCCTAACCCTAACGCGTACCCTAACCCTAACACGTACCCTAATCCTAACCCGTACCCTAAACCGAGCCCTAACCCTCAAATTAACCCTAACCCTAACCCTAACCCATACCCTACGCCGTACCCGAACCCGTACCCTAAGCGGTATCCTAAAGCTAACCCTAACCCTAACCCTAACCCTAACCCTAAGCTACCCTTGACTGCTTCTGCCTCCAATAGATTTCCTAAGCACTAGTGTATTAAGGAACAGGTTAAAAAGAGAATCCTAATGTGATTTCAGAATAATGGGTGTGTTCCTTATCTTCTCCTAGTGTCTAAACTCTTCTCCATGGCTGGACCCCCAAATAATATTCCTTGACGTGCTAAGGGGTATCTAGAGAGTGGGATAGGTTTAATAACTACCCTAACCCTAACGCGTACCCTAACCCTAACCCCTACCCTAAACCTAACACGAACCCTAATCCTAACACGTACCCTAAACTGAGCCCTGACCTTCAAACTAACCCTAACCCTAACCCATACCCTACGCCGTACACGAACCCGTACCCGAACCCGTACCCTAAGCCGTACCCTAACCCTAACCCTAACCCTAAGCTACCCTTGACTGCTTCTGCCTCCAATAGATTTCCTAAGCACTAGTGTTTTAAGGAACAGGTTAAAAAGAGAATCCTAATGTGATTTCTTGATAATGGGTGTGTTCCTTATCTTCTCCTAGTGTGTAAACTCTTCTCCATGGCTGGACACCCAAATAATATTCCTTGACGTGCTAAGGGGTATCTAGAGAGTGGGATAGGTTTAATAACTACCCTAACCCTAACGCGTACCCTAACCCTAACACGTGCCCTAATCCTAACCCGTACCCTAAACCGAGCCCTAACCCTCAAATTAACCCTAACCCTAACCCTAACCCATACCCTACGCCGTACCCGAACCCGTACCCTAAGCGGTACCCTAAAGCTAACCCTAACCCTAACCCTAACCCTAACCCTAAGCTACCCTTGACTGCTTCTGCCTCCAATAGATTTCCTAAGCACTAGTGTATTAAGGAACAGGTTAAAAAGAGAATCCTAATGTGATTTCAGGATAATGGGTGTGTTCCTTATCTTCTCCTAGTGTCTAAACTCTTCTCCATGGCTGGACCCCCAAATAATATTCCTTGACGTGCTAAGGGGTATCTAGAGAGTGGGATAGGTTTAATAACTACCCTAACCCTAACGCGTACCTTAACCCTAACCCCTACCCTAACCCTAACACGTACCCTAATCCTAACCCGTAACCTAAACCGAGCCCTAACCCTCAAACTAACCCTAACCCTAACCCTAACCCATACCCTATGCCGTACCCGAACCCGTACCCTAAGCCTTACCCTAACAATAACCCTAACGCTAACCCTAAGCTACCCTTGACTGCTTCTGCCTCCAATAGATTTCCTAAGCACTAGTGTTTTAAGGAACAGGTTAAAAAGAGATTCCTAATGTGATTTCTTGATAATGGGTGTGTTCCTTATCTTCTCCTAGTGTCTAAACTCTTCTCCATGGCTGGACCCCCAAATAATATTCCTTGACGTGCTAAGGGGTATCTAGAGAGTGGGATAGGTTTAATAACTACCCTAACCCTAACGCGTACCCTAACCCTAACCTCTACCCTAACCCTAAGACGTACACCAATCCTAACCCGTACCCTAAACCGAGCCCTAACCCTCAATCTAACCCTAACCCTAAACCTAACCCATACCCTACGCCGTACCGGAACCCGTACCCGAACCCGTACCCTAAGCCGTACCCTAACCCTAACCCTAACCCTAACCCTAACCCTAAGCTACCCTTGACTGCTTCTGCCTCCAATAGATTTCCTAAGCACTAGTGTTTTAAGGAACAGGTTAAAAAGAGAATCCTAATGTGATTTCAGGATAATGGGTGTGTTCCTTATCTTCTCCTAGTGTCTAAACTCTTCTCCATGGCTGGACCCCCAAATAATATTCCTTGACGTGCTAAGGGGTATCTAGAGAGTGGGATAGGTTTAATAACTACCCTAACCCTAACGCGTACCCTAACCCTAACACGTACCCTAATCCTAACCCGTACCCTAAACCGAGCCCTAACCCTCAAATTAACCCTAACCCTAACCCTAACCCATACCTTACGCCGTTCCCGAACCCTTACCCTAAGCGGTGTCCTAAAGCTAACCCTAACCCTAACCCTAACCCTAACCCTAAGCTACCCTTGACTGCTTCTGCCTCCAATAGATTTCCTAAGCACTAGTGTTTTAAGGAACAGGTTAAAAAGAGAATCCTAATGTGATTTCTTGATAATGGGTGTGTTCCTTATCTTCTCCTAGTGTCTAAACTCTTCTCCATGGATGGACCCCCAAATAATATTCCTTGACGTGCTAAGGGGTATCTAGAGAGTGGGATAGGTTTAATAACTACCCTAACCCTAACGCGTACCCTAACCCTAACCTCTACCCTAACCCTAACACGTACACTAATCCTAACCCGTACCCTAAACCGAGCCCTAACCCTCAAACTAACCCTAACCCTAAAGCTAACCCATAACCTACGCCGTACCCGAACCCGTACCCGAACCCGTACCCTAAGCCGTACCCTAACCCTAACCCTAACCCTAAACCTAACCCTAAGCTACCCTTGACTGCTTCTGCCTCCAATAGATTTCCTAAGCACTAGTGTATTAAGGAACAGGTTAAAAAGAGAATCCTAATGTGATTTCAGAATAATGGGTGTGTTCCTTATCTTCTCCTAGTGTCTAAACTCTTCTCCATGGCTGGACCCCCAAATAATATTCCTTGACGTGCTAAGGGGTATCTAGAGAGTGGGATAGGTTGATAACTACCCTAACCCTAACGCGTACCCTAACCCTAACCCCTACCCTAAACCTAACACGAACCCTAATTCTAACACGTACCCTAAACTGAGCCCTAACCTTCAAACTAACCCTAACCCTAACCCATACCCTACGCCGTACACGAACCCGTACCCGAACCCGTACCCTAAGCCGTACCCTAACCCTAACCGTAACCCTAACACTAACCCTAAGCTACCCTTGACTGCTTCTGCCTCCAATAGATTTCCTAAGCACTAGTGTTTTAAGGAACAGGTTAAAAAGAGAATCCTAATGTGATTTCTTGATAATGGGTGTGTTCCTTATCTTCTCCTAGTGTCTAAACTCTTCTCCATGGCTGGACACCCAAATAATATTCCTTGACGTGCTAAGGGGTATCTAGAGAGTGGGATAGGTTTAATAACTACACTAACCCTAACGCGTACCCTAACCCTAACCCCTAACCTAACCCTAACACGTACCCTAATCCTAACCCGTACCCTAAACCGAGCCCTAACCCTCAAACTATCCCTAACCCTAACCCTAAACCATACCCTACGCCGTACCCGAACCCGTACCCTAAGCCGTACCCTAAGCCCTACCCTAACCCTAACCCTAACCCTAAGCTACCCTTGACTGCTTCTGCCTCCAATAGATTTCCTAAGCACTATTGTTTTAAGGAACAGGTTAAAAAGAGAATCCTAATGTGATTTCTTGATAATGGGTGTGTTCCTTATCTTCTCCTAGTGTCTAAACTCTTCTCCATGGCTGGACCCGCAAATAATATTCCTTGACGTGCTAAGGGGTATCTAGGGAGTGGGATAGGTATAATAACAACCCTAACCCTAACGCGTACCCTAACCCTAACCCCTACCCTAACCCTAACACGTACCCTAATCCTAACCCGTACCCTAAACCGAGCCCTAACCCTCAAACTAACCCTAACCCTAACCCTAACCCATACCCTACGCCGTACCCGAACCCGTACCCTAAGCGGTATCCTAAAGCTAACCCTAACCCTAACCCTAACCCTAACCCTAAGCTACCCTTGACTGCTTCTGCGTCCAATAGATTTCCTAAGCACTAGTGTTTTAAGGAACAGGTTAAAAAGAGAATCCTAATGTGATTTCTTGATAATGGGTGTGTTCCTTATCTTCTCCTAGTGTCTAAACTCTTCTCCATGGCTGGACCCCCAAATAATATTCCTTGACGTGCTAAGGGGTATCTAGAGAGTGGGATAGGTTTAATAACTACCCTAACCCTAACGCGTACCCTAAACCTAACACGTAACCTAATCCTAACCCGTACCCTAAACCGAGCCCTAACCCTCAAATTAACCCTAACCCTAAACCTAACCCATACCCTACGCCGTACACGAACCCGTACCCGAACCCGTACCCTAAGCCGTACCCTAACCCTAACCCTAACCCTAACCCTAACCCTAAGCTACCCTTGACTGCTTCTGCTTCCAATAGATTTCCTAAGCACTAGTGTATTAAGGAACAGGTTAAAAAGAGAATCCTAATGTGACTTCAGGATAATGGGTGTGTTCCTTATCTTCTCCTAGTGTCTAAACTCTTCTCCATGGCTGGACCCCCAAATAATATTCCTTGACGTGCTAAGGGGTATCTAGAGAGTGGGATAGGTTTAATAACTACCCTAACCCTAACGCGTACCCTAACCCTAACCTCTACCCTAACCCTAACACGTACACTAATCCTAACCCGTACCTTAAACCGAGCCCTAACCCTCAAGCTAACCCTAACCCTAAACCTAACCCATACCCTACGCCGTACCCGAACCCATACCCGAACCCGTACCCTAAGCCGTACCATAACCCTAACCCTAACCCTAATTCTAACCCTAAGCTACCCTTGACTGCTTCTGCCTCCAATAGATTTCCTAAGCACTAGTGTTTTAAGGAACAGGTTAAAAAGGGAATCCTAATGTGATTTCTTGATAATGGGTGTGTTCCTTATCTTCTCCTAGTGTCTAAACTCTTCTCCATGGCTGGACCCCCAAATAATATTCCTTGACGTGCTAAGGGGTATCTAGAGAGTGGGATAGGTTTAATAACTAACCTAACCCTAACGCGTACCCTAACCCTAACCCCTACCCTAACCCTAACACGTACCCTAAACCGAGTCCTAACCCTCAAACTAACCCTAACCCAAACCCTAACCCATACCCTACGCCGTACCCGAACCCGTACCCTAAGCCTTACCCTAACAATAACCCTAACCCTAACCCTAAGCTACCCTTGACTGCCTCTGTCTCCAATAGATTTCCTAAGCACTAGTGTTTTAAGGAACAGGTTAAAAAGAGAATCCTAATGTGATTTCTTGATAATGGGTGTGTTCCTTATCTTCTCCTAGTGTCTAAACTCTTCTCCATGGATGGACCCCCAAATAATATTCCTTGACGTGCTAAGGGGTATCTAGAGAGTGGGATAGGTTTAATAACTACCCTAACCCTAACGCGTACCCTAACCCTAACCCCTACCCTAACCCTAACACGTACCCTAATCCTAACCCGTACCCTAAACCGAGCCCTAACCCTAAAACTAACCCTAACCCTAACCCTAACCCATACCCTACGCCGTACCCGAACCCGTACCCGAACCCGTACCCTAACCCTAACCCTAACCCTAACCCTAAGCTACCCTTGACTGCTTCTGCCTCCAATAGATTTCCTAAGCACTAGTGTTTTAAGGAACAGGTTAAAAAGAGAATCCTAATGTGATTTCTTGATAATGGGAGTGTTCCTTATATTTTCCTAGTGTCTACACTCTTCTCCATGGCTGGACCCCCAAATAATATTCCTTGACGTGCTAAGGGGTATCTAGAGAGTGGGATAGGTTTAATAACTACCCTAACCCTAACGCGTACCCTAACCCTAACACGTACCCTAATCATAAACCGTACCCTAAACCGAGCCCTAACCCTCAAACTAACCCTAACACTAACCCTACCCCATACCCTACGCCGTACCCGAACCCGTACCCGAACCCGTACCCTAAGCCGTACCCTAACCCTAACCCTAACCCTAAGCTACCCTTGACTGCTTCTGCCTCCAATAAGTTTCCTAAGCACTAGTGTTTTAAGGAACAGGTTAAAAGGAGAATCCTAATGTGATTTCTTGATAATGGGTGTGTTCCTTATCTTCTCCTACTGTCTAAACTCTTCTCCATGGCTGGACCCGCAAATAATATTCCTTGACGTGCTAAGCGGTATCTAGGGAGTGGGATAGGTTTAATAACTACCCTAACCCTAACGCGTACCCTAACCCTAACCCCTACCCTAACCCTAACACGTACCCTAATCCTAACCCGTACCCTAAACCGAGCCCTAACCCTCAAACTAACGCTAACCCTAACCCTAAAACATACCCTATGCCGTACCCGAACCCGTACCCTAAGCCTTACCCTAAAAATAACCCTAACCCTAACCCTAAGCTACCCTTGACTGCTTCTGCCTCCAATAGATTTCCTAAGCACTAGTGTTTTAAGGAACAGGTTAAAAAGAGAATCCTAATGTGATTTCTTGATAATGGGTGTGTTCCTTATCTTCTCCTAGTGTCTAAACTCTTCTCCATGGCTAGACCCCCAAATAATATTCCTTGACGTGCTAAGGGGTATCTAGAGAGTGGGATAGGTTTTAATAACTACCTTAACCCTAACGCGTACCCTAACCCTAACCTCTACCCTAACCCTAACACGTACACTAATCCTAACCCGTACCCTAAACCGAGCCCTAACCCTCAAACTAACCCTAACACTAAACCTAACCCATACCCTACGCCGTACCCGAACCCGTACCCGAACCCGTACCCTAAGCCGTACCCTAACCCTAAACCTAACCCTAACCCTAACCCTAAGCTACCCTTGACTGCTTCTGCCTCCAATAGATTTCCTAAGCACTAGTATTTTAAGGAACAGGTTAAAAAGAGAATCCTAATGTGATTTCTTGATAATGGGTGTGTTCCTTATCTTCTCCTAGTGTCTAAACTCTTCTCCATGGCTGGACCCCCAAATAATATTCTTGACGTGCTAAGGGGTATCTAGAGAGTGGGATAGGTTTAATAACTACCCTAACCCTAACGCGTACCCTAATCCTAACACGTACCCTAATCCTAACCCGTACCCTAAACTGAGCCCTAACCCTCAAATTAACCCTAACCCTAACCCTAACCCATACCCTACGCCGTACCCGAACCCGTACCCTAAGCGGTACCCTAAAGCTAACCCTAACCCTAACCCTAACCCTAAGCTACCCTTGACTGCTTCTGCCTCCAATAGATTTCCTAAGCACTAGTGTATTAAGGAACAGGTTAAAAAGAGAATCCTATTGTGATTTCAGGAGAATGGGTGTGTTCCTTATCTTCTCCTAGTGTCTAAACTCTTCTCCATGGCTGGACCCCCAAATAATATTCCTTGACGTGCTAAGGGGTATCTAGAGAGTGGGATAGGTTTAATAACTACCCTAACCCTAACGCGTACCCTAACCCTAACCTCTACCCTAACCCTTAAACATACACTAATCCTAACCCGTACCCTAAACCGAGCCCTAACCCTCAAACTAACCCTAACCCTAAACCTAACCCATACCCTATGCCGTACCCGAACCCATACCCTAAGAAGTACCCTAACCCTAACCCTAACCCTAAGCTACCCTTGACTGCTTCTGCCTCCAATAGATTTCCTAAGCACTAGTGTATTAAGGAACAGGTTAAAAAGAGAATCCTAATGTGATTTCAGAATAATGGGTGTGTTCCTTATCTTCTCCTAGTGTCTAAACTCTTCTCCATGGCTGGACCCCCAAATAATATTCCTTGACGTGCTAAGGGGTATCTAGAGAGTGGGATAGGTTTAATAACTACCCTAACCCTAACGCGTACCCTAACCCTAACCCCTACCCTAACCCTAACACGAACCCTAATCCTAACACGTACCCTAAACTGAGCCCTAACCTTCAAACTAACCCTAACCCTAACCCTTACCCATACCCTACGCCGTACACGAACCCGTACCCGAACCCGTACTCTAAGCCGTACCCTAACCCTAACCCTAACCCTAACCCTAACCCTAAGCTACCCTTGCCTGCTTCTGCCTCCAATAGATTTCCTAAGCACTAGTGTTTTAAGGAACAGGTTAAAAAGAGAATCCTAATGTGATGTCCCAGGAAAGAGAAAAATGGATAAAGAAGTTGTGGTCCTTATGTACAATGGAATATCACTCAGACATGAAATCAATGTCATAAGGCTAGGAGAAGCAAGATGAGTGGATTTAGGTACGACGATTCCAAGCGAAATAAGTCACACAGAAAAAGACACTTATCATAAGGTATCACTTATAGAGGGAATGTAAAAACCGCTACACTTGAACTGAATTACAAAACAGAACAGAGTCACACGTTTAGAAAACATATTATGGCTGCTTAACGGGAAAGGTGAGGTGGGGTGATGCATAAAACAAGGGTTTCAAATTCGCTCAGATACCGTTCCATACACCCAATATGTAATAGACAAGACCTACTCCTTGCTCAGTGAACTGGACACAACACCCCCTAATCACCGCATAAGAATATACGTGACTAGTAAGAATCTTAAAACCTATGTATTGATACGTGTCTGGAAGTGAGTCAAGTGGGTGTAAAGCCGCATAAACACAGCCGTGAAAAGCAGCTAAACCCCATTATAAAAATAAATTACTTTTAAAAACCCGTAAAACAAAGACAGTGAAAAAGAGAGAAATTCTTACAAAATTCGTTCAGGGGCTGTGATGCAACCTGGATTGACCATATCTAGACCCACAGCTGGATGAGACATAAGGGTGGACACTCTTGGGGTTGAGAGGTTGGTTGAGCAAACGCAGACCCTTTAAAGTAATACTGCGTGATACCCATCCCATGGGTCCCAAATCTCCAGGTTCAAGGGCATCTTCCTACATCGAAAACATGCAAGAGAAACCCAGAAGATGGTACACCGTGTGATTTTGAAAGGTTTCTAAAATGCACCACATTTCTCATCTCCTTGTGCTGGGGTTCGCCTTTCCAGCTACTTTACTAGCAATCTCCCTACTTGGAGAATCAGCACCTTTAAGCTCCTGTTCCCTACAGGTTGCAATTTGTCCTGAGGATGAACGGGAAGACGGGCAACCAATGGGAGACTAGATCTAGGTGTTGGGACAGGCACAGGTCACTCTATTTTCCCATCAGGAAGAAGAACTAAACACAGGTTCAGCCTGCCGCCGGGAACCAGAATAGGGCCTGAGGAAATCCCGTGCTTTTGCGGCCAGCTACCAAAAAAGACAGTTGAAAAATGGAGCTCAGGGGCACTGCAATTCACAAACATGCTGAGTTATAAATGATAACTCTCGTCCACAAATATATTGAGGGAAGGCAACGAAGATGATTTGAAAGGAAGGCAGAATTGCAGGAAACAGGTTTCAGGAGGTAGATTCGAATCGCCTTGAAAGCACATGAAAGGTGGCAAAACGTCGACAATGATGACCTTGGCCAAAAAGGGCGTATGCGTTGTTTCCTGAATATATTCAGGAAAAAACGCATACGCCCTTTTTGGCCAACCAAGCAACCTGGAAAGGCAAATCAGCGCTACCAAGAATTCTCGCTTCCCATCGGTCAAAAGGGCCATGCTGCAAAAATTTTCAAAACCAGAAATGCAGGACAGGCCATGGAGAAATGGCAGCCTTGCTACGCTGATGGGATGGATGTAAATTGCCAACAGCCACTCTTGGAGAAGTGTACAGTGTGTCCTGAAACATCGAAAAAACACAGCTTAGGGAGCATAGGGCACGTCCACTCATGGGCGTATAAATTGGGAAAACTAAAAATCAGCAAGACACAGGCACCCCAAAGTTTAGGGCTGCTCTGTTGACAAGAACCTCCACTTCATGACACCTTAAATATCCCAGGAAAAAGAAAAATGGATAAAGAAGTTGTGGTCCTTATGTACAATGGAATATCACTCAGACATGAAATCAATGTCATAAGGCTAGAAGAAGCAAGATGAGTGGATTTAGGTACGACGATTTTAAGTGAAATAAGTCACACAGAAAAAGACACTTATCATAAGCTATCAGTTATAGAGGGAATGTAAAAACCGCTACACTTGAACTGAATTACAAAACAGAACAGAATCACACGTTTAGAAAACACACTATGGCTGCTTCACGGGAAAGGTGAGGTGGGGTGATGCATAAAACAAGGGTTTCAAATTCGCTCAGATACCGTTCCATACACCCAATATGTAATAGACAAGACCTACTCCTTGCTCAGTGAACTGGACTCAACACCCGCTATTCACCGCACAAGAATATATCTGACTAGTAAGAATCTTAAAACCTATGTATTGATATCTGTCTGGAAGTGAGTCAAGTGGGTGTAAAGCCGCATAAACACAGCCGTGAAAAGCAGCTAAACCCCATTATAAAAATAAATTACTTTTAAAAACCCGTAAAACAAAGACAGTGAAAGAGAGAGAAATTCTTACAAAATTCGTTCAGGGGCTGTGATGCAACCTGGATTGACCATATCTAGACCCACAGCTGGATGAGACATAAGGGTGGACACACTTGGGGCTGAGAGTTTGGGTGAGGTTGGGTGAGCAAACACAGACCCTTTAAAGTAATACTGCCTGGTACCCATCCCATGGGTCCCAAATCTCCAAGTTCAAGGGCATATTCCTACATCGAAAACATGCATGAGAAACCCAGAAGATGGTACACCGTGTGATTTTGAAAGGTTTCTAAAACGCACCTCATTTCTCATCTCCTTGTGTTCGGGTTCGCCATTCCAGCTACTTTACTAGAAATCTCCCTACTTGGAGAATCAGCACCTTTAACCTCCTGTACCCTACAGGTTGCAATTTGTCCTGAGGATGAACAGGAAGAGGGGCAACAAATGAGAGACTAGATCTACGTGTTGGGACAGGCACAGGTCACTCTATTTTCCCATCAGGAAGAAGAATTAACCACAGGCTCAGCCTGCCCCCCGGAACCTGAATAGGGCCTGAGGCAATCCCGTGCTTTTGTGGCCAGCTCCCAAAAAAGACAGTTGAAAAATGGAGTTCAGGGGCACTGCCATTCACAAACCCGCAGAGTTATAAATGATAACTCTCGTCCACAAATATATTGAGGGAAGGCAACGAAGAGGATTTGAAAGAAAGGCAGAATTGCAGGAAACATGTTTCAGGAGGTAGATTCGAATCGCCTTTAAATCACATGAAAAGTGGCAAAACGTCGACAGTGATGCCCTTGGCCAAAAAGGGCGTATGCGTTTTTTCCTGAATATATTCAGGATAAAACGCATTCGCCCTTTTTGGCCAACCAAGCAACCTGGAAAGGCAAATCAGCGCTACAAAGAAGTCTCGCTTCCCATCGGTCAAAAGGGCCATGCTGCAAAAAGTGTCAAAACCAGAAATGCAGGACAGGCCATGGAGAAATGGCAGCCTTGCTACGCTGATGGGCGGGATGTAAATTGCCAACAGCCACTCTGGAGAAGTGTACGGTGTGTCCTGAAACATCGAAAAAACAGCTTAGGGAGCATAGGGAGCATAGGGCACGTGCACTCATGGGCGTATAAATTGGGAAAACTAAAAATCAGCAAGACACAGGCACCCCAATGTTTAGGGCTGCTATGTTGACAAGAACCTCCACTTCATGACACCTTAAATATCCCAGGAAAGAGAAAAATGTATAAAGAAGTTGTGGTCCTTATGTACAAAGGAATATCATTCAGACATGAAATCAATGTCATAAGGCTAGTAGAAGCAAGATGAGTGGATTTAGGTATGACGATTCTAAGTGAAATAAGTCGAAAAAGACACTTATCATAAGCTATCACTTATAGAGGGAATATAAAAACCGCTACACTTGAACTGAATTACAGAACAGAACAGAGTCACACGTTTAGAAAACACACTATGGCTGCTTAACGGGAAAGGTGAGGTCGGGTGATGCATAAAACAAGGGTTTCAAATTCGTTCAGATATCGTTCCATACACCCAATATGTAATAGACAAGACCTACTCCTTGCTCAGTGAACTGGACTCAACACCCCCTATTCACGGCACAAGAATATATGTGACTAGTAAGAATCTTAAAACCTATGTATTGATATCTGTCTGGAAGTGAGTCAAGTGGGTGTAAAGCCGCATAAACACAGCCGTGAAAACCAGCTAAACCCCATTATAAAAATAAATTACTTTTAAAAACCCGTAAAACAAAGACAGTGAAAGAGAGAGAAATTCTTCCAAAATTCGGTCAGGGGCTGTGATGCAACCTGGATTGACCATATCTAGAACCACAGCTGGATGAGACATAAGGGTGGACACTCTTGGGGCTGAGAGGTTGGGTGAGGTTGGGTGAGCAAACGCAGAACCTTTAAAGTAATACAGCGTGGTACGCATCCCATGGGTCCCAAATCTCCAGGTTCAAGGGCATCTTCCTACATCGAAAACATACATGAGAAACCCAGAAGATGGTACACCGTGTGATTTTGAAAGGTTTCTAAAACGCACCTAATTTCTCATCTCCTTGTGCTCGGGTTCGCCATTCCAGGTACTTTAATAGTAATCTCCCTACTTGGAGAATCAGCACCTTTAACCTCCTGTTCCCTACAGGTTGCAATTTGTCCTGAGGATTAACGGGAAGTGGGGCAACCAATGAGAGACTAGATCTAGGTGTTGGGACAGGCACAGGTCACTCTATTTTCCCATCAGGAAGAAGAATTATCCACAGGCTCAGCCTGCCGCCCAGAAGCAGAATAGGGCCTGAGGCAATCCCGCGCTCTTGCGGCCAGCTCCCAAAAAAGCGAGTTCAAAAATGGAGCCCAGGGACACTGCCATTCACAAACCCGCAGAGTTATAAATGATAACTCTCGTTCACAAAATACTGAGGGAAGGCAATGAAGAGGATTTGAAAGCAAGGCAGAATTGCAGGAAACAGGTTTCAGAAGGTAGATTTGAATTGCCTTTAAAGCACATGAAAAGCGGCAAAACGTCGACAATGATGCCGTTGGCCAAAAAGGGCGTATCCTTTTTTTCCTGAATATATTCAGGAAAAAACGCATACGCACTTTTTGGCCAACCAAGCAACCTGGAAAGGCAAATCAGCGCTACAAAGTAGTCTCACTTCCCATCGGTCAAAAGGGCCATGCTGCAAAAAGTGTCAAAACCAGAAATGCAGGACAGGCCATGGAGAAATGGCAGCCTTGCTACGCTGATGGGCGGGATGTAAATTGCCAACAGCCTCTCTGGAGAAGTGTACAGTGTGTCCTGAAACATCTAAAACACACAGGTTAGGGAGCATAGGGCTCGTCCACTCATGGGCGTATAAATTGGGAAAACTAAAAATCAGCAAGACACAGGCACCCCAAAGTTTAGGGCTGCTCTGTTGACAAGAACCTCCACTTCATGACACCTTAAATATCCCAGGAAAGAGAAAAATGGATAAAGAAGTTGTTGTTCTTATGTACAATGGAATATCACTCAGACATGAAATCAATATCATAAGGCTAGAAGAAGCAAGATGAGTGGACTTAGGTACGATGATTCTAAGTGAAATAAGTCACACAGAAAAAGACACTTATCATAAGCTATCACTTATAGAGGGAATGTAAAAACCGCTACACTTGAACTGAATTACAAAACAGAACAGAGTCACACGTTTAGAAAACACGCTATGGCTGCTTAACGGGAAAGGTGAGGTGGGGTGATGCATAAAACAAGGGTTTCAAATTGGCTCAGATACCGTTCCATACACCAAATATGTAATAGAAAAGACCGACTCCTTGCTCAGTGAAATGGACTCAACACCCCCTATTCACGGCACAAGAATATATGTGACTAGTAAGAATCGTAAAACCTATGTATTGATATCTCTCTGGAAGTGAGCCAAGTGGGTGTAAAGCCGCATTAACACAGCCGTGAAAAGCAGCTAAACCCCATTATAAAAATAAATTACTTTTAAAAACCCGTAAAACAAAGACAGTGAAAGAGAGAGAAATTCTTACTAAATTCGTTCAGGGGCTGTGATGCAACCTGGATTGACCATATCTCGACCCAAACCTGGATGAGACATAAGGGTGGACACTCTTGGGGCTGAGAGGTTGGGTGAGGTTGGGTGAGCAAACTCAGACCCTTTAAAGTAATACTGCGTGGTACCCATCCCATGGGTCCCAAATCTCCAGGTTCAAGGGCATCTTGCTACATCGAAAACATGCATGAGAAACCCAGAAGATGGTACACCGTGTGATTTTGAAAGGTTTCTAAAACGCACCCCATTTCTCATCTCCTTGTGCTAGGGTTCGCCTTTCCAGCTACTTTACTAGCAATCTCCCTACTTGGAGAATCAGCACCTTTAAGCTCCTGTTCCCTACAGGTTGCAATTTTTCCTGAGGATGAACGGGAAGAGGGGCAACCAATGAGAGACTAGATCTAGGTGTTGGGACAGGCACAGGTCACTCTATTTTCCCATCAGGAAGAAGAATTAACCACAGGCTCAGCCTGCTGCCAGGAACCAGAATAGGGCCTGAGGCAATCCCTCGCTTTTGCGGCCAGCTCCCAAAAAAGCGAGTTGAAAAATGGAGCTCAGGGACACTGCAATTCACAAACCCGCAGAGTTATAAATGATAACTGTCAACCACAGATATATTGACGGAAGGCAACGAAGAGGATTTGAAAGCAAGGCAGAATTGCAGGAAACAGATTTCAGGAGGTAGATTCGAATCGCCTTTAAAGCACATGAAAAGCGGCCAAACGTCGACCATGATGCCCTTGGCCAAAAAGGGCGTATGCGTTTTTTCCTGAATATATTCAGGAAAAAACGCATACGCCCTTTTTGGCCAACCAAGCAACCTGGAAAGGCAAATCAGCGCTACAATGAAGTCTCGCTTCCCATTGGTCAAAAGGGCCATGCTGCAAAAAGTGTCAAAACCAGAAATGCAGGACAGGCCATGGAGAAATGGCAGCCTTGCTACGCTGATGGGCGGGATGTAAATTGCCAACAGCCACTCTGGAGAAGTGTACGATGTGTCCTGAAACATCGAAAAAACAGCTTAGGGAGCATAGGGAGCATAGGGCACATGCACTCATGGGCGTATAAATTGGGAAAACTAAAAATCAGCAAGACACAGGCACCCCAATGTTTAGGGCTGCTATGTTGACAAGAACCTCCACTTCATGACACCTTAAATATCCCAGGAAAGAGAAAAATGGATAAAGAAGTTGTGGTCCTTATGTACAAAGGAATATCACTCAGACATGAAATCAATATCATAAGGCTAGTAGAAGCAAGATGAGTGGATTTAGGTATGACGATTCTAAGTGAAATAAGTCACACAGAAAAAGACACTTATCATAAGCTATCACTTATAGAGGGAATGTAAAAACCGCAACACTTGAACTGAATTACAAAACAGAACAGAGTCACACGTTTAGAAAACACACTATGGCTGCTTAACGGGAAAGGTGAGGTGGGGTGATGCATAAAACAAGGGTTTCAAATTCGCTCAGATACCGTTCCATACACCCAATATGTAATAGACAAGGCCTACTCCTTGCTCAGTGAACTGGACTCAACACCCCCTATTCACCGCACAAGAATATATCTGACTAGTAAGAATCGTAAAACCTATGTATTGATATCTCTCTGGAAGTGAGCCAAGTGGGTGTAAAGCCGCATAAACACAGCCGTGAAAAGCAGCTAAACCCCATTATAAAAATAAATTACTTTTAAAAACCCATAAAACAAAGACAGTGAAAGAGAGAGAAATTCTTACAAAATTCGTTCAGGGGCTGTGATGCAACCTGGATTGACCATATCTCGACCCAAACCTGGATGAGACATAAGGGTGGACACTCTTGGGGCTGAGAGGTTGGGTGAGGTTGGGTGAGCAAACTCAGACCCTTTAAAGTAATACTGCGTGGTACCCATCCCATGGGTCCCAAATCTCCAGGTTCAAGGGCATCTTGCTACATCGAAAACATGCATGAGAAACCCAGAAGATGGTACACCGTGTGATTTTGAAAGGTTTCTAAAACGCACCCCATTTCTCATCTCCTTGTGCTAGGGTTCGCCTTTCCAGCTACTTTACTAGCAATCTCCCTACTTGGAGAATCAGCACCTTTAAGCTCCTGTTCCCTACAGGTTGCAATTTGTCCTGAGGATGAACGGGAAGAGGGGCAACCAATGAGAGACTAGATCTAGGTGTTGGGACAGGCACAGGTCACTCTATTTTCCCATCAGGAAGAAGAATTAACCACAGGCTCAGCCTGCTGCCAGGAACCAGAATAGGGCCTGAGGCAATCCCTCGCTTTTGCGGCCAGCTCCCAAAAAAGCGAGTTGAAAAATGGAGCTCAGGGACACTGCAATTCACAAACCCGCAGAGTTATAAATGATAACTGTCATCCACAGATATATTGACGGAAGGCAACGAAGAGGATTTGAAAGCAAGGCAGAATTGCAGGAAACAGATTTCAGGAGGTAGATACGAATCGCCTTTAAAGCACATGAAAAGCGGCAAAACGTCGACAATGATGCCCTTGGCCAAAAAGGGCGTATGCGTTTTTTCCTGAATATATTCAGGAAAAAACGCATACGCCCTTTTTGGCCAACCAAGCAACCTGGAAAGGCAAATCAGCACTACAAAGAAGTTTCGTTTCCCATCGGTCAAAAGGGTCATGCTGCAAAAAGTGTCAAAACCAGAAATGCAGGACAGGCCATGGAGAAATGGCAGCCTTGCTACGCTGATGGGCGGGATGTAAATTGCCAACAGCCACTCTGGAGAAGTGTACGGTGTGTCCTGAAACATCGAAAAAACACAGCTTAGGGAGCATAGGGCACGTCCACTCATGGGTGTATAAATTGGGAAAACTAAAAATCAGCAAGACACAGGCACCCCAAAGTTTAGGGCTGCTCTGTTGACAAGAACCTCCACTTCATGACACCTTAAATATCCCAGGAAAGAGAAAAATGGATAAAGAAGTTGTGGTCCTTATGTACAATGGAATATCACTCAGACATGAAATCAATGTCATAAGGCTAGTGAAGCAAGATGAGTGGACTTAGGTATGACGATTCTAAGTGAAATAAGTCACACAGAAAAAGACCCTTATCATAAGCTATCACTTATAGAGGGAATGTAAAAACCGCTACACTTGAACTGAATTACAAAACAGAACAGAGTCACACGTTTAGAAAACACACTATAGCTGCTTAACGGGAAAGGTGAGGTGGGGTGATGCATAAAACAAGGGTTTCAAATTCGCTCAGATAACGTTCCATACACCCAATATGTAATAGACAAGACCTACTCCTTGCTCAGTGAACTGGACTCAACACCCCCTATTCACCGCACAAGAATATATGTGACTAGTAAGAATCTTAAAACCTATGTATTGATATCTGTCTGGAAGTGAGTCAAGTGGGTGTAAAGCCGCATAAACACAGCCGTGAAAAGCAGCTAAACCCCATTATAAAAATAAATTACTTTTAAAAACCCGTAAAACAAAGACAGTGAAAGAGAGAGAAATTCTTACAAAATTCGTTCAGAGGCTGTGATGCAACCTGGATTGACCATATCTAGACCCACAGCTGGATGAGACATAAGGGTGGACACTCTTGGGGCTTAGAGGTTGGGTGAGGTTGGGTGAGCAAACGCAGACCCTTTAAAGTAATACTGTGTGGTACCCATCCCATGGGTCCCAAATCTCCAGGTTCAAGGGCATCTTCCTACATCGAAAACATGCATGAGAAACCCAGAAGATGGTACACCGTGTGATTTTGAAAGGTTTCTAAAACGCACCCCATTTCTCATCTCCTTGTGCTAGGGTTCGCCTTTCCAGCTACTTTACTAGCAATCTCCCTACTTGGAGAATCAGCACCTTTAAGCTCCTGTTCCCTACAGGTTGCAATTTTTCCTGAGGATGAACGGGAAGAGGGGCAACCAATGAGAGACTAGATCTAGGTGTTGGGACAGGCACAGGTCACTCTATTTTCCCATCAGGAAGAAGAATTAACCACAGGCTCAGCCTGCTGCCAGGAACCAGAATAGGGCCTGAGGCAATCCCTCGCTTTTGCGGCCAGCTCCCAAAAAAGCGAGTTGAAAAATGGAGCTCAGGGACACTGCAATTCACAAACCCGCAGAGTTATAAATGATAACTGTCAACCACAGATATATTGACGGAAGGCAACGAAAAGGATTTGAAAGCAAGGCAGAATTGCAGGAAACAGATTTCAGGAGGTAGATTCGAATCGCCTTTAAAGCACATGAAAAGCGGCAAAACGTCGACCATGATGCCCTTGGCCAAAAAGGGCGTATGCGTTTTTTCCTGAATATATTCAGGAAAAAACGCATACGCCCTTTTTGGCCAACCAAGCAACCTGGAAAGGCAAATCAGCGCTACAATGAAGTCTCGCTTCCCATCGGTCAAAAGGGCCATGCTGCAAAAAGTGTCAAAACCAGAAATGCAGGACAGGCCATGGAGAAATGTCAGCCTTGCTACGCTGATGGGCGGGATGTAAATTGCCAACAGCCACTCTGGAGAAGTGTACGGTGTGTCCTGAAACATCGAAAAAACACAGCTTAGGGAGCATAGGGCACGTCCACTCATGGGCGTATAAATTGGGAAAATTAAAAATCAGCAAGACACAGGCACCCCAAAGTGTAGGGCTGCTCTGTTGACAAGAACCTCCACTTCATGACACCTTAAATATCCCAGGAAAGAGAAAAATGGATAAAGAAGTTGTGGTCCTTATGTACAATGGAATATCACTCAGACATGAAATCAATGTCATAAGGCTAGTAGAAGCAAGATGAGTGGATTTAGGTACGACGATTCTAAGTGAAATAAGTCACACAGAAAAAGACACTTATCATAAGCTATCACTTATAGAGGGAATATAAAAACCGCTACACTTGAACTGAATTACAGAACAGAACAGAGTCACACGTTTAGAAAACACACTATGGCTGCTTAACGGGAAAGGTGAGGTCGGGTGATGCATAAAACAAGGGTTTCAAATTCGTTCAGATATCGTTCCATACACCCAATATGTAATAGACAAGACCTACTCCTTGCTCAGTGAACTGGACTCAACACCCCCTATTCACGGCACAAGAATATATGTGACTAGTAAGAATCTTAAAACCTATGTATTGATATCTGTCTGGAAGTGAGTCAAGTGGGTGTAAAGCCGCATAAACACAGCCGTGAAAACCAGCTAAACCCCATTATAAAAATAAATTACTTTTAAAAACCCGTAAAACAAAGACAGTGAAAGAGAGAGAAATTCTTCCAAAATTCGGTCAGGGGCTGTGATGCAACCTGGATTGACCATATCTAGAACCACAGCTGGATGAGACATAAGGGTGGACACTCTTGGGGCTGAGAGGTTGGGTGAGGTTGGGTGAGCAAACGCAGAACCTTTAAAGTAATACAGCGTGGTACGCATCCCATGGGTCCCAAATCTCCAGGTTCAAGGGCATCTTCCTACATCGAAAACATACATGAGAAACCCAGAAGATGGTACACCGTGTGATTTTGAAAGGTTTCTAAAACGCACCTAATTTCTCATCTCCTTGTGCTCGGGTTCGCCATTCCAGGTACTTTAATAGTAATCTCCCTACTTGGAGAATCAGCACCTTTAACCTCCTGTTCCCTACAGGTTGCAATTTGTCCTGAGGATTAACGGGAAGTGGGGCAACCAATGAGAGACTAGATCTAGGTGTTGGGACAGGCACAGGTCACTCTATTTTCCCATCAGGAAGAAGAATTATCCACAGGCTCAGCCTGCCGCCCAGAAGCAGAATAGGGCCTGAGGCAATCCCGCGCTCTTGCGGCCAGCTCCCAAAAAAGCGAGTTCAAAAATGGAGCCCAGGGACACTGCCATTCACAAACCCGCAGAGTTATAAATGATAACTCTCGTTCACAAATATACTGAGGGAAGGCAATGAAGAGGATTTGAAAGCAAGGCAGAATTGCAGGAAACAGGTTTCAGAAGGTAGATTTGAATTGCCTTTAAAGCACATGAAAAGCGGCAAAACGTCGACAATGATGCCGTTGGCCAAAAAGGGCGTATCCTTTTTTTCCTGAATATATTCAGGAAAAAACGCATACGCACTTTTTGGCCAACCAAGCAACCTGGAAAGGCAAATCAGCGCTACAAAGTAGTCTCACTTCCCATCGGTCAAAAGGGCCATGCTGCAAAAAGTGTCAAAACCAGAAATGCAGGACAGGCCATGGAGAAATGGCAGCCTTGCTACGCTGATGGGCGGGATGTAAATTGCCAACAGCCTCTCTGGAGAAGTGTACAGTGTGTCCTGAAACATCTAAAACACACAGGTTAGGGAGCATAGGGCTCGTCCACTCATGGGCGTATAAATTGGGAAAACTAAAAATCAGCAAGACACAGGCACCCCAAAGTTTAGGGCTGCTCTGTTGACAAGAACCTCCACTTCATGACACCTTAAATATCCCAGGAAAGAGAAAAATGGATAAAGAAGTTGTTGTTCTTATGTACAATGGAATATCACTCAGACATGAAATCAATATCATAAGGCTAGAAGAAGCAAGATGAGTGGACTTAGGTACGATGATTCTAAGTGAAATAAGTCACACAGAAAAAGACACTTATCATAAGCTATCACTTATAGAGGGAATGTAAAAACCGCTACACTTGAACTGAATTACAAAACAGAACAGAGTCACACGTTTAGAAAACACGCTATGGCTGCTTAACGGGAAAGGTGAGGTGGGGTGATGCATAAAACAAGGGTTTCAAATTGGCTCAGATACCGTTCCATACACCAAATATGTAATAGAAAAGACCGACTCCTTGCTCAGTGAAATGGACTCAACACCCCCTATTCACCGCACAAGAATATATGTGACTAGTAAGAATCGTAAAACCTATGTATTGATATCTCTCTGGAAGTGAGCCAAGTGGGTGTAAAGCCGCATTAACACAGCCGTGAAAAGCAGCTAAACCCCATTATAAAAATAAATTACTTTTAAAAACCCGTAAAACAAAGACAGTTAAAGAGAGAGAAATTCTTACAAAATTCGTTCAGGGGCTGTGATGCAACCTGGATTGACCATATCTCGACCCAAACCTGGATGAGACATAAGGGTGGACACTCTTGGGGCTGAGAGGTTGGGTGAGGTTGGGTGAGCAAACTCAGACCCTTTAAAGTAATACTGCGTGGTACCCATCCCATGGGTCCCAAATCTCCAGGTTCAAGGGCATCTTGCTACATCGAAAACATGCATGAGAAACCCAGAAGATGGTACACCGTGTGATTTTGAAAGGTTTCTAAAACGCACCCCATTTCTCATCTCCTTGTGCTAGGGTTCGCCTTTCCAGCTACTTTACTAGCAATCTCCCTACTTGGAGAATCAGCACCTTTAAGCTCCTGTTCCCTACAGGTTGCAATTTTTCCTGAGGATGAACGGGAAGAGGGGCAACCAATGAGAGACTAGATCTAGGTGTTGGGACAGGCACAGGTCACTCTATTTTCCCATCAGGAAGAAGAATTAACCACAGGCTCAGCCTGCTGCCAGGAACCAGAATAGGGCCTGAGGCAATCCCTCGCTTTTGCGGCCAGCTCCCAAAAAAGCGAGTTGAAAAATGGAGCTCAGGGACACTGCAATTCACAAACCCGCAGAGTTATAAATGATAACTGTCAACCACAGATATATTGACGGAAGGCAACGAAGAGGATTTGAAAGCAAGGCAGAATTGCAGGAAACAGATTTCAGGAGGTAGATTCGAATCGCCTTTAAAGCACATGAAAAGCGGCCAAACGTCGACCATGATGCCCTTGGCCAAAAAGGGCGTATGCGTTTTTTCCTGAATATATTCAGGAAAAAACGCATACGCCCTTTTTGGCCAACCAAGCAACCTGGAAAGGCAAATCAGCGCTACAATGAAGTCTCGCTTCCCATTGGTCAAAAGGGCCATGCTGCAAAAAGTGTCAAAACCAGAAATGCAGGACAGGCCATGGAGAAATGGCAGCCTTGCTACGCTGATGGGCGGGATGTAAATTGCCAACAGCCACTCTGGAGAAGTGTACGGTGTGTCCTGAAACATCGAAAAAACAGCTTAGGGAGCATAGGGAGCATAGGGCACATGCACTCATGGGCGTATAAATTGGGAAAACTAAAAATCAGCAAGACACAGGCACCCCAATGTTTAGGGCTGCTATGTTGACAAGAACCTCCACTTCATGACACCTTAAATATCCCAGGAAAGAGAAAAATGGATAAAGAAGTTGTGGTCCTTATGTACAAAGGAATATCACTCAGACATGAAATCAATATCATAAGGCTAGTAGAAGCAAGATGAGTGGATTTAGGTATGACGATTCTAAGTGAAATAAGTCACACAGAAAAAGACACTTATCATAAGCTATCACTTATAGAGGGAATGTAAAAACCGCAACACTTGAACTGAATTACAAAACAGAACAGAGTCACACGTTTAGAAAACACACTATGGCTGCTTAACGGGAAAGGTGAGGTGGGGTGATGCATAAAACAAGGGTTTCAAATTCGCTCAGATACCGTTCCATACACCCAATATGTAATAGACAAGGCCTACTCCTTGCTCAGTGAACTGGACTCAACACCCCCTATTCACCGCACAAGAATATATCTGACTAGTAAGAATCGTAAAACCTATGTATTGATATCTCTCTGGAAGTGAGCCAAGTGGGTGTAAAGCCGCATAAACACAGCCGTGAAAAGCAGCTAAACCCCATTATAAAAATAAATTACTTTTAAAAACCCATAAAACAAAGACAGTGAAAGAGAGAGAAATTCTTACAAAATTCGTTCAGGGGCTGTGATGCAACCTGGATTGACCATATCTCGACCCAAACCTGGATGAGACATAAGGGTGGACACTCTTGGGGCTGAGAGGTTGGGTGAGGTTGGGTGAGCAAACTCAGACCCTTTAAAGTAATACTGCGTGGTACCCATCCCATGGGTCCCAAATCTCCAGGTTCAAGGGCATCTTGCTACATCGAAAACATGCATGAGAAACCCAGAAGATGGTACACCGTGTGATTTTGAAAGGTTTCTAAAACGCACCCCATTTCTCATCTCCTTGTGCTAGGGTTCGCCTTTCCAGCTACTTTACTAGCAATCTCCCTACTTGGAGAATCAGCACCTTTAAGCTCCTGTTCCCTACAGGTTGCAATTTGTCCTGAGGATGAACGGGAAGAGGGGCAACCAATGAGAGACTAGATCTAGGTGTTGGGACAGGCACAGGTCACTCTATTTTCCCATCAGGAAGAAGAATTAACCACAGGCTCAGCCTGCTGCCAGGAACCAGAATAGGGCCTGAGGCAATCCCTCGCTTTTGCGGCCAGCTCCCAAAAAAGCGAGTTGAAAAATGGAGCTCAGGGACACTGCAATTCACAAACCCGCAGAGTTATAAATGATAACTGTCATCCACAGATATATTGACGGAAGGCAACGAAGAGGATTTGAAAGCAAGGCAGAATTGCAGGAAACAGATTTCAGGAGGTAGATACGAATCGCTTTTAAAGCACATGAAAAGCGGCAAAACGTCGACAATGATGCCCTTGGCCAAAAAGGGCGTATGCGTTTTTTCCTGAATATATTCAGGAAAAAACGCATACGCCCTTTTTGGCCAACCAAGCAACCTGGAAAGGCAAATCAGCACTACAAAGAAGTTTCGTTTCCCATCGGTCAAAAGGGTCATGCTGCAAAAAGTGTCAAAACCAGAAATGCAGGACAGGCCATGGAGAAATGGCAGCCTTGCTACGCTGATGGGCGGGATGTAAATTGCCAACAGCCACTCTGGAGAAGTGTACGGTGTGTCCTGAAACATCGAAAAAACACAGCTTAGGGAGCATAGGGCACGTCCACTCATGGGTGTATAAATTGGGAAAACTAAAAATCAGCAAGACACAGGCACCCCAAAGTTTAGGGCTGCTCTGTTGACAAGAACCTCCACTTCATGACACCTTAAATATCCCAGGAAAGAGAAAAATGGATAAAGAAGTTGTGGTCCTTATGTACAATGGAATATCACTCAGACATGAAATCAATGTCATAAGGCTAGTGAAGCAAGATGAGTGGACTTAGGTATGACGATTCTAAGTGAAATAAGTCACACAGAAAAAGACCCTTATCATAAGCTATCACTTATAGAGGGAATGTAAAAACCGCTACACTTGAACTGAATTACAAAACAGAACAGAGTCACACGTTTAGAAAACACACTATAGCTGCTTAACGGGAAAGGTGAGGTGGGGTGATGCATAAAACAAGGGTTTCAAATTCGCTCAGATAACGTTCCATACACCCAATATGTAATAGACAAGACCTACTCCTTGCTCAGTGAACTGGACTCAACACCCCCTATTCACCGCACAAGAATATATGTGACTAGTAAGAATCTTAAAACCTATGTATTGATATCTGTCTGGAAGTGAGTCAAGTGGGTGTAAAGCCGCATAAACACAGCCGTGAAAAGCAGCTAAACCCCATTATAAAAATAAATTACTTTTAAAAACCCGTAAAACAAAGACAGTGAAAGAGAGAGAAATTCTTACAAAATTCGTTCAGAGGCTGTGATGCAACCTGGATTGACCATATCTAGACCCACAGCTGGATGAGACATAAGGGTGGACACTCTTGGGGCTTAGAGGTTGGGTGAGGTTGGGTGAGCAAACGCAGACCCTTTAAAGTAATACTGTGTGGTACCCATCCCATGGGTCCCAAATCTCCAGGTTCAAGGGCATCTTCCTACATCGAAAACATGCATGAGAAACCCAGAAGATGGTACACCGTGTGATTTTGAAAGGTTTCTAAAACGCACCTCATGTCTCATCTCCTTGTGCTCGGGTTCGCCTTTCCAGCTACTTTACTAGCAATCTCCCTACTTGGAGAATCAGCACCTTTAAGCTCCTGTTCCCTACAGGTTGCAATTTGTCCTGAGGATGAACGGGAAGAGGGGCAACCAATGAGAGACTACATCTAGGTGTTGGGACAGGCACAGGTCACTCTATTTTCCCATCAGGAAGAAGAATTAACCACAGGCTCAGCCTGCTGCCAGGAACCAGAATAGGGCCTGAGGCAATCCCTCGCTTTTGCGGCCAGCTCCCAAAAAAGCGAGTTGAAAAATGGAGCTCAGGGACACTGCAATTCACAAACCCGCAGAGTTATAAATGATAACTGTCAACCACAGATATATTGACGGAAGGCAACGAAGAGGATTTGAAAGCAAGGCAGAATTGCAGGAAACAGGTTTCAGGAAGTAGATTCAAATCGCCTTAAAACACATGAAAAGTGGCAAAACGTCGACAGTGATGACCTTGGCCAAAAAGGGCGTATGCGTTTTTTCCTGAATATATTCAGGAAAAAACGCATACGCCCTTTTTGGCCAACCAAGCAACCTCGAAAGGCAAATCAGCGCTACAAAGAAGTCTTGCTTCTCATCGGTCAAAAGGGCCATGCTGCAAAAAGTGTCAAAACGAGAAATGCAGGACAGGCCATGGAGAAATGGCAGCCTTGCTACGCTGATGGGCGGGATGTAAATTGCCAACAGCCACTCTGGAGAAGTGTACGGTGTGTCCTGAAACATCGAAAAAACAGCTTAGGTAGCATAGGGCACGTGCACTCACGGGCGTATAAATTGGGAAAACTAAAAATCAGCAAGACACAGGCACCCAAATGTTTAGGGCTGCTATGTTGACAAGAACCTCCACTTCATGACACCTTAAATATCCCAGGAAAGAGAAAAATGGATAAAGAAGTTGTGGTCCTTATGTACAAAGGAATATCACTCAGACATGAAATCAATGTCATAAGGCTAGTAGAAGCAAGATGAGTGGATTTAGGTATGACGATTCTAAGTGAAATAAGTCACACAGAAAAAGACACTTATCATAAGCTATCACTTATAGAGGGAATGTAAAAACCGCTACACTTGAACTGAATTACAAAACAGAACAGAGTCACACGTTTAGAAAACACACTATGGCTGCTTAACGGGAAAGGTGAGGTGGGGTGATGCATAAAACAAGGGTTTCAAATTCGCTCAGATACCGTTCCATACACCCAATATGTAGTAGACAAGACCTACTCCTTGCTCAGTGAACTGGACTCAACACCCCCTATTCACCGCTCAAGAATATATCTGACTAGTAAGAATCGTAAAACCTATGTATTGATATCTCTCTGGAAGTGAGCCAATTGGGTGTAAAGCCGCATAAACACAGCCGTGAAAAGCAGCTAAACCCCATTATAAAAATAAATTACTTTTAAAAACCCGTAAAACAAAGACAGTGAAAGAGAGAGAAATTCTTACAAAATTCGTTCAGGGGCTGTGATGCAACCTGGATTGACCATATCTAGACCCACACCTGGATGAGACATAAGGGTGGACACTCTTGGGGCTGAGAGGTTGGGTGAGGTTGGGTGAGCAAACTCAGACCCTTTAAAGTAATACTGCGTGGTACCCATCCCATGGGTCCCAAATCTCCAGGTTCAAGGGCATCTTCCTACATCGAAAACATGCATGAGAAACCCAGAAGATGGTACACTGTGTGATTTTGAAAGGTTTCTAAAACGCACCCCATTTCTCATCTCCTTGTGCTAGGGTTCACATTTCCAGCTTCTTTACTAGCAATCTCCCTACTTGGAGAATCAGCACCTTTAAGCTCCTGTTCCCTACAGGTTGCAATTTGTCCTGAGGATGAACGGGAAGAGCGGCAACCAATGAGAGACTAGATCTAGGTGTTGGGACAGGCACAGGTCACTCTATTTTCCCATCAGGAAGAAGAATTAACCACAGGCTCAGCCTGCCGCCCAGAAGCAGAATAGGGCCTGAGGCAATCCCGCGCTCTTACGGCCAGCTCCCAAAAAAGCGAGTTGAAAAATGGAGCCCAGGGACACTGCCATTTACAAACCCGCAGAGTTATAAATGATAACTCTCGTCCACAAATATATTGAGGGAAGGCAACGAAGAGGATTTGAAAGCAAGGCAGAATTGCAGGAAACAGGTTTCAGGAGGTAGATTCGAATCGCCTTTAAAGCACATGAAAAGTCGCAAAACGTCGACAATATTGCCATTGGCCAAAAAGGGCGTATGCGTTTTTTCCTGAATATATTCAGGAAAAAACGCATACGCCCTTTCTGGCCAACCAAGCAACCTGAAAAGGCAAATCAGCGCTACAAAGAAGTCTCGCTTCCCATCGGTCAAAAGGGCCATGCTGCAAAAAGTGTCAAAACCAGAAATGCAGGACAGGCCATGGAGAAATGGCAGCCTTGCTACGCTGATGGGAGGGATGTAAATTGCCAACAGCCACACTGGAGAAGTGTACGGTGTGTCCTGAAACATCGAAAAAACACAGCTTAGGGAGCATAGGGCACGTCCACTCATGGGCGTATAAATTGGGAAAACTAAAAATCAGCAAGACACAGGCACCCCAATGATTAGGGCTGCTCTGTTGACAAGAACCTCCACTTCATGACACCTTAAATATACCAGGAAAGAAAAAAATTGATAAAGAAGTTTTGGTCCTTATGTACAATGGAATATCACTCAGACATGAAATAAATGTCATAAGGCTAGTAGAAGCAAGATGAGTGGATTTAGGAACGACGATTCTAAGTGAAATAAGTCACACAGAAAAAGACACTTATCATAAGGTATCACTTATAGAGGGAATGTAAAAACCGCTACACTTGAACTGAATTACAAAACAGAACAGAGTCACACGTTTAGAAAACACACTATGGCTGCTTAACGGGAAAGGTGAGGTGGGGTGATGCATAAAACAAGGGTTTCAAATTCGCTCAGATAACGTTCCATACACCCAATATGTAATAGACAAGACCTACTCCTTGCTCAGTGAACTGGACACAACACCCCCTATTCACCGCACAAGAATATATCTGACTAGTAAGAATCGTAAAACCTATGTATTGATATCTCTCTGGAAGTGAGTCAAGTGGGTGTAAAGCCGCATAAACACAGCCGTGAAAGGCAACTAAACCCCATTATAAAAATAAATTACTTTTAAAAACCCATAAAACAAAGACAGTGAAAGAGAGAGAAATTCTTACGTAATTCGTTCAGGGGCTGTGATGCAACCTGGATTGACCATATCTAGACCCACAGCTGGATGAGACATAAGGGTGGACACTCTTGGGGCTGAGAGGTTGGGTGAGGTTGGGTGAGCAAACACAGACCCTTTAAAGTAACACTGCCTGGTACCCATCCCATGGGTCCGAAATCTCCAGGTTCAAGGGCATATTCATACATCGAAAACATGCATGAGAAACCCAGAAGATGGTACACAGTGTGATTTTGAAAGGTTTCTCAAACGCACCTCATTTCTCGTTTCCTTGTGTTCGGGTTCGCCATTCCAGCTACTTTACTAGAAATCTCCCTACTTGGAGAATCAGCACCTTTAACCTCCTGTTCCGTACAGGTTGCAATTTGTCCTGAGGATGAAAGGGAAGAGGGGCAACCAATGAGAGACTAGATCTAGGTGTTGGGACAGGCACAGGTCACTCTATTTTCCCATCAGGAAGAAGAATTAACCACAGGCTCAGCCTGCCCCCCGGAACCTGAATAGGGCCTGAGGCAATCCCGTGCTTTTGCGGCCAGCTCCCAAAAAAGACAGTTGAAAAATGGAGCTCAGGGGCACTGCCATTCACAAACCCGCAGAGTTATAAATGATAACTCTCTTCCACAAATATATTGAGGGAAGGCAATGAAGAGGATTTGAAAGCAATGCAGAATTGCAGGAAATATGTTTCAGGAGGTAGATTCGAATCGCCTTTAAAGCATATGTAAAGTGGCAAAACGTCGACAATGATGCCCTTGGCCAAAAAGGGCGTATGCGTTTTTTCCTGAATATATTCAGGAAAAAACGCATACGCCCTTTTTGGCCAACCAAGCAACCTGGAAAGGCAAATCAGCGCTACAAAGAAGTCTCGCTTCCCATCGGTCAAAAGGGCCATGCTGCAAAAATGTCAAAACCGGAAATGCAGGACAGGCCATGGAGAAATGTCAGCCTTGCTACGCTGATCGGAGGGATGTAAATTGCCAACAGCCACTCTGGAGAAGTGTACGGTGTGTCCTGAAACATCGAAAAAACACAGCTTAGGGAGCATAGGGCACGTCCACTCATGGTCGTATAAATTGGGAAAACTAAAAATCAGCAAGACACAGGCACCCCAATGATTAGGGCTGCTCTGTTGACAAGAACCTCCACTTCATGACACCTTAAATATACCAGGAAAGAAAAAAATTGATAAAGAAGTTTTGGTCCTTATGTACAATGGAATATCACTCAGACATGAAATCAATGTCATAAGGCTAGTAGAAGCAAGATGAGTGGATTTAGGAACGACGATTCTAAGTGAAATAAGTCACACAGAAAAAGACACTTACCATAAGGTATCACTTATAGAGGGAATGTAAAAACCGCTACACTTGAACTGAATTACAAAACAGAACAGAGTCACACGTTTAGAAAACACACTATGGCTGCTTAACGGGAAAGGTGAGGTGGGGTGATGCATAAAACAACGGTTTCAAATTCGCTCAGATACCGTTCCATACACCCAATATGTAATAGACAAGACCTACTCCTTGCTCAGTGAACTGGACACAACACCTCCTATTCACCGCACAAGAATATATCTGACTAGTAAGAATCGTAAAACCTATGTATTGATATCTCTCTGGAAGTGAGTCAAGTGGGTGTAAAGCCGCATAAACACAGCCGTGAAAGGCAACTAAACCCCATTATAAAAATAAATTACTTTTAAAAACCCATAAAACAAAGACAGTGAAAGAGGGAGAAATTCTTACGTAATTCGTTCAGGGGCTGTGATGCAACCTGGATTGACCATATCTAGACCCACAGCTGGATGAGACATAAGGTTGGACACTCTTGGGGCTGAGAGTTTGGGTGAGGTTGGGTGAGCAAACACAGACCTTTTAAAGTAATACTGCGTGGTACCCATCCCATGGGTCCCAAATCTCCAGGTTCAAGGGCATCTTCCTACATCGAAAACATGCATGAGAAACCCAGAAGAAGTTACACAATGTGATTTTGAAAGGTTTCTAAAACACACCTCATTTCTCATCTCCTTGTGCTCGGGTTCGCAATTCCAGCTACTTTATTAGCAATCTCCCTACTTGGAGAATCAGCACCTTTAACCTCCTGTTCCGTACAGGTTGCAATTTGTCCTGAGGATGAACGGGAAGAGGGGCAACCAATGAGAGACTAGATCTAGGTGTTGGGACAGGCACAGGTCACTCTATTTTCCCATCAGGAAGAAGAATTAACCACAGGCTCAGCCTGCCGCCCGGAAGCAGAATAGGGCCTGAGGCAATCCCGCGCTCTTGCGGCCAGCTCCCAAAAAAGCGAGTTGAAAAATGGAGCCCAGGGACACTGCCATTCACAAACCCGCAGAGTTATAAATGATAACTCTCGTCCACAAATATATTGAGGGAAGGCAACGAAGAGGATTTGAAAGCAAGTCAGAATTGCAGGAAACAGGTTTCAGGAGGTAGATTCGAATCGCCTTTAAAGCACATGAAAAGTGGCAAAACTTCGACAATGATTCCCTTGGCCAAAAAGGGCGTATGCGTTTTTTCCTGAATATATTCAGGAAAAAACGCATACGCCCTTTTTGGCCAACCAAGCAACCTGGAAAGGCAAATCAGCGCTACAAAGAAGTCTCGCTTCCCATTGGTCAAAAGGGCCATGCTGCAAAAAGTGTCAAAACCAGAAATGCAGGACAGGCCATGGAGAAATGGCTGCCTTGCTACGCTGATGAGCGGGATGTAAATTGCCAACAGCCACTCTGGAGAAGTGTACGGTGTGTCCTGAAACATCGAAAAAACACAGCTTAGGGAGCATAGGGCACGTCCACTCATGGGCGTATAAATTGGGAAAATTAAAAATCAGCAAGACACAGGCACCCCAAAGTTTAGGGCTGCTCTGTTGACAAGAACCTCCCCTTCATGACACCTTAAATATCCCAGGAAAGAGAAAAATGGATAAAGAATTTGTGGTCCTTATGTACAATGGAATATCACTCAGACATGAAATCAATGTCATAAGGCTAGTAGAAGCAAGATGAGTGGATTTAGGTACGACGATTCTAAGTGAAATAAGTCACACAGAAAAAGACACTTATCATAAGCTATCACTTATAGAGGGAATGTAAAAACCGCTACACTTGAACTGAATTACAAAACAGAACAGAGTCACACGTTTAGAAAACACACTATGGCTGCTTAACGGGAAAGGTGAGGGGGGGTGATGCATAAAACAACGGTTTCAAATTTGTTCAGATATCGTTCCATACACCCAATATGTAATAGACAAGACCTACTCCTTGCTCAGTGAACTGGACTCAACACCGCCTATTCACCACACAAGAATATATGTGACTAGTAAGAATCTTAAAACCTATGTATTGATATCTCTCTGGAAGTGAGTCAAGTGGGTGTAAAGCCGCATAAACACAGCCGTGAAAAGCAGCTAAACCCCATTATAAAAATAAATTACTTTTAAAAACCCGTAAAACAAAGACAGTGAAAGAGAGAGAAATTCTTACAAAATTCTTTCTGGGGCTGGGATGCAACCTGGATTGACCATATCTAGACATACAGCTGGATGAGACATAAGGGTGGACACTCTCGGGGCTGAGAGGTTGGGTGAGGTTGGGTGAGCAAACGCAGAACCTTTAAAGTAATACTGCGTGGTACGCATCCCATGGGTCCCAAATCTCCAGGTTCAAGGGCATCTTCCTACATCGAAAACATACATGAAAAACCCAGAAGATGGCACACCGTGTGATTTTGAAAGGTTTCTAAAACGCACCTCATTTCTCATCTCCTTGTGCTCGGGTTCGCCATTCCAGGTACTTTACTAGCCATCTCCCTACTTGGAGAATCAGCACCTTTAACCTCCTGTTCCGTACAGGTTGCAATTTGTCCTGAGGATGAATGGGAAGAGGGGCAACCAATGAGAGACTAGATCTAGGTGTTGGGACAGGCACAGGTCACTCTATTTTCCCATCAGGAAGAAGAATTAACCACAGGCTCAGCCTGCCGCCCGGAAGCAGAATAGGGCCTGAGGCAATCCCGCGCTCTTACGGCCAGCTCCCAAAAAAGCGAGTTGAAAAATGGAGCCCAGGGACACTGCCATTTACAAACCCGCGGAGTTATAAATGATAACTCTCGTCCACAAATATATTGAGGGAAGGCAACGAAGAGGATTTGAAAGCAAGGCAGAATTGCAGGAAACAGGTTTCAGGAGGTAGATTCGAATCGCCTTTAAAGCACATGAAAATTCGCAAAACGTCGACAATGATGCCCTTGGCCAAAAAGGGCGTATGCGTTTTTTCCTGAATATATTCAGGAAAAAACGCATACGCCCTTTTTGGCCAACCAAGCAACCTGGAAAGGCAAATCAGCGCTACAAAGAAGACTAGCTTCCCATCGGTCAAAAGGGCCATGCTGAAAAAGTGTCAAAACCAGAAATGCAGGACAGGCCATGGAGAAATGGCAGCCTTGCTACACTGACGGGCGGGATGTAAATTCCCAACAGCCACTCTGGAGAAGTGTACGGTGTGTCCTGAAACATGGAAAAAAAAACAGCTTAGGGAGCATAGGGCACGTCCACTCATGGGCGTATAAATTGGGAAAACTAAAAATCAGCAAGACACAGGCACCCCAAAGTTTAGGGCTGCTCTGTTGACAAGAACCTCCACTTCATGACACCTTAAATATCCCAGGAAAGAGAAAAATGGATAAAGAAGTTGTGGTCCTTATGTACAATGGAATATCACTCAGACATGAAATCAATGTCATAAGGCTAGAAGAAGCAAGATGAGTGGACTTAGGTACGATGATTCTAAGTGAAATAAGTGACACAGAAAAAGACACTTATCATAAGCTATCACTTATAGAGGAAATGTAAAAACCGCTACACTTGAACTGAATTACAGAACAGAACAGAGTCACACGTTTAGAAAACACACTATGGCTGCTTAACGGGAAAGGTGAGGTGGGGTGATGCATAAAACAAGGGTTTCAAATTGGCTCAGATACCGTTCCATACACCCAATATGTAATAGAAAAGACCGACTCCTTGCTCAGTGAACTGGACTCAACACCCCCTATTCACCACACAAGAATATATCTGACTAGTAAGAATCTTAAAACCTATGTATTGATATCTCTCTGGAAGTGAGCCAAGTGGGTGTAAAGCCGCATAAACACAGCCGTGAAAAGCAGCTAAACCCCATTATAAAAATAAATTACTTTTAA
Source organism: Eschrichtius robustus (assembly GCF_028021215.1). Lineage (NCBI taxonomy): Eukaryota > Metazoa > Chordata > Mammalia > Artiodactyla > Eschrichtiidae > Eschrichtius > Eschrichtius robustus. The sequence continues at coordinate 302,396 of NW_027175626.1, forward strand.
AAACCCGTAAAACAAAGACAGTGAAAGAGAGAGAAATTCTTACAAAATTCGTTCAGGGGCTGTGATGCAACCTGGATTGACCATATCTAGACCCACAGCTGGATGAGACATAAGGGTGGACACACTTGGGGCTGAGAGGTTGGGTGAGGTTGGGTGAGCAAACACAGACCCTTTAAAGTAACACTGCCTGGTACCCATCCCATGGGTCCGAAATCTCCAGGTTCAAGGGCATATTCATACATCGAAAACATGCATGAGAAACCCAGAAGATGGTACACAGTGTGATTTTGAAAGGTTTCTAAAACGCACCTCATTTCTCATTTCCTTGTGTTCGGGTTCGCCATTCCAGCTACTTTACTAGAAATCTCCCTACTTGGAGAATCAGCACCTTTAACCTCCTGTTCCATACAGGTTGCAATTTGTCCTGAGGATGAAAGGGAAGAGGGGCAACCAATGAGAGACTAGATCTAGGTGTTGGGACAGGCACAGGTCACTCTATTTTCCCATCAGGAAGAAGAATTAACCACAGGCTCAGCCTGCCCCCCGGAACCTGAATAGGGCCTGAGGCAATCCCGTGCTTTTGCGGCCAGCTCCCAAAAAAGACAGTTGAAAAATGGAGCTCAGGGGCACTGCCATTCACAAACCCGCAGAGTTATAAATGATAACTCTCTTCCACAAATATATTGAGGGAAGGCAATGAAGAGGATTTGAAAGCAAGGCAGAATTGCAGGAAATATGTTTCAGGAGGTAGATTCGAATCGCCTTTAAAGCATATGTAAAGTGGCAAAACGTCGACAATGATGCCCTTGGCCAAAAAGGGCGTATGCGTTTTTTCCTGAATATATTCAGGAAAAAACGCATACGCCCTTTTTGGCCAACCAAGCAACCTGGAAAGGCAAATCAGCGCTACAAAGAAGTCTCGCTTCCCATCGGTCAAAAGGGCCATGCTGCAAAAATGTCAAAACCGGAAATGCAGGACAGGCCATGGAGAAATGTCAGCCTTGCTACGCTGATGGGAGGGATGTAAATTGCCAACAGCCACTCTGGAGAAGTGTACGGTGTGTCCTGAAACATCGAAAAAACACAGCTTAGGGAGCATATCGCACGTCCACTCATGGGAGTATAAATTGGGAAAATTAAAAATCAGCAAGACACAGGCACCCCAAAGTTTAGGGCTGCTCTGTTGACAAGAACCTCCCCTTCATGACACCTTAAATATCCCAGGAAAGAGAAAAATGGATAAAGAAGTTGTGGTCCTTATGTACAATGGAATATCACTCAGACATGAAATCAATGTCATAAGGCTAGTAGAAGCAAGTTGAGTGGATTTAGGTACGATGATTCTAAGTGAAATAAGTCACACAGAAAAAGACACTTATCATAAGCTATCACTTATATAGGGAATGTAAAAACCGCTACACTTGAACTGAATTACAAAACAGAACAGAGTCACACGTTTAGAAAACACACTATGGCTGCTTAACGGGAAAGGTGAGGTGGGGTGATGCATAAAACAAGGGTTTCAAATTGGCTCAGATACCGTTCCATACACCCAATATGTAATAGATAAGACCTACTCCTTGCTCAGTGAACTGGACTCAACACCCCCTATTCACCGCACAAGAATATATGTGACTAGTAAGAATCTTAAAACCTATGTATTGATATCTGTCTGGAAGAGAGTCAAGTGGGTGTAAAGCCGCATAAACACAGCTGTGAAAAGCAGCTAAACCCCATTATAAAAATAAATTACTTTTAAAAACCCGTAAAACAAAGACAGTGAAAGAGAGAGAAATTCTTACAAAATTCGTTCAGGGGCTGTGATGCAACCTGGATTGACCATATCTAGACGCACAGCTGGATGAGACATAAGGGTGGACACACTTGGGGCTGAGAGGTTGGGTGAGGTTGGGTGAGCAAACACAGACCCTTTAAAGTAATACTGCCTGGTACACTTCTCATGGGTCCCAAATCTCCAGGTTCAAGGGCATCTTCCTGCATCGAAAACATGCATGAGAAACCCAGAAGGTGGTACACTGTGTGATTTTGAAAGGTTTCTAAAACGCACCTCATTTCTCATTTCCTTGTGTTCGGGTTCGCCATTCCAGCTACTTTACTAGAAATCTCCCTACTTGGAGAATCAGCACCTTTAACCTCCTGTTCCGTACAGGTTGCAATTTGTCCTGAGGATGAAAGGGAAGAGGGGCAACCAATGAGAGACTAGATCTAGGTGTTGGGACAGGCACAGGTCACTCTATTTTCCCATCAGGAAGAAGAATTAACCACAGGCTCAGCCTGCCCCCCGGAACCTGAATAGGGTCTGAGGCAATCCCGTGCTTTTGCGGACAGCTCCCAAAAAAGACAGTTGAAAAATGGAGCTCAGGGGCACTGCCATTCACAAACCCGCAGAGTTATAAATGATAACTCTCTTCCACAAATATATTGAGGGAAGGCAACGAAGAGGATTTGAAAGCAAGGCAGAATTGCAGGAAACATGTTTCAGGAGGTAGATTCGAATCGCCTTTAAACATATGTAAAGTGGTAAAACTTTGACAATGATGCCCTTGGCCAAAAAGGGCGTATGCGTTTTTTCCTGAATATATTCAGGAAAAAACGCATACGCCCTTTTTGGCCAACCAAGCAACCTGGAAAGGCAAATCAGCGCTACAAAGAAGTCTCGCTTCCCATCGGTCAAAAGGGCCATGCTGCAAAAAGTGTCAAAACCAGAAATGCAGGACAGGCCATGGAGAAATGGCAGCCTTGCTACGCTGATGGGTGGGATGTAAATTGCCAACAGCCACTCTGGAGAAGTGTACTGTGTGTCCTGAAACATCGAAAAAACACAGCTTAGGGAGCATAGGGCACGTCCACTCATGGGCGTATAAATTGGGAAAACTAAAAATCAGCAAGACACAGGCACCCCAAAGTTTAGGGCTGCTCTGTTGACAAGAACCTCCACTTCATGACACCTTAAATATCCCAGGAAAGAGAAAAATGGATAAAGAAGTTGTGGTCCTTATGTACAATGGAATATCACTCAGACATGAAATCAATGTCATAAGGCTAGGAGAAGCAAGATGATTGGATTTAGGTACGACGATTCTTAGTGAAATAAGTCACACAGAAAAAGACACTTATCATAAGCTATCACTTATAGAGGGAATGTAAAAACCGCTACACTTGAACTGAATTACAAAACAGAACAGAGTCACACGTTTAGAAAACACACTATGGCTGCTTAACGGGAAAGGTGAGGTGGGGTGATGCATAAAACAAGGGTTTCAAATTCGCTCAGATACCGATCCATACACCCAATATGTAATAGACAAGACCTACTCCTTGCTCAGTGAACTGGACTCAACACCCCCTATTCACCGCACAAGAATATATGTGACTAGTAAGAATCTTAAAACCTATGTATTGATATCTGTCTGGAAGTGAGTCAAGTGGGTGTAAAGCGGCATAAACACAGCAGTGAAAAGTAGCGAATCCCCATTTTAAATTAAATAACTTTAAAAAACCCAAAAAAATAAGACAGTGATAGAGAGAGGAAATTTTACATAATTTGTTCCTGGGCTGTGATGCAACCTTGTTTGATCATATCTAGACCCACAGCTGGATGAGAAATAAAGCTGGACACTCTTGCAGCTGAAGGACTCTTTCCCTAGTTACCAGATTGGGGAACGTAAATAGGCTGCCGCCCTCTGGCCGTTACCTGCAAAAGCAGCTTTAAAATCTGTGTTAATGGTCAGTTCATATGAACAAGTACTTCAGGGCTGTAAATGAAACCTGCCCTCAAAATGTCTTGAGGGAGGTAGTGGCCAAAACTTTTCAAAATGTGACACTTACTTTAAGAAAACAATGTGAAGAACTAAGCTGTAATCACAGTTTGATAAATAAAAAGAGCATGCTTTAAAGATCAATTTCAACAGATTATGGGACACATGCAAATTCAGCCACACAGAGGTATCAGCTCGCACCTGTTAGAATAACCAGCAGCAAGCAAACTACAAACAATAAATATTGAAGGTGTTTTGGAGAAATGCATACCCTCAATTTTAAGTGGGACATAACCTGGAAAGAGCCACTAATGAGAACTGAATGGTGGTGCCTTTAAAACGTACACACTGAGCTACCATATGATACAGCAAGCCCACTCCTTGGCCTATAACATAAGGAGATAGAACTGGAAAGACACAGGCAAGCAAATGTGCATTGCAGCAGTATTACAATAACCAAGACATGGAGGCAACCAAAAAGTCCATCAAGAGGTGCGTGGCCAAAGAATAACTGGTACACGTACAGATGGAATATGAGCCAGGGAAAAAAACAAAACAATGCCATTTGCAGCACTGTGTATGATTCTTGAGTTAATCAGGCAAATTGTACTAAGTCAGAAAGCAAAAGACACATATCCTATAATATCACTTATAGGTCTTAGCTAAAAATTGATACCAATGAAGATATTTCCACAGAGAAATGCAATCACAGATTCATTAAACAAACTTAGGGTTCACCAAATGGAAAGGTGTGAGGATTGGATACATTAGGATATTGGGGTTAAGATAGATATAGAAACACATGTGAAATATGTAATCACCAAAGACCTACGTAATACCAAGACAAGACTACTCAACATGGTGTCATAACCTACATGGGAAAATGATCCAAAGAAGAATAGATATATGTATATGTTTAAAAGAACCACATCTTGCACACCTAGAAGAAACAAAACATTTTAATCAAATTTGCTCTGACAAAAAATAAAAATTAAATTAAAAAAAGAACAAGAAGTAATGAGACATAAACTTAAGGGGCTTTGTGCTGGCACATTGCATTCTAATTTACAACCAGAACATGACTTCCATTAAGGCTCTGTCATCACTAATAAAGCAGCTTTATAAGCAATGTTGAAGGTAGCTTAAAAGAAGTCTCACTAATTATTGATAGTAACAAGGAAACAAAGAAAAGTAAAAATCTCACTGCAAAAAGTATACATAGGGTAAGGATAGTAGATCAAACACTGATTAAACTTCTGTAAAGAATAAAAGACAACAGTAGTATGTTTTGTTAAAAAAGAGAGGGCCCAAATAAATCTGAAATGAAAGAGATGATGTTACAACAGACACCACAGAAATACAAAGTATCCTAAGATACACACAGGGTAACTCAGGGCTCAGACTGGACAGAGCCCACTCTCCAGTCCCCTGTACATGACTTACAGGAGCCTCAGGAACTGAGGAGGAGGTCCCTGAGGAGAGGCTCAAGATAGAATATGGTAGGCATTAACATGACTGCATTCATCTTAAACATGCCTGAACTACATTCACACGAGATGATTTTGTCCTGTATGTACATCGGCACCTCTAGCCGGAACTGCAGATCTTTGGCTTCAACACCTCTACTGACAACATTAGCTTCACCTGCTGTGGACCGTCTCCTATAGGATTTCTAGAATCACAAAACATCGAAGCTTCACAGGACCCAGAGTCTGTGCGACTCCACACAGAGTCTCAGAGTCTCAACTCCACTCAGATACTCCACTCTTGGAGGGCACACACAAAGTAGTGTGCACATCAGAACCCAGGGGAAGGAGCAGTGACCCCGTAGGAGAATGACCAGAACTACCTGCTACTTTTAGAGGGTCTCCTGCAGAGGCAGCTGGTGGCTGTGGCTGTGGCTCACCGTGAGGACAACAACACTGGCAGCAGAAGTTCTGGGAAATACTCCTTGGTGTGAGCCCTCCCAGAGTCCGCCATTAGCCCCACCAAGAGCAAGGTAGGCTCCAGTGCTGGGTCGCCTCAGGCCAAACAACCAACAGGGAGGGAACCCAGCCCCATGCATCAGCAGACAAGCAGATTCAACTTTTTATTAAAGTTTTATTTAATCCGTAGACAAGCGGATTAAAGCTCTGCCCACCAAAGCAACACCCAGCTCTACCCACCACCAGTCCCTCCCATCAGGAAGCTTGCACAAGCCTCTAAGATAGACTCATCCACCAGAGAGCAGACAGCAGAAGCAAGAAGAACTACAATTCTGCAGCCTGTGGAAGGAAAACCACATTCACAGAAAGATAGACAAAATGAAAAGGCAGAGGACTTTATACCAGATCAAGGAACAAGATAAAACCCCAGAAAAAAAACGAAATGAGGTGGAGATAGGGAACCTTCCAGAAAAAGAATTCAGAATAATGATAGTGAAGTTGAGCCAAGACCTTAGAAAAAGAAAGGAGGCAAAGATCGAGAAGACACAAGAAATGCTTAACAAAGACCTAGAAGAATTAAGGAACAAACACCTAGAAGAATTAAAGAACAATCAAACAGAGGTGAACAATGTAATAACTGAAATGAAAAATACACTAGAAGGAATCAGTAGCAGAATAACTGTGGCAGAAGAACGGATAAGTGGACTGGAAGACAGAAAGGTGGAAATCACTGCCATGGAACAGAATAAAGAAAAAGAATGAAAATAAATGAAGACACCCCACGAGTCCTCTGGGACAACATTAAACGCAACAACATTCGCATTATAGGGGTCCCAGAAGGAGAAGAGAGAGAGAAAGGACCCGAGAATATATTTGAAGAGATTATGGTCAAAAACTTCCCTAGCATGGGAAAAGAAATAGCCACCCAAGTCCAGAAGCACAGAGTGTCCCAGGCAGGAGAAACCAAAGGAGAAAAATGACAAGACACATAGTAATCAAATTGACAAAAATTAACGACAAAGAAAAATTATTGAAAGCAGCAAGGGAAAAATGACAAATAACATACAAGGGAAATCCCATAAGGATAACAGCTGATTTCTCAGCAGAAAATCTACAAGCCAGAAGGAAGTGGCATGATAAATTTAAAGTGATGAAAGGGAAGAACCTACAACCAAGGGTACTGCACCCTGCAAAGAGCTCATTCAGATTTGATGGAGAAATCAAAAGCCTTACAGACAAGCAAAAGCTAAGAGAATTCAGCACCATGCAACCAGCTCTACACCAAATGCTAAAAGAACTTCTCTAAGTGGGAAACACAAGAGAAGAAAAGGACCCACCAAGACAAACTCATAACAATTAAGAAAATAGTAGTAGGAACATACATATCGATAATTACCTTAAACGTGAATGCACTAAATGTTCCAACCAAAAGACATAGACTGGCTGAATGGATACAAAAACAAGACCCATATATATGCTGTCTACAAGAGACCCATTTCAGACCTAGGGACACATACAGACTGAAAGTGAGGCGATGGAAAAATATATTCTATGCTAATGAAAATCAAAAGAAAGCTGGAGTAGCAATACTCATATCAGATAAAATAGACTTTAAAATAAAGAATGTTACAAGAGACAAGGAAAGACACTACATAATGGTCAAGGGATCAATCCAAGAAGAAGATATAACAATTATAAATATATATGTACCCAACATAGGAGCACCTCAATGTATAAGGCAACTGCTAACAGCTATAAAAGAGGAAATCGACAGTAACACAATAATAGCGGGGGACTTTAACAGCTCACTTACACCAGTGGAGATCAGCCAGACAGAAAATTAATAAGGAAACACAAGCTTTAAATGACACAATAGACCAGATAGAGTTCATTGATATTTATAGGACATTCCATCCAAAAACAGCAGATTACACGTTCTTCTCAACTGCACACGGAACATTCTCCAGGATAGATCACATCTTGGGTCACAGATAAAGCCTCAGTAAATTTAAGAAAACTGAAATCATATCAAGCAGCTGTTCCGACCACAATGCTATGAGATTAGAAATCAATTACACGGAAAAAACTGTAAAAAACACAAACACATGGAGGCTAAACAATACGTTACTAAATAACCAAGAGATCACTGAAGAAATCAAAGGGGAAATCAAAAACTACCTAGAGACAAATGACAACAAAAACACGATGATCCAAAACCTATGGGATGCAGCAAAAGGAGTTCTAAGAGGGAAGTTTATAGCAATACAAGCCTACCTCAAGAAACAAGAAAAATCTCAAATAAACAATCTAACCTTACACCTAGAGGAACTAGAGAAAGAAGAACAAAACCCAAAGTTAGTAGAAGGAAAGAAATCCTAAAGATCAGAGCAGAAATAAATGAAATAGAAACAAAGAAAACGGAAGCAAAGATCATCAAAACTAAAAGCTGGTTCTTTGAGAAGATAAGCAAAAATGATCAACCTTTAGCCACACTCAAGAAAAAGAGGGAGAGGACGCAAATCAACAAAATTAGAAGTGAAAAAGGAGAAGTTACAACAGACACCACAGGAATACAAAGCATCCTAAGAGACTACTACAAACAACTCTGTGCCAATAAAATGGACAATCTGGAAGAAATGGACAAATTCTTAGAAAGGTATAACCTTCTAAGACTGAACCAGGAAGAAATAGAAAATATGAACAAACCTATCACAAGCAATGAAATTGAAACTGTGATTAAAAATCTTCCAACAAACAAAAGTCCAGAACCAGATGGCATTACAGGTGAATTCTATCAAACATTTAGAGAAGAGCTAACACCCAACCTTCTCAAATTCTTCAAAACAATTGCAGGGGAAGGAACACTCCCAAACTCATTCTATGAGACCACCATCACCCTGATACCAAAATCAGACAGAGATACTACAAGGAAAGAAAATTATAGACCAATATCCCTGATGAATATAGATGCAAAAATCCTCAACAAAATACTAGCAAACAGAATCGAACAACACATTAAAAGGATCATACACCATGATCAAGTGGGGTTTATCCCAGGGATGCAAGGATTCTTCAATATACACAAATCAATGTGATACACCATATTAACAAATTGTAGAATAAAACCATATGGTCATCTCAATAGATGAAGGAAAAGATTTTGAGAAAATTCAACACTCATTTACGATAAAAACTCTGCAGAGTGTGGGCATAGAGGGAAACTACCTCAACATAATAAAGGCCATATATGACAAACCCACAGCAAACAGCATTCTCAATGGTGAAAAACTGAAAGCGTTTCCTCTAAGATCAGGAACAAGACGAGGATGTCCACTCTCACCACTGCTATTCAACATAGTTTTGGAAGTCCTAGCCATGGCAATCAGAGAAGAAAAAGAAATAAAAGGAATACAAAACGGAAAAGAAGAAGTAAAATTGTCACTGTTTGCAGATGACATGATATCATAGATAGAGAATCTTAAAGATGCCACCAGAAAACCACTGGAGCTAATCAATGAATTTGGTAAAGTTGCAGGATACAAAATGAATGCACAGAAATTGCTTGCATTCCTATACACTAACAATGAAAGATCAGAAAGAGAAATTAAGGAAACAATCCCATTACCACTGCAACAAAAAGAATAAAATACCTAGGAATAAACCTACCTAAGGAAGTAAAAGACCTGTACTCAGAAAACTATAAGACACTGATGAAAGAAATCAAAGATGATATAAACAGATGGAGACATATACCATGTCCTTGGATTAGAAGAATCAATATTGTGAAAATGACTATACTACCCAAAGCAATCTACAGATTCAATGCAATCCCGATCAAAATACCTTTGGCATTTTCTACAGAACAAGAAAAAAAAAATCTTAAAATTTGTAGGGAGACACAAAAGACCCTGGATAGCCAAAGCAGTCTTGAGGGGGAAAAAAAAGAGCTGGAGGAATCAGACTTCCAGACTTCAGACTATATTACAAAGCTACAGTAATCAAGATAATATGGTACTGACACAAACACAGAAATATAGGTCAATAGAAAAGGATAGAAAGCACAGAGATAAACCCACGTACCTGTGGTTAACTAATCTATGACAAAGGAGGCAAGGGTATACAATGGAGAAAAGACAGTGTCTTCAGTAAGTGGTGTCGGGAAAACTCGACAGCTACATGTAAAAGAATGAAATTAGTACACTCCCTAACACCATACACAAAAATAACTCAAAATGGATTAGAGACCTAAATATAAGACCAGCCACTATAAAACTCTTAGAAGAAAACATAAGCAGAACAGTCTATGACATAAATCACAGCAAGATCCTTTTTGACCCACCTCCTAGAGAAATGGAAATAAAAACAAAAATTAAAAAATGGGACCGAATGAAACATAAATTCTTTTGCACAGCAAAGGAAAACTTAAGCAAGATGAAAAGACAACCATCAGAATGGGAGAAAATATTTTCAAATGAAGCAAATGGCAAAGGATTAATCTACAAAAAGCAGCTCATGTAGCTCAATATCACAAAACCAAACAACCCAATCCAAAAATGGGCAGAAGACCTAAATAGAAATTTCTCCAAAGAAGATATACAGGTTGCCAACAAACATATGAAAGGATGCTGAGCATCACTAATCATTAGAGAAATGCAAATCAAAACTACAGTGAGGTATCACCTCACACCAGTCAGAATGGCCATCATCAAAAAATCTACCAACAGTAAATGCTGGAGAGGCATTTATTGGAGAAAAGGGAACCCTCTTGCACTGTTGGTGGGAATGTAAATTGATATAGCCACTAGGTAGAACGGTATGGGGCTTCCTTAAAAACTAGAAATAGAACTACCATACAACCCAGCAAACCCACTCCTGGACATTTACCCTGAGAAAACCATAATTCAAAAAGAGTCATGTACCACACTGTTCACTGTAGCTCTATTTACAATAGCCAGGACATGGAAGCAACCTAAGTGTCCATCAACAGATAAATGGATAAAGAAGATGTGGCACATATATACAATGGAACATTATTCAGCCATAAAAAGAAACGAAATTGAGTTATTTTTAGTGAGGTGGATGGATCTAGAGTCTGTCCTACAGAGTGAAGTAAGTCAGAAAGAGAAAAACAAATACCGTATGCTAACACATATATATGGAATCTAAAAAAAAAAGTTTATGAAGAACCTAGGGACAGGAAAGGATTAAGGACACAGACGTAGAGAAAGGACTTGAGGACATGGGGAGAGGGAAGGGTAAGCTGGGACAAAGTGAGAGAGTGGTATGGACATATATACACTACCAAATGTAAAATTGATAGCTACTGGGAAGCAGCCACATAGCACAGGGAGATCAGCTCTGTGCTTTGTGACCACCTAAAAGGGTGGGATAAGGGAGTGAGAGGGAGGTGCAAGAGGGAGGGGATATGGTGTTATATGTATACGCATAGCTGATTCACTTTTTTATACAGCAGAAACTAACACACAATTGTAAAGCAATTATACTCCAATAAAGATGTAAAAGAAAAAAAAAAAAAAAAGACAGCCCAGAGATAAACCTACACACCTATGGCCCACTAATCTATGACAAAGGAGGCAAGGGTATACAATGGAGAAAAGACAGTCTCTTCAATAAGTGGTGCTGGGAAAAATGGACAGCTACATGTAAAAGAATGAAATTAGAACACTCCCTAACACCATACACAAAAAATAAACTCCAAATGGATTAGAGACCGAAATGTAAGACCGGACACTATAAAACTCTTAGAGGAAAACATAGGAAGAATACTCTTTGACATAAATCACAGCAAGATATTTTTTGATCCACCTCCTAGAGTAATGAAATAAAAAAAAAAAAAAAAAAAAAAGGGGAGCAAATGAAACCTAAAAGCTTTTGCAAAGCAAAGGAAACTACAAACAAGACGAAAAGACAACCCTCAGAATGGGAGAAAATATTTGCAAACGAATCAATGGACAAAGGATTAATCTCCAATGTATATAAACAGCTCATGCAGCTCAACAGTAAAAAAACAAACAAACCAATCCAAAAATGGGCAGATGACGTAAATAGACATTTGTCCCAAGAAGACATACAGATGACCAAGAAACACATGAAAAGCTACTCAACATCACTAATTATTAGAGAAATATAAACCAAAACTACAATGAGGTATCACCTCACACGAGTTAGAATGGGCATCATCAGAAAATCTACAAACAACAAATGCTGGAGAGGGTGTGGAGAAAAGGGAACCCTCTTACACTATTTGTGGGAATGTAAATTGATACAGTCACTATGGAGAACAGTATGGAGGTTCCTTAAAAAACTAAAAATAGAATTACCATATGACCCAGCAATCCCACTACTGGCCATATACCCAGAGAAAACCATAATTCAAAAAGACATATTCACCACAATATTCATTGCAGCACTATTTACAATAGCCAGGTCATGGAAGCAACCTAAATGCCCATAGACAGACGAACGGAAAAGATGTGCTACATATATAAAATGGAATATTACTCAGCCATAAAAAGGAATGAAATTGGGTCATTTGTAGAGACGTGGATAGATCTAGAGACTGTCATACAGAGTGAAGTAAGTCAGAAAGAGAAAAACAAATATCGTATATTAACGCATACATGTAGAACCTAGAAAAATGGTAAAGATGAACTGGTTTGCAAGGCAGAAATAGAGACACAGATGTAGAGAACAAATGTATGGACACCAAGGGGGGAAAGTGGCAGGGTGGTGGTGGTGGGATGAATTGCGACCCTGGGATTGACATATATACACTTATATGTATAAAATAGATAACCAATAGGAGCCTGCTGTATAAAAAAATGAATAAAATAAATTCAAAAATTAAAAAATAAATAATACTTAAGAAAATAAAACAGAAAAAAAAAAGTTCTGTCCTTCCCATAGACGTATTTATATGAATGAATGATTTCCATGCTTATATCCATAAATACAAAAAGAGGAACAAAACTTACCTTGAACCAAAAAAGAAAAAAAAAAAACTGAACCCACTGGTCATACAGAGGAAAACCCTATCAGCGCACTTGCTCCAGTGGTAAACAATTCTTAAGTTGGTCACAGGTGGGGAATCATCTCCCATGCAGCCAGCAGCCCCCACACAAGGAGCGTCCTCATTGCAAAGCTGGGGGACCGTGAGGAGGCGTCTCTGACTAAACGTGAGCTGAGCCCCAGGCCAGCTGCTGCTGAACTTTTCCCACCGTTCCCAGGTAAAACACCTGAATGTGTGCAAAGACTAAAAACTAGAGGAAGGGGCTTGGAGTCACACCAGCGACAGCACGCAGGCCGACTTGGTGCCTGCAGGCCAGCCAGGATGGTCCTGGCCCCGGGCGCTCGTCTGGAAACTTTCCATTTCCCTGCCTGAGGTACCCCTCCTGTCCCGGCCCCCACTGCTTTTTTCCTTCCTTACCTCTGCCCGGGGAGAAATTCCAGCAGCAAGTATGGGTGACACATCCTCTTCTTTAGCAGGTGGCAGCCCGGCAACTCCTGCAGAAAGTCCAGTAGAGCCCCAGTCACAACGGGCCACTCATAGAGCCGTGGGCCCTACTGCCTCCCACCAGCCCAACCCCGAGACTGCTGACGGGGCAGAGAATATGGCGTCAGGCACAGCTGCAGAGGCTTTTGCTGCCTGGAGGGGTGTTTATATTGACCTCAACCCAGGCACACCTGGGAAGGGCTGGCCGGCCGGGTCAGGCTGCCCAGGTCAGCCAATCCTCGCCCCTCAGGGGCTCAGATTTGCAGAAAATGGGCCTTGCTGCACCGGCCAGATCCAAGGAACAGGTGTAGGGTCCCGAGAGTCAGGATAGATAAGGGGCGGCAGCCCTGGCTTGTTTTCTAATCATTTTATCTGGTCCATGAGTGGGAGACAACTTCAAGAAGACCCTCTGCTAATGAGAGGAACCCAGGAGTCAGGGAGAGGAGGGGTGGTGGGTGGAGACAGAGGCCTGGTGCCCCGGCTGCTGTGGAAGCCCCTAGAAGACCAGGCAGAGGGAGGCCGCACAGAGTGAAGCCTAGGGTCACAGACCTGTTGGAGCTGCTGTTTATTAGTTCAAGCTCTGCTCTGAGGTGCTCTGTGTCAGCTCTGAGTGACAGGTGTGCTGGGGGTGCTCTGCAATGAGGGCTATGTGCACAGTTCCTGTGTGCCCAGCCCTGTCGGGGTACCTGTCCACGGGAGCTCCATATCCAGGGAGGGGCATGCCCACGAGAGCCCCGTGGGCTGCTGCGTACCTGCCCAGGTGAGCTCCATATCCTGGGAGGGGCCTGACCATGATGGCCCCATGGGCTGCTGGGTACCTGCCCAGGTGAGCTCCATATCCTGGGAGGGGCCTAACCACCACAGCCCCGTGGGCTGCTGGGTACCTGCCCAGGTGAGCTCCATATCCTGGGAGGGACCTGACCACAAGAGCCCCGTGAGCTGCTGGGGACCTGGTAGAGGACGCCAGGACAGTCAGTGAAGCCACAGAGGATATACATCTAGTAGTTCCTAATTCCTACACCCTGCTGGTCATTCTACCATCCACCAGGACATGGTATTCTGTATTAGACTTCAATGATGCCTTCTTCTGTATTCCATTCGTCCCAGAGTCACAAGAAATTTTGGCTGTGAGTGGCAGGACTCAACATACAACAAAAACAATACTGCTGGGCCGTCCTGCCCCAGGGGTTCAAAAATTCCCACACCATCTTTGGGGAAACGTTAGCTAAAGACCTAAAAAATCTACCTCTGGAGAAGGGAACCCTCCTTCAATATGCAGATGACATTCTGATCACCAGCCCGACTAAGGAGGCCTCTGAACTACCTAGCCAATAAAAGATAGAAGGTGTCCAAGAAAAAGGCTCAAATATCACAAACTAAGGTGACCTTCCTGGGCTTCATTCGCACAGAAGGTCGGAAAAGCCCACCCCAGGAAAGGGAAGAAGCCATTTGCAGCCTCACCCTTCCTGAAACTAGAAGACAGCTTAGGGGTTCCTGGGGAGACCGGGGTTTGCTGCATCTGGATCCCTAACTACAGTCTAATAGCTGGGCCTCTATATGAAACACTGAAAGGAAAAGATGATGATCCTTTTGAATAGAATCCAGAAGCGGCCTTTCAAGAATGGAAAGAGCAGTCAGTTCAGATCCTTGCCCTGGACCTCCCTAAGTTAGCTAAACCCTTTGACCTTTACATTCCTGGTCCAAGGCGAATCGCCCTTGGAGTATTAGTGCAAAAACTGGGACCACTTGAAATGGAACAATGCAAGAATGCCCTCCAGGCATTGGCCAGCCACCCCATCCGACCAGGATACTGGGGGTATCTAAAAACCTGGAAATCAGCAGCCCGCAAGGCCAGCTCCCTCCTAAGGGAAAAGGACGCCACTTGGTGATCCTAACCACCCACCATGCCCTGAAGTTGCAGGGATTGCTCCGTGGGCACAATGACCTCGAGTGAGGAGGCCCTCCAACACCAACCTCCAGAGAGAAAACCTGGAGCAATGGGCCCCCATGACGACTCGTTTGACCATCACTTGACCTGGAGCTTCTCTCAGAAAACAACAAGAGTGTGTCCCAAAAGAGCAGACTATTGCTTACAGGACTTACTGCACCCAGAGCGGAGCTAATAAACTTGGCAGGGGAACCGTAAATAACGCTGCCACCATAGAAAAGCCTACAGACACCGCGGTGACGGCGGCCAATGAGACCGGCTGTACTCCTGGCTACTTCAAAAGGCCGTTGACTGAGTGGCCGTCAAGGTCCTGGATCACCACCAGCCCTGGACTGTCTGGGAGTTGAGCAAGCAGGGCTCTGACACCTGGTGTTGTTTGTACGTTAATTAGGTGGCCTAACTGAAGAAAGCGCAGAGTACTGGTCAGAGCATCGAGGCTAGCAGGAACTGTCAGCCTAAGGGGGCCGAACCAATGTGGAGCAGGGTAAAACGGCCCACCCCCACCCCAGCGTCTCTGCACATCTCTTTCCTGGACCCTTAAAGGTCATTAGAATCTATAAAACTTCCAATGCTGGTGCTCAGGCAGACGAGCAGTGAGGGAGGAGGCCTGGGGACAATCAACCTCACCTGGAGGCTGCTTGGGAGAAGTCCTCCCCCTCGCCCCGGGTATGAGGACACCCAACTCAGCACGAAGCATTTACAGAAGAGGTGTCTGCACCCTCAGCACCCCAAGAATGAGGAATGGGACAAAAGGCAGAGGAGGGCTTTGTCACTGGCAAAGCCCATGAAAAATTCCTGGGAGATGAAAATAGAATCTGGGCAATAAAATAAAGTCTAACCATTTTTTTCCTTTGTGCTTTGTCTAATTTCACTTGCTCCTAGGTTTCCACATGCAGAGGTCCCACACCCGACACTTCAGACCCGATTTCCTAGTGCAAAATGGCTGGGCCGACACCTCAGCTCGTGGGGCCCCGTGCAGACTCTGCGACATAGAGCCTGAGCTCCAGCCAACCCGGCCCTCGAGAGCTCCGCCCCCTCCCTCCCGCTGACGCTGCCAGGATCTCTACACAGCAGCCCGGCCCACAACCCGCAGGGGAGCACACACTCTCACCTCTCCATTCTCTGATCATAATATAAAGTTTTCCTTTGCTTCTGAACCAAAGTCAGTCTCGATCTGTTGGCTCCAATGACACTAGGCAGGGAGACCCTTGTTGGGGCCCACTCTGCAGGATCAGTAACAGAATTTGAGAACATTGTAACTTCAAAGAACAGATGTGCGAGCCAAACTGTAATTAACATAGAGCAGTGTATAAGGCTCGTGTAAAATAAGATGTTTCTAACACTTCCATTTGATATTTCCATCACTTTATTATAAGCAAGTTCAGTTGAGGGGTTTGTCTTATTTGTCAGGTCAACAGTAGAGAAATGCAGTGATTTCTTTCCAAGGATGTACATCTAATAATCTTGGTTGAAGTTTCAACCTTGTTTTGACTGATTTTCCATTGAAAATGATACCTCTCTTTCAGCTCCTAGATTTCTGAGAAGTATAAAATCTTATATTTTTTATTACCAAAGGGGAAAGGTGGGAGGAGGGATAAATTAACAGTTTCAGATTAACATATACACACTGCTATGTATAAAATATATCATCAACAAGGAACTACTGTATAACACAGGGAACTATACTCAATATTTTGTAATGACCCCTAAGGGGAAATAATCTGAAAAACAATAGATATCTATATCGACATCATCTATCAACTACAGATAAAATGGAAACTAAAGGAGGCCGATGGTGAGCGTTTCTGAACCTGAAGACTTCAATCATCTAAAGTTCGGACTCTGCCTACGGCCCAAGTCCCTTAATGAACACACATGTACCAGTAGCTTAAAAATTCCCCAGATTGGAGTTTGGGGAGACACTGATTTGGAAAAATCCCTGGTGTTCTCCTTACATACACAGGACCTTTCCTACAGCTAAAACATGCCTGTGACACCCAGAAGATGGAACACGGTTGGATCAGGGAGATTTTGGAAAAGGCACCAAAACTCCTAATTTCCTGGTTGTCGGGTTCACACCTCCAGCCTTTTTCCTTAAAATCTCCCCACCTGAGGATGTCAGCACCTTCAACATCCAGTTGCACAAAATTTGGAATTTTTCCAAAGGAAGAAGGGGAAGGAGGAGAAACAAGGAGAGCCAAGCCCTAGATGTTCGGACAGGCACATGTCACTCTAATTTCCAATCAGGAAGAAGAATTAAGCAAAGGCTTAGCCTGCCACCAGGAATCAGAGTAGGGCCAGAAGCAAACCAGCGGTTCTGCGGACAGCTCCCAAAAAAGCGAGTTGAAAAATGGAGCTCAGGGGCACTGCAATTCACAAACCTGCAGAGATATAAATTATAACTATCGTCCAAAACTATATTGAGGGAAGGCAATGAACAGGATTGGAAAGCAAGGCAGAATTGCAGGAAACAGATTTCAGGAGTTAGATTCGAATAGCCCCTAAAGCACATGAAAAGCGGCCAAAAGTCGACAACGATGCACATGGCCAAAAAGAGCATATGTGTTTTTTTCTGAATAAATTCAGGAAAAAATGCATAGGCCCTTTTTGGCCAACCAAGCAAGCCGGAAATGCAATGCAGCACTACAAAGAAGTCTCACTTCCCATCGGTCAAAAGGGCCTTCCTAAAAAAGTGTAAAAAAAATACAGGAGAGGCCAGGGAGGAAAGGGAGCATTGTTACACTGATGGTCGGGATGTAAATTGCCAATGGCGACTCTGGAGAACGGTACGGTGTTTCCTAAAACATCTAAAAAACACAGCTAGAGAGAAAGGGGCACATCCATTCATGGGCGTATAAATTGGAAAAATTAAAATCAACAAGACACAGGCACCCCAAGGTTTAGGGCTGCTCTGGTTACAAGAACCTCCACTTGTGTACATCTTAAATATCCCAGGGATGAGAAAAATGGTAAAGAAGTTGTGGTACTTATGTACAATGGAATATCACTCAGCCATGAAATCAATATCATAAGGCTAGTAGCAGCATGATGAGTGGATTTAGGTACGACGATTCTAAGTGAAATAAGTCACACAGAAAAAGACACTTATCATAAGATATCACTTATAGAGGGAATGTCAAAACCGTTACCCTTAAACTGAATTACAAAACAGAACAGAGTCACCCATTTTAAAAACACACTATGGCTGCTTAACGGGAAAGGTGAGGAGGGGTGATGCATAAAACAAGGGTTTCAAATTAGCTCAGATACCGTTCCATAAACCCAATATGTAGTAGACAAGACCTACTCCTTGCTCAGTGAACTAGACTCAACACCCCCTATTCAGCGCACAAGAATATATCTGAGTAGTAAGAATCTGAAAACCTATGTATTGATCTCTCTCTGGAAGAGAGTCAAGTGAGTGTAAAGCGGCATAAACACAGCCGTGAAAAGCAGCTAAACCCCATTATAAAAATAAATTATTTTTACAAACGCATGAAACAAAGACAGTGAAAGAGAGAGAAATTCTTACAAAATTCATTCAGGGGCTGTGACGCAACCTGGATTGACCATATCTAGACCCACAGCTGGATGAGACATAAGGGTGGACACTCTTGGGGCTGAGAGGTTTGGTGAGGTTGGGTGAGCAAACGCAGACACTTTAAAGTAATACTGCGTGGTACCCATCCCATGGGTCCCAAATCTCCAGGTTCAAGGGCATCTTCCTACATCGAAAACATGCATGAGAAACCCAGAAGATGGTACACGGTGTGATTCGGAAAGTTTCTAAAACGCAACTCATTTCTCAACTCCGTGTGCTCGGGTTCGCCATTCCAGATACTTTACTAGCAATCTCCCTACTTGGAGAATCAGCACCTTTAACCTCCTGTTCCATACAGGTTGCAATTTGTCCTAAGGATGAATGGGAAGAGGGGCAACCAATGAGAGACTACATCTAGGTGTTGGGACAGGCACAGGTCACTCTATTTTCCCATCAGGAAGAAGAATTAACCAAAGGCTCAGCCTACCGCCCGGAAACAGAATAGGGCCTGAGGCAATCCCGTGCTTCTGCGGCCAGCTCCCAAAAAAGCCAGTTGAAAAATGGAGCACATGGGCACTGCAATTCACAAACCTGCAGAGTTATAAATGATAACTCTCGTCCACAAATATATTGAGGGAAGGCAACGAAGAGGATTTGAAAGCAAGGCAGAATTGCAGGAAACTGGTTTCAGGAGGTAGATTCGAATCGCCTTTAAAGCACATGAAAAGTGGCAAAACGTCGACAATGATGCCCTTGGCCAAAAAGGGCGTATGCGTTTTTTCCTGAATATATTCAGGAAAAAACGCATACGCCCTTTTTGGCCCACCAAGCAACCTGGAAAGGTAAATCAGCGCTACAAAGAAGTCTCGCTTCCCATCGGTCAAAAGGGCCATGCTGAAAAAACTGTCAAAACCACAAAAGCAGGACAGGCCATTGAGAAATGGAAGCCTTGCTACACTGATGGGCGGGATGTAAATTGCCAGCAACCACTCTGGAGAAGTGTACGGTGTGGCCTAAAACATCGAAAAAACACAGCTTAGGGAGCATAGGGCACTTCCACTCATGGGCGTATAAATTGGGAAAATTAAAAATCAGCAAGACACAGGCACCCCAAAGTTTAGGGCTGCTCTGTTGACAAGAACCTCCTCCACTTCATGACACCTTAAATATCCCAGGAAAGAGAAAAATGGATAAAGAAGTTGTGGTCCTTATGTACAATGGAATATCACTCAGCCATGAAATCAATGTCTTAAGGCTAGTAGCATCATGATGAGTGGATTTAGGTACGACGACTCTAAGTGAAATAAGTCACACAGAAAAAGACACTTATCATAAGCTATCACTTATAGAGGGAATGTAAAAACTGCTACACTTGAACTGAATTACAAAAGAGAACAGAGTCACACGTTTAGAAAACACACTATGGCTGCTTAACGGGAAAGATGAGGTGGTGTGATGCATAAAACAAGGGTTTCAAATTAGATCACATACCGTTCCATACACCCAATATGTAATAGACAAGACCTACTCCTTGCTCAGTGAACTGGACTCAACACCCCCTATTCACCGCACAAGTATATATCTGACTAGTGAGAATCTTAAAACCTATGTATTGATATCCCTCTTGAAGTGTGTCAAGTGGGTGTAAAGCCGCATAAACACAGCCGTGAAAAGCAGCTAAACCCCATTATAAAAATAAATTACTTGTAGAAACCCGTAAAACAAAGACAGTGAAAGAGAGAGAAATTCTTACACAATTCGTTCAGGGGCTGTGATGCAACCTGGATTGAAAATATCTAGACCCACATTTGGATGAGACCTAAGGGTGGACACTCTTGGGGCTGACAGGTTTGGTGAGGTTGGGTGAGCAAACACAGACCCTTTAAGGTAATACTGCGTGGTACCCATCCCATGGGTCCCAAATCTCCAGTTTTAAGGGCATCTTCCTGCATTGAAAACATGCATGAGAAACCCAGAAGATGGTACACCATGTGATCGGGAAAGATTTCTAAAACGCACCTCATTTCTCATCTCCTTGTGCTCGGGTTCACCATTCCAGCTACTTTACTAGCAATCTCCCTACTTGGAGAATCAACACCTTTAACCTCCAGTTCTGTACAGGTTGCAATTTGTCCTGAGGATGAACGGGAAGAGGGGCAACCAATGAGAGACTAGATGTAGGTGTTGGAACAGGCACAGGTCACTCTATTTTCCCATCAGGAAGAAGAATTAAGCACAGGCTCAGCCTGCCGCCGGGAAGCAGAATAGTGCCTGAGGCAATCCCGCGCTTCTGCGGCCAGCTCCGAAAAAAAGCCAGTTGAAAAATGGAGCACATGGGCACTGCAATTCACAAACCTGCAGAGTTATAAATGATAACTCTCGTCCACAAATATATTGAGGGAAGGCAACGAAGAGGATTTGAAAGCAAGGCAGAGTTGCAGGAAACAGGTTTCAGGAGGTAGATTCGAATCGCCTTTAAAGCACATGAAAAGCGGCAAAACGTCGACAATGATGCCCTTGGCCAAAAAGGGCGTATGCGTTTTTTCCTGAATATATTCAGGAAAAAACGCATACGCCCTTTTTGGCCAACCAAGCAACCTGGAAAGGCAAATCAGCGCTACAAAGAAGTCTCGCTTCCCATCGGTCAAAAGGGCCATGCTGAAAAAAGTGTCAAAACCACAAATGCAGGACAGGCCATGGAGAAATAGGAGCCTTGCTACGCTGATGGGCGGGATGTAAATTGCCAACAGCCACTCTGGAGAAGTGTACGGTGTGTCCTGAAACATCGAAAAAACACAGCTTAGGGAGCATAGGGCACTTCCACTCATGGGCGTATAAATTGGGAAAACTAAAAATCAGCAAGACACAGGCACCCCAACGTTTACGGCTGCCCTGTTGACAAGAACCTCCACTTCATGACACCTTAAATATCCCAGGAAAGAGAAAAATGGATAAAGAAGTTGTGGTCCTTATGTACAATGGAATATCACTCAGCCATGAAATCAATGTCATAAGGCTAGTAGCAGCATGATGAGTGGATTTAGGTACGACGACCCTAAGTGAAATAAGTCACACAGAAAAAGACACATATCAAAAGATATCACTTATAGAGGGATGTAAAAACCGCTACACTTGAACTGAATTACAAATCAGAACAGAGTCACCCATTTTGAAAACACACTATGGCTGCTTAACGGGAAAGGTGAGGTGGGGTGATGCATAAAACAAGGGTTTCAAATTAGCTCTGATACCGTTCCATACACCCAATATGTAATAGAGAAGACCTACTCCTTGCTCAGTGAACTGGACTCAACACCCCCTATTCACCGCACAAGAATATATCTGACTAGTGAGAATCTTAAAACCTATGTATTGATATCTCTCTGGAAGTGAGTCAAGAGGGTGTAAAGCCGCATAAACACAGCCGTGAAAAGCAGCTAAACCCCATTATAAAAATAAATTATTTTTAAAAACGCATGAAACAAAGACAGTAAAAGAGAGAGAAATTCTTACAAAATTCATTCAGGGGCTGTGACGCAACCTGGGTTGACCATATCTAGGCCCACAGCTGGATGAGACATAAGGGTGGACACTCTTGGGGCTGAGAGGTTTGGTGAGGTTGGCTGAGCCATCGTAGACCCTTTAAAGTAATACTGCGTGGTACCCATCCCATGGCTCCCAAATCTCTAGGTTCAAGGGCATCTTCCTACATCGAAAACTTGCATGAGGAACCCAGAAGATGGTACAGCATGTGAATTTGAAAGGTTTCTAAAACGCACCTCATTTCTCATCTCCTTGTGCTCGGGTTCGCCATTCCAGCTACTTTACTAGCAATCTCCCTACTTGGAGAATCAGCACCTTTAACCTCCTGTTCCCTACAGGTTGCAATTTGTCCTGAGGATGAACGGGAAGAGGGGCAACCAATGAGAGACTAGATCTAGGTGTTGGGACAGGCACAGGTCACTCTATTTTCCCATCAGGAAGAAGAATTAACCACAGGCTCAGCCTGCCGCCCGGAACCAGAATAGGGCCTGAGGCAATCCCGCGCTTCTGCGGCCAGCTCCCAAAAAAGCCAGTTGAAAAATGGAGCACATGGGCACTGCAATTCACAAACCTGCAGAGTTATAAATGATAAATCTCGTCCACAAATATATTGAGGGAACGCAACGAAGAGGATTTGAAAGCAAGGCAGAGTTGCAGGAAACATGTTTCAGGAGGTAGATTCGAATAGCCTTTAAAGCACATGAAAAGCGGCAAAACGTCGACAATGATGCCCTTGCCCAAAAAGGGCGTATGCGTTTTTTCCTGAATATATTCAGGAAAAAACGCATACGCCCTTTTTGGCCAACCAAGCAACCTGGAAAGGCAAATCAGCGCTACAAAGAAGTCTCGCTTCCCATCGGTCCAAAGGGCCATGCTGAAAAAAGTGTCAAAACCACAAATGCAGGACAGGCCATGGAGAAATAGGAGCCTTGCTACGCTGATGGGCGGGATGTAAATTGCCAACAGCCACTCTGGAGAAGTGTACGGTGTGTCCTGAAACATCGAGAAAACACAGCTTAGGGAGCATAGGGCACGTCCACTCATGGGCGTATAAATTGGGAAAACTAAAAATCAGCAAGACTCAGGCACCCCAAAGTTTAGGCCTGCTCTGTTGACAAGAACCTCCACTTCAGGAAACCTTAAATATCCCAGGAAAGAGAAAAATGGATAAAGAAGTTGTGGTCCTTATGTACAATGGAATATCACTCAGCCATGAAATGAATGTCATAAGGCTAGTAGCAGCATGATGAGTGGATTTAGGTACGACGACTCTAAGTGAAATAAGTCACACAGAAAAAGACACTTATCAAAAGCTATCACTTATAAAGGGAATGTAAAAACCGCTACACTTGAATTGAATTACAAATCAGAACAGAGTCACACATTTAGAAAACACACTATGGCTGTTTAACGGGAAAGGTGATGTGCGGTGATGCATAAAACAAGGGTTTCAAATTAGCTCAGATACCGTTCCATATACCCAATAAGTAATAGAAAAGACCTACTCCTTGCTCAGTGAACTGGACTCAACACCCCCTATTCACCGCACAAGAATATATCTGACTAGTGAGAATCTTAAAACCTATGTATTGATATCTCTCTGGAAGTGAGTCAAGTGGGTGTAAAGCCGCATAAACACAGCCATGAAAAGCACCTAAACCCCATTATAAAAATAAATTACTTTTAAAAACCCGTAAAACAAAGACAGTGAAAGATAGAGAAATTCTTACAAAATTCCTTCAGGGGCTGTGACGCAACCTGGGTTGAACATATCTAGACCCACAGTTGGATGAGACCTAAGGGTGGACACTCTTGGGGCTGAGAGGTTTGGTGACGTTGGGTGAGCAAACGTACACCCCTTAAAGTAATACTGTGTGGTACCCATCCCATGGGTCCTAAATCTCCAGGTTCAAGGGCATCTTCCTACATCGAAAACACACATGGGAAACCTAGAAGATGGTACACCGTCTGATCGGGAAAGGTTTCTGAAACGCACCTCATTTCTCATCTCCTTGTGCTCGGGTTCGCCATTCCAGCTACTTTACTAACAATCTCCCTACTTGGAGAATCAGCACCTATAACCTCCTGTTCTGTACAGGTTGCAATTTGTCCTGAGGATGAACGGGAAGAGGGGCAACCAATGAGAGACAAGATCTAGGTGTTTGGACAGGCACAGGTCACTCTATTTTCCCATCAGGAAGAAGAATTAAGCACAGGCTCAGCCTGCCGCCGGGAACCAGAATAGTGCCTGAGGCAATCCCGCGCTTCTGCGGCCAGCTCCCAAAAAAGACAGTTGAAAAATGCAGCACATGGGCACTGCAATTCACAAACCTGCAGAGTTATAAATGATAACTCTCGTCCACAAATATATTGAGGGAAGGCAACGAAGAGGATTTGAAAGCAAGGCAGAATTGCAGGAAACAGATTTCAGGAGGTAGATTCGAATCGCCTTTAAAGCACATGAAAAGCGGCAAATCGTCGACAATGATGCCCTTGGCCAAAAAGGGCGTATGCGTATATTCCTGAATATATTCAGGAAAAACCGCATACGCCCTTTTTGGCCAACCAAGCAACCTGGAAAGGCAAATCAGCACTACAAAAAGTCTCGCTTTCCATCGGTCAAAAGGGCCATGCTGCAAAAAGTGTCAAAACCAGAAATGCAGGACAGGCCATGGAGAAATGGCAGCCTTGCTACGCTGATGGGCGGGATGTAAATTGCCAACAGCCACTCTGGAGAAGTGTACGGTGTGTCCTGAAACATCGAGAAAACACAGCTTAGGGAGCATAGGGCACGTCCACTCATGGGCGTATAAATTGGGAAAACTAAAAATCAGCAAGACACAGGCACCCCAAAGTTTAGGGCTACTCTGTTGACAAGAACCTCCACTTCATGACACCGTAAGTATCCCAGGAAAGAGAAAAATGGATAAAGAAGTTGTGGTCCTTATGTACAATGGAATATCACTCAGACATGAAATCAATGTCATAAGGCCAGTAGAAGCAAGATGAGTGGATTTAGGTACGACGATTGTAAGTGAAATAAGTCACACAGAAAAAGACACTTATCATAAGCTATCACTTATAGAGGGAATGTAAAAACCGCTACACTTGAACTGAATTACAAAACAGAACAGAGTCACACGTTTAGAAAACACACTATGGCTGCTTAACGGGAATGGTGAGGTGGGGTGATGCATAAAACAAGGGTTTCAAATTCGCTCAGATACCGTTCCATACACCCAATATGTAATAGACAAGACCTACTCCTTGCTCAGTGAACTGGACTCAACACCCCCTATTCACCGCACAAGAATATATGTGACTAGTAAGAATCTTAAAACCTATGTATTGATATCTGTCTGGAAGTGAGTCAAGTGGGTGTAAAGCCGCATAAACACAGCCGAGAAAAGCAGCTAAACCCCATTATAAAAATAAATTACTTTTAAAAACCCGTAAAACAAAGACAGTGAAAGAGAGAGAAATTCTTACAAAATTCGTTCAGAGGCTGTGATGCAACCTGGATTGACCATATCTAGACCCACAGCTGGATGAGACCTAAGGGTGGACACTCTTGGGGCTGACAGGTTTGGTGAGGTTGGGTGAGCAAACGCAGACCCTTTAAAGTAATACTGCGTGGTACCCATCCCATGGGTCCCAAATCTCCAGGTTCAAGGGCATCTTCCTGCATCGAAAACATGCATGAGAAACCCAGAAGATGGTACACCATGTGATTGGGAAAGTTTCTAAAATGCACCTCATTTCTCAAATCCGTGTGCTCGGGTTCGCCATTCCAGCTACTTTACTAGCAATCTCCCTACTTGGAGAATCAGCACCTTTAACCTCCTGTTCCATACAGGTTGCAATTTGTCCTAAGGATGAATGGGAAGAGGGGCAACCAATGAGAGACTAGATCTAGGTGTTGGGACAGGCACAGGACACTCTATTTTCCCATCAGGAAGAAGAATTAACCACAGGCTCAGCCTACCGCCCGGAAGCAGAATAGGGCCTGAGGCAATCCCGTGCTTCTGCGGCCAGCTCCCAAAAAAGCCAGTTGAAAAATGGAGCACATGGGCACTGCAATTCATAAACCTGCAGAGTTATAAATGATAACTCTCGTCCACAAATATATTGAGGGAAGACAATGAAGAGGATTTGAAAGCAAGGCAGAATTGCAGGAAACTGATTTCAGGAGATAGATTCGAATCGCCTTTAAAGCACATGAAAAGCGGCAAAACGTCGACAATGATGCCCTTGGCCAAAAAGGGCGTATGCGTTTTTTCCTGAATATATTCAGGAAAAACCGCATACGCCCTTTTTGGCCAACCAAGCAACCTGGAAAGGCAAATCAGCGCTACAAAGAAGACTCGCTTCCCATAGGTCCAAAGGGCCAGGCTGAAAAAAGTGTCAAAACCACAAATGCAGGACAGGCCATGGAGAAATGGGAGCCTTGCTACGCTGATGGGTGGGATGTAAATTGCCAACAGCCACTCTGGAGAAGTGTACGGTGTGTCCTGAAATATCGAGAAAACACAGCTTAGGGAGCATAGGGCACGGCCACTCATGGGCGTATAAATTGGGAAAACTAAAAATCAGCAAGACACAGGCACCCCAAAGTTTAGGGCTGCTCTGTTAACAAGAACCTCCACTTCATGACACCTTAAATATCCCAGGAAAGAGAAAAATGGATAAAGAAGTTGTGGTTCTTATATACAATGGAATATCACTCTGCCATGTAATCAATGTCATAAGGCCAGTAGACGCAAGATGGGTGGACTTAGGTACGACGATTCTAAGGGAAATAAGTCACACAGAAAAAGACACTTATCAAAAGCTATCACTTATAGAGGGAATGTAAAAACCGCTACACTTGAATTGAATTACAAATCAGAACAGTGTCACATATTTAAAACACACTATGGCTGCTTAACGGGAAAGGTGACGTGGGGTGATGCATAAAACAAGGGTTTCAAATTAGCTCAGATACCGTTCCATACACCCAATATGTAATAGAAAACACCTACTCCTTGCTCAGTGAACTGGACTCAACACCCCCTATTCACCGCACAAGAATATATCTGACTAGTGAGAATCTTAAAACTTATGTATTGATATCTCTCTGGAAGTGAGTCAAGTGGGTGTAAAGCCGCATAAACAAAGCTGTGATAAGCAGCTAAACCCCATTATAAAAATAAATTAGTTTTAAAAACCCATGAAACAAAGACAGTGAAAGACAGAGAAATTCTTACAAAATTCATTCAGGGGCTGTGACGCAACCTGGATTGACCATATCTAGATCCACAGCTGGATGACACATAAAGGTGGACAGTCTTGGGGCTGAGAGGTTTGGTGAGGTTGGGTGAGCAAACGCAGACACTTTAAAGTAATACTGCGTGGTACCCATCCCATGGGTCCCAAATCTCCAGGTTCAAGGGCATCTTCCTACATCGAAAACATGCATGAGAAACCCAGAAGATGGTACACCGTGTGATTGGGAAAGTTTCTAAAACGCACCTCATTTCTCAACTCCGTGTGCTCGGGTTCGCCATTCCAGCTACTTTACTAGCAGTCTCCCTACTTGGAGAATCAGCACCTTTAACCTCCTGTTCCATACAGGTTGCAATTTGCCCTAAGGATGAATGGGAAGAGGGGCAACCAATGAGAGACTAGATCTAGGTGTTGGGACAGGCACAGGTCACTCTATTTTCCCATCAGGAAGAAGAATTAACCACAGGCTCAGCCTGCCACCCGTAACCAGAATAGGGCCTGAGGCAATCCCGCGCTTCTGCGGCCAGCTCCCAAAAAAGCCAGTTGAAAAATGGAGCACATGGGCACTGCAATTCACAAACCTGCAGAGTTATAAATGATAATTCTCGTCCACAAATATATTGAGGGAAGGCAACGAAGAGGATTTGAAAGCAAGGCAGAGTGGCAGGAAACAGGTTTCAGGACGTAGATTCGAATCGCCTTTAAAGCACATGAAAAGCGGCAAAACGTCGACAATGATGCCCTTGGCCAAAAAGGGCGTATTCGTTTTTTCCTGAATATATTCAGGAAAAAACGCATACGCCCTTTTTGGCCAACCAAGCAACCTGGAAAGGCAAATCAGCGCTACAAAGAAGTCTCGCTTCCCATCGGTCAAAAGGACCATGCTGAAAAAAGTGTCAAAACCACAAATGCAGGACAGGCCATGGAGAAATGGGAGCCTTGCTATGCTGATGGGCGGGATGTAAATTGCCAACAGCCACTCTGGAGAAGTGTACGGTGTGTCCTGAAACATCGAGAAAACACAGCTTAGGGAGCATAGGGCACGTCCACTCATGGGCGTATAAATTGGGAAAACTAAAAATCAGCAAGACACAGGCACCCCAAAGTTTAGGGCTGCTCTGTTGACAAGAACCTCCACTTCATGACACCTTAAATATCCCAGGAAAGAGAAAAATGGATAAAGAAGTTGTGGTTCTTATGTACAATGGAATATCACTCTGCCATGAAATCAATGTCATAAGGCCAGTAGACGCAAGATGGGTGGACTTAGGTACGACGATTCTAAGGGAAATAAGTCACACAGAAAAAGACACTTATCATAAGCTATCACTTATAGAGGGAATGTAAAAACCGCTACACTTGAATTGAATTACAAATCAGAACAGAGTCACATATTTAAAACACACTATGGCTGCTTAACGGGAAAGGTGACGTGGGGTGATGCATAAAACAAGGGTTTCAAATTCGCTCAGATACCGTTCCATACACCCAATATGTAATAGACAAAACCTACTCCTTGCTCAGTGAACTGGACTCAACACCCCATATTCACCGCACAAGAATATATCTGACTAGTGAGAATCTTAAAACTTATGTATTGATATCTCTCTGGAAGTGAGTCAAGTGGGTGTAAAGCCGCATAAACACAGCCGTGAAAAGCAGCTAAACCCCATTATAAAAATAAATTAGTTTTAAAAACCCATGAAACAAAGACAGTGAAAGAGAGAGAAATTCTTACAAAATTCATTCAGGTGTGGTGACGCAACCTGGATTGACCATATCTAGACCCACAGCTGGATGAGACATAAAGGTGGACACTCTTAGGGCTGAGAGGTTTGGTGAGGTTGGGTGAGCCATCGCAGACCCTTTAAAGTAATACTGCGTGGTACCCATCCCATGGGTCCCAAATCTCCAGGTTCAAGGGCATCTTCCTACATCGAAAACATGCATGAGAAACCCAGAAGATGGTACACCGTGTGATTGGGAAAGTTTCTAAAACGCACCTCATTTCTCAACTCCGTGTGCTCGGGTTCGCCATTAAAGCTACTTTACTAGCAGTCTCCCTACTTGGAGAATCAGCACCTTTAACCTCCTGTTCCATACAGGTTGCAATTTGTCCTAAGGATGAATGGGAAGAGGGGCAACCAATGAGAGACTAGATCTAGGTGTTGGGACAGGCACAGGTCACTCTATTTTCCCATCAGGAAGAAGAATTAACCACAGGCTCAGCCTGCCACCCGTAACCAGAATAGGGCCTGAGGCAATCCCGCGCTTCTGCGGCCAGCTCCCAAAAAAGCCAGTTGAAAAATGGAGCACATGGGCACTGCAATTCACAAACCTGCAGAGTTATAAATGATAATTCTCGTCCACAAATATATTGAGGGAAGGCAACGAAGAGGATTTGAAAGCAAGGCAGAGTTGCAGGAAACAGGTTTCAGGACGTAGATTCGAATCGCCTTTAAAGCACATGAAAAGCGGCAAAACGTCGACAATGATGCCCTTGGCCAAAAAGGGCGTATTCGTTTTTTCCTGAATATATTCAGGAAAAAACGCATACGCCCTTTTTGGCCAACCAAGCAACCTGGAAAGGCAAATCAGCGCTACAAAGAAGTCTCGCTTCCCATCGGTCAAAAGGGCCATGCTGAAAAAAGTGTCAAAACCACAAATGCAGGACAGGCCATGGAGAAATGGGAGCCTTGCTATGCTGATGGGCGGGATGTAAATTGCCAACAGCCACTCTGGAGAAGTGTACGGTGTGTCCTGAAACATCGAAAAAACACAGCTTAGGGAGCATAGGGCACGTCCACTCATGGGCGTATAAATTGGGAAAACTAAAAATCAGCAAGACACAGGCACCCCAAAGTTTAGGGCTGCTCTGTTGACAAGAACCTCCACTTCATGACACCTTAAATATCCCAGGAAAGAGAAAAATGGATAAAGAAGTTGTGGTTCTTATGTACAATGGAATATCACTCTGCCATGAAATCAATGTCATAAGGCCAGTAGACGCAAGATGGGTGGACTTAGGTACGACGATTCTAAGGGAAATAAGTCACACAGAAAAAGACACTTATCATAAGCTATCACTTATAGAGGGAATGTAAAAACCGCTACACTTGAATTGAATTACAAATCAGAACAGAGTCACATATTTAAAACACACTATGGCTGCTTAACGGGAAAGGTGACGTGGGGTGATGCATAAAACAAGGGTTTCAAATTCGCTCAGATACCGTTCCATACACCCAATATGTAATAGACAAAACCTACTCCTTGCTCAGTGAACTGGACTCAACACCCCATATTCACCGCACAAGAATATATCTGACTAGTGAGAATCTGAAAACCTATGTATTGATATCTCTCTGGAAGTGAGTCAAGAGGGTGTAAAGCCGCATAAACACAGCCGTGAAAAGTAGCTAAACCCCATTATAAAAATAAATTATTTTTAAAAACGCATGAAACAAAGACAGTGAAAGAGAGAGAAATTCTTACAAAATTCATTCAGGGGCTGTGACGCAACCTGGATTGACCATATCTAGACCCACAGTTGGATGAGACATAAGGGTGGACACTCTTGGGGCTGAGAGGTTTGGTGAGGTTGGGTGAGCCATCGCAGACCCTTTAAAGTAATACTGCGTGGTACCCATCCCATGGGTCCCAAATCTCCAGGTTCAAGGGCATCTTCCTACATCGAAAACATGCATGAGAAACCCAGAAGATGGTACACCGTGTGATTGGGAAAGTTTCTAAAACGCACCTCATTTCTCAACTCCGTGTGCTCGGGTTCGCCATTAAAGCTACTTTACTAGCAATCTCCCTACTTGGAGAATCAGCACCTTTAACCTCCTGTTCCATACAGGTTGCAATTTGTCCTAAGGATGAATGGGAAGAGGGGCAACCAATGAGAGAGTAGATCTAGGTGTTGGGACAGGCAAAGGTCACTCTATTTTCCCATCAGGAAGAAGAATTAACCACAGGCTCAGCCTACCGCCCGGAACCAGAATAGGGCCTGAGGCAATCCCGCACTTCTGCGGCCAGCTCCCAAAAAAGCCAGTTGAAAAATGGAGCACATGGGCACTGCAATTCACAAACCTGCAGAGTTATAAATGATAACTCTCGTCCACAAATATATTGAGGGAAGGCAACGCAGAGGATTTGAAAGCAAGGCAGAATTGCAGGAAACTGGTTTCAGGAGGTAGATTCGAATCGCCTTTAAAGCACATGAAAAGCGGCAAAACGTCGACAATGATGCCCTTGGCCAAAAAGCGCGTATGCGTTTTTTCCTGAATATATTCAGGAAAAAACGCATACGCGCTTTTTGGCCAACCAAGCAACCTGGAAAGGCAAATCAGCGCTACAAAGAAGTCTCGCTTCCCATCGGTCAAAAGGGCCATGCTGCAAAAAGTGTCAAAACCACAAAAGCAGGACAGGCCATTGAGAAATGGGAGCCTTGCTACACTGATGGGCGGGATGTAAATTGCCAGCAACCACTCTGGAGAAGTGTAGGGTGTGGCCTGAAACATCGAAAAAACACAGCTTAGGGAGCATAGGGCACTTCCACTCATGGGCGTATAAATTGGGAAAATTAAAAATCAGCAAGACACAGGCACCCCAAAGTTTAGGGCTGCTCTGTTGACAAGAACCTCCCCTTCATGACACCTTAAATATCCCAGGAAAGAGAAAAATGGATAAAGAAGTTGTGGTCCTTATGTACAATGGAATATCACTCAGACATGAAATCAATGTCATAAGGCTAGTAGAAGCAAGATGAGTGGATTTAGGTACGACGATTCTAAGTGAAATAAGTCACACAGAAAAAGACACTTATCATAAGCTATCACTTATAGAGGGAATGTAAAAACCGCTACACTTGAACTGAATTACAAAACAGAACAGAGTCACACGTTTAGAAAACACACTATGGCTGCTTAACGGGAAAGGTGAGGTGGGGTGATGCATAAAACAAGGGTTTCAAATTAGCTCAGATACCGTTCCATACTCCCAATATGTAATAGACAAGACCTACTCCTTGCTCAGTGAACTGGACTCAACACCCCCTATTCACCACACAAGAATATATCTGACTAGTGAGAATCTTAAAACTTATGTATTGATATCTCTCTGGAAGTGAGTCAAGTGGGTGTAAAGCCGCATAAACACAGCCGTGAAAAGCAGCTAAACCCCATTATAAAAATAAATTAGTTTTAAAAACCCATGAAACAAAGACAGTGAAAGAGAGAGAAATTCTTACAAAATTCATTCAGGTGTGGTGACGCAACCTGGATTGACCATATCTAGACCCACAGCTGGATGAGACATAAAGGTGGACACTCTTAGGGCTGAGAGGTTTGGTGTGGTTGGGTGAGCAAACGCAGACCCTTTAAAGTAATACTGCGTGGTACCCATCCCATTTGTCCACAATCTCCAGGTTCAAGGGCATCTTCCTACATCGAAAACATGCATGAGAAACCCAGAAGATGGTACACCGTGTGATTGGGAAAGTTTCTAAAACGCACCTCATTTCTCAACTCCGTGTGCTCGGGTTCGCCATTCCAGCTACTTTACTAGCAGTCTCCCTACTTGGAGAATCAGCACCTTTAACCTCCTGTTCCATACAGGTTGCAATTTGTCCTAAGGATGAATGGGAAGAGGGGCAACCAATGAGAGACTAGATCTAGGTGTTGGGACAGGCACAGGTCACTCTATTTTCCCATCAGGAAGAAGAATTAACCACAGGCTCAGCCTGCCACCCGTAACCAGAATAGGGCCTGAGGCAATCCCGCGCTTCTGCGGCCAGCTCCCAAAAAAGCCAGTTGAAAAATGGAGCACATGGGCACTGCAATTCACAAACCTGCAGAGTTATAAATGATAATTCTCGTCCACAAATATATTGAGGGAAGGCAACGAAGAGGATTTGAAAGCAAGGCAGAGTTGCAGGAAACAGGTTTCAGGACGTAGATTCGAATCGCCTTTAAAGCACATGAAAAGCGGCAAAACGTCGACAATGATGCCCTTGGCCAAAAAGGGCGTATTCGTTTTTTCCTGAATATATTCAGGAAAAAACGCATACGCCCTTTTTGGCCAACCAAGCAACCTGGAAAGGCAAATCAGCGCTACAAAGAAGTCTCGCTTCCCATCGGTCAAAAGGGCCATGCTGAAAAAAGTGTCAAAACCACAAATGCAGGACAGGCCATGGAGAAATGGGAGCCTTGCTATGCTGATGGGCGGGATGTAAATTGCCAACAGCCACTCTGGAGAAGTGTACGGTGTGTCCTGAAACATCGAAAAAACACAGCTTAGGGAGCATAGGGCACGTCCACTCATGGGCGTATAAATTGGGAAAACTAAAAATCAGCAAGACACAGGCACCCCAAAGTTTAGGGCTGCTCTGTTGACAAGAACCTCCACTTCATGACACCTTAAATATCCCAGGAAAGAGAAAAATGGATAAAGAAGTTGTGGTTCTTATGTACAATGGAATATCACTCTGCCATGAAATCAATGTCATAAGGCCAGTAGACGCAAGATGGGTGGACTTAGGTACGACGATTCTAAGGGAAATAAGTCACACAGAAAAAGACACTTATCATAAGCTATCACTTATAGAGGGAATGTAAAAACCGCTACACTTGAATTGAATTACAAATCAGAACAGAGTCACATATTTAAAACACACTATGGCTGCTTAACGGGAAAGGTGACGTGGGGTGATGCATAAAACAAGGGTTTCAAATTCGCTCAGATACCGTTCCATACACCCAATATGTAATAGACAAAACCTACTCCTTGCTCAGTGAACTGGACTCAACACCCCATATTCACCGCACAAGAATATATCTGACTAGTGAGAATCTGAAAACCTATGTATTGATATCTCTCTGGAAGTGAGTCAAGAGGGTGTAAAGCCGCATAAACACAGCCGTGAAAAGTAGCTAAACCCCATTATAAAAATAAATTATTTTTAAAAACGCATGAAACAAAGACAGTGAAAGAGAGAGAAATTCTTACAAAATTCATTCAGGGGCTGTGACGCAACCTGGATTGACCATATCTAGACCCACAGTTGGATGAGACATAAGGGTGGACACTCTTGGGGCTGAGAGGTTTGGTGAGGTTGGGTGAGCCATCGCAGACCCTTTAAAGTAATACTGCGTGGTACCCATCCCATGGGTCCCAAATCTCCAGGTTCAAGGGCATCTTCCTACATCGAAAACATGCATGAGAAACCCAGAAGATGGTACACCGTGTGATTGGGAAAGTTTCTAAAACGCACCTCATTTCTCAACTCCGTGTGCTCGGGTTCGCCATTAAAGCTACTTTACTAGCAATCTCCCTACTTGGAGAATCAGCACCTTTAACCTCCTGTTCCATACAGGTTGCAATTTGTCCTAAGGATGAATGGGAATAGGGGCAACAAATGAGAGACTAGATGTAGGTGTTGGGACAGGCACAGCTCACTCTATTTTCCCATCAGGAAGAAGAATTAACCACAGGCTCAGCCTACCGCCCTTAACCAGAATAGGGCCTGAGGCAATCCCGCGCTTCTGCGGCCAGCTCCCAAAAAAGCCAGTTGAAAAATGGAGCACATGGGCACTGCAATTCACAAACCTGCAGAGTTATAAATGATAACTCTCGTCCACAAATATATTGAGGGAAGGCAACGAAGAGGATTTGAAAGCAAGGCAGAATTGCAGGAAACTGGTTTCAGGAGGTAGATTCGAAACGCCTTTAAAGCACATGAAAAGCGGCAAAACGTCGACAATGATGCCCTTGGCCAAAAAGGGCGTATGCGTTTTTTCCTGAATATATTCAGGAAAAAACGCATACGCCCTTTTTGGCCAACCAAGCAACCTGGAAAGGTAAATCAGCGCTACAAAGAAGTCTCGCTTCCCATCGGTCAAAAGGGCCATGCTGCAAAAAGTGTCAAAACCACAAAAGCAGGACAGGCCATGGAGAAATGGGAGCCTTGCTACACTGATGGGCGGGATGTAAATTGCCAGCAACCACTCTGGAGAAGTGTACGGTGTGTCCTGAAACATCGAGAAAACACAGCTTAGGGAGCATAG
This sequence comes from Eschrichtius robustus, assembly GCF_028021215.1. Lineage (NCBI taxonomy): Eukaryota > Metazoa > Chordata > Mammalia > Artiodactyla > Eschrichtiidae > Eschrichtius > Eschrichtius robustus. Next base: position 337,979 of record NW_027175626.1, read on the forward strand.
GGCACGTCCACTCATGGGCGTATAAATTGGGAAAACTAAAAATCAGCAAGACACAGGCACCCCAAAGTTTAGGGCTGCTCTGTTGACAAGAACCTCCACTTCATGACACCTTAAATATCCCAGGAAAGAGAAAAATGGATAAAGAAGTTGTGGTTCTTATGTACAATGGAATATCACTCTGCCATGAAATCAATGTCATAAGGCCAGTAGACGCAAGATGGGTGGACTTAGGTACGACGATTCTAAGGGAAATAAGTCACACAGAAAAAGACACTTATCATAAGCTATCACTTATAGAGGGAATGTAAAAACCGCTACACTTGAATTGAATTACAAATCAGAACAGAGTCACATATTTAAAACACACTATGGCTGCTTAACGGGAAAGGTGACGTGGGGTGATGCATAAAACAAGGGTTTCAAATTCGCTCAGATACCGTTCCATACACCCAATATGTAATAGACAAAACCTACTCCTTGCTCAGTGAACTGGACTCAACACCCCATATTCACCGCACAAGAATATATCTGACTAGTGAGAATCTTAAAACTTATGTATTGATATCTCTCTGGAAGTGAGTCAAGTGGGTGTAAAGCCGCATAAACACAGCCGTGAAAAGCAGCTAAACCCCATTATAAAAATAAATTAGTTTTAAAAACCCATGAAACAAAGACAGTGAAAGAGAGAGAAATTCTTACAAAATTCATTCAGGTGTGGTGACGCAACCTGGATTGACCATATCTAGACCCACAGCTGGATGAGACATAAAGGTGGACACTCTTAGGGCTGAGAGGTTTGGTGAGGTTGGGTGAGCCATCGCAGACCCTTTAAAGTAATACTGCGTGGTACCCATCCCATGGGTCCCAAATCTCCAGGTTCAAGGGCATCTTCCTACATCGAAAACATGCATGAGAAACCCAGAAGATGGTACACCGTGTGATTGGGAAAGTTTCTAAAACGCACCTCATTTCTCAACTCCGTGTGCTCGGGTTCGCCATTAAAGCTACTTTACTAGCAGTCTCCCTACTTGGAGAATCAGCACCTTTAACCTCCTGTTCCATACAGGTTGCAATTTGTCCTAAGGATGAATGGGAAGAGGGGCAACCAATGAGAGACTAGATCTAGGTGTTGGGACAGGCACAGGTCACTCTATTTTCCCATCAGGAAGAAGAATTAACCACAGGCTCAGCCTGCCACCCGTAACCAGAATAGGGCCTGAGGCAATCCCGCGCTTCTGCGGCCAGCTCCCAAAAAAGCCAGTTGAAAAATGGAGCACATGGGCACTGCAATTCACAAACCTGCAGAGTTATAAATGATAATTCTCGTCCACAAATATATTGAGGGAAGGCAACGAAGAGGATTTGAAAGCAAGGCAGAGTTGCAGGAAACAGGTTTCAGGACGTAGATTCGAATCGCCTTTAAAGCACATGAAAAGCGGCAAAACGTCGACAATGATGCCCTTGGCCAAAAAGGGCGTATTCGTTTTTTCCTGAATATATTCAGGAAAAAACGCATACGCCCTTTTTGGCCAACCAAGCAACCTGGAAAGGCAAATCAGCGCTACAAAGAAGTCTCGCTTCCCATCGGTCAAAAGGGCCATGCTGAAAAAAGTGTCAAAACCACAAATGCAGGACAGGCCATGGAGAAATGGGAGCCTTGCTATGCTGATGGGCGGGATGTAAATTGCCAACAGCCACTCTGGAGAAGTGTACGGTGTGTCCTGAAACATCGAAAAAACACAGCTTAGGGAGCATAGGGCACGTCCACTCATGGGCGTATAAATTGGGAAAACTAAAAATCAGCAAGACACAGGCACCCCAAAGTTTAGGGCTGCTCTGTTGACAAGAACCTCCACTTCATGACACCTTAAATATCCCAGGAAAGAGAAAAATGGATAAAGAAGTTGTGGTTCTTATGTACAATGGAATATCACTCTGCCATGAAATCAATGTCATAAGGCCAGTAGACGCAAGATGGGTGGACTTAGGTACGACGATTCTAAGGGAAATAAGTCACACAGAAAAAGACACTTATCATAAGCTATCACTTATAGAGGGAATGTAAAAACCGCTACACTTGAATTGAATTACAAATCAGAACAGAGTCACATATTTAAAACACACTATGGCTGCTTAACGGGAAAGGTGACGTGGGGTGATGCATAAAACAAGGGTTTCAAATTCGCTCAGATACCGTTCCATACACCCAATATGTAATAGACAAAACCTACTCCTTGCTCAGTGAACTGGACTCAACACCCCATATTCACCGCACAAGAATATATCTGACTAGTGAGAATCTGAAAACCTATGTATTGATATCTCTCTGGAAGTGAGTCAAGAGGGTGTAAAGCCGCATAAACACAGCCGTGAAAAGTAGCTAAACCCCATTATAAAAATAAATTATTTTTAAAAACGCATGAAACAAAGACAGTGAAAGAGAGAGAAATTCTTACAAAATTCATTCAGGGGCTGTGACGCAACCTGGATTGACCATATCTAGACCCACAGTTGGATGAGACATAAGGGTGGACACTCTTGGGGCTGAGAGGTTTGGTGAGGTTGGGTGAGCCATCGCAGACCCTTTAAAGTAATACTGCGTGGTACCCATCCCATGGGTCCCAAATCTCCAGGTTCAAGGGCATCTTCCTACATCGAAAACATGCATGAGAAACCCAGAAGATGGTACACCGTGTGATTGGGAAAGTTTCTAAAACGCACCTCATTTCTCAACTCCGTGTGCTCGGGTTCGCCATTAAAGCTACTTTACTAGCAATCTCCCTACTTGGAGAATCAGCACCTTTAACCTCCTGTTCCATACAGGTTGCAATTTGTCCTAAGGATGAATGGGAAGAGGGGCAACCAATGAGAGAGTAGATCTAGGTGTTGGGACAGGCAAAGGTCACTCTATTTTCCCATCAGGAAGAAGAATTAACCACAGGCTCAGCCTACCGCCCGGAACCAGAATAGGGCCTGAGGCAATCCCGCACTTCTGCGGCCAGCTCCCAAAAAAGCCAGTTGAAAAATGGAGCACATGGGCACTGCAATTCACAAACCTGCAGAGTTATAAATGATAACTCTCGTCCACAAATATATTGAGGGAAGGCAACGCAGAGGATTTGAAAGCAAGGCAGAATTGCAGGAAACTGGTTTCAGGAGGTAGATTCGAATCGCCTTTAAAGCACATGAAAAGCGGCAAAACGTCGACAATGATGCCCTTGGCCAAAAAGCGCGTATGCGTTTTTTCCTGAATATATTCAGGAAAAAACGCATACGCGCTTTTTGGCCAACCAAGCAACCTGGAAAGGCAAATCAGCGCTACAAAGAAGTCTCGCTTCCCATCGGTCAAAAGGGCCATGCTGCAAAAAGTGTCAAAACCACAAAAGCAGGACAGGCCATTGAGAAATGGGAGCCTTGCTACACTGATGGGCGGGATGTAAATTGCCAGCAACCACTCTGGAGAAGTGTAGGGTGTGGCCTGAAACATCGAAAAAACACAGCTTAGGGAGCATAGGGCACTTCCACTCATGGGCGTATAAATTGGGAAAATTAAAAATCAGCAAGACACAGGCACCCCAAAGTTTAGGGCTGCTCTGTTGACAAGAACCTCCCCTTCATGACACCTTAAATATCCCAGGAAAGAGAAAAATGGATAAAGAAGTTGTGGTCCTTATGTACAATGGAATATCACTCAGACATGAAATCAATGTCATAAGGCTAGTAGAAGCAAGATGAGTGGATTTAGGTACGACGATTCTAAGTGAAATAAGTCACACAGAAAAAGACACTTATCATAAGCTATCACTTATAGAGGGAATGTAAAAACCGCTACACTTGAACTGAATTACAAAACAGAACAGAGTCACACGTTTAGAAAACACACTATGGCTGCTTAACGGGAAAGGTGAGGTGGGGTGATGCATAAAACAAGGGTTTCAAATTAGCTCAGATACCGTTCCATACTCCCAATATGTAATAGACAAGACCTACTCCTTGCTCAGTGAACTGGACTCAACACCCCCTATTCACCACACAAGAATATATCTGACTAGTGAGAATCTTAAAACTTATGTATTGATATCTCTCTGGAAGTGAGTCAAGTGGGTGTAAAGCCGCATAAACACAGCCGTGAAAAGCAGCTAAACCCCATTATAAAAATAAATTAGTTTTAAAAACCCATGAAACAAAGACAGTGAAAGAGAGAGAAATTCTTACAAAATTCATTCAGGTGTGGTGACGCAACCTGGATTGACCATATCTAGACCCACAGCTGGATGAGACATAAAGGTGGACACTCTTAGGGCTGAGAGGTTTGGTGTGGTTGGGTGAGCAAACGCAGACCCTTTAAAGTAATACTGCGTGGTACCCATCCCATTTGTCCACAATCTCCAGGTTCAAGGGCATCTTCCTACATCGAAAACATGCATGAGAAACCCAGAAGATGGTACACCGTGTGATTGGGAAAGTTTCTAAAACGCACCTCATTTCTCAACTCCGTGTGCTCGGGTTCGCCATTCCAGCTACTTTACTAGCAGTCTCCCTACTTGGAGAATCAGCACCTTTAACCTCCTGTTCCATACAGGTTGCAATTTGTCCTAAGGATGAATGGGAAGAGGGGCAACCAATGAGAGACTAGATCTAGGTGTTGGGACAGGCACAGGTCACTCTATTTTCCCATCAGGAAGAAGAATTAACCACAGGCTCAGCCTGCCACCCGTAACCAGAATAGGGCCTGAGGCAATCCCGCGCTTCTGCGGCCAGCTCCCAAAAAAGCCAGTTGAAAAATGGAGCACATGGGCACTGCAATTCACAAACCTGCAGAGTTATAAATGATAATTCTCGTCCACAAATATATTGAGGGAAGGCAACGAAGAGGATTTGAAAGCAAGGCAGAGTTGCAGGAAACAGGTTTCAGGACGTAGATTCGAATCGCCTTTAAAGCACATGAAAAGCGGCAAAACGTCGACAATGATGCCCTTGGCCAAAAAGGGCGTATTCGTTTTTTCCTGAATATATTCAGGAAAAAACGCATACGCCCTTTTTGGCCAACCAAGCAACCTGGAAAGGCAAATCAGCGCTACAAAGAAGTCTCGCTTCCCATCGGTCAAAAGGGCCATGCTGAAAAAAGTGTCAAAACCACAAATGCAGGACAGGCCATGGAGAAATGGGAGCCTTGCTATGCTGATGGGCGGGATGTAAATTGCCAACAGCCACTCTGGAGAAGTGTACGGTGTGTCCTGAAACATCGAAAAAACACAGCTTAGGGAGCATAGGGCACGTCCACTCATGGGCGTATAAATTGGGAAAACTAAAAATCAGCAAGACACAGGCACCCCAAAGTTTAGGGCTGCTCTGTTGACAAGAACCTCCACTTCATGACACCTTAAATATCCCAGGAAAGAGAAAAATGGATAAAGAAGTTGTGGTTCTTATGTACAATGGAATATCACTCTGCCATGAAATCAATGTCATAAGGCCAGTAGACGCAAGATGGGTGGACTTAGGTACGACGATTCTAAGGGAAATAAGTCACACAGAAAAAGACACTTATCATAAGCTATCACTTATAGAGGGAATGTAAAAACCGCTACACTTGAATTGAATTACAAATCAGAACAGAGTCACATATTTAAAACACACTATGGCTGCTTAACGGGAAAGGTGACGTGGGGTGATGCATAAAACAAGGGTTTCAAATTCGCTCAGATACCGTTCCATACACCCAATATGTAATAGACAAAACCTACTCCTTGCTCAGTGAACTGGACTCAACACCCCATATTCACCGCACAAGAATATATCTGACTAGTGAGAATCTGAAAACCTATGTATTGATATCTCTCTGGAAGTGAGTCAAGAGGGTGTAAAGCCGCATAAACACAGCCGTGAAAAGTAGCTAAACCCCATTATAAAAATAAATTATTTTTAAAAACGCATGAAACAAAGACAGTGAAAGAGAGAGAAATTCTTACAAAATTCATTCAGGGGCTGTGACGCAACCTGGATTGACCATATCTAGACCCACAGTTGGATGAGACATAAGGGTGGACACTCTTGGGGCTGAGAGGTTTGGTGAGGTTGGGTGAGCCATCGCAGACCCTTTAAAGTAATACTGCGTGGTACCCATCCCATGGGTCCCAAATCTCCAGGTTCAAGGGCATCTTCCTACATCGAAAACATGCATGAGAAACCCAGAAGATGGTACACCGTGTGATTGGGAAAGTTTCTAAAACGCACCTCATTTCTCAACTCCGTGTGCTCGGGTTCGCCATTAAAGCTACTTTACTAGCAATCTCCCTACTTGGAGAATCAGCACCTTTAACCTCCTGTTCCATACAGGTTGCAATTTGTCCTAAGGATGAATGGGAATAGGGGCAACAAATGAGAGACTAGATGTAGGTGTTGGGACAGGCACAGCTCACTCTATTTTCCCATCAGGAAGAAGAATTAACCACAGGCTCAGCCTACCGCCCTTAACCAGAATAGGGCCTGAGGCAATCCCGCGCTTCTGCGGCCAGCTCCCAAAAAAGCCAGTTGAAAAATGGAGCACATGGGCACTGCAATTCACAAACCTGCAGAGTTATAAATGATAACTCTCGTCCACAAATATATTGAGGGAAGGCAACGAAGAGGATTTGAAAGCAAGGCAGAATTGCAGGAAACTGGTTTCAGGAGGTAGATTCGAAACGCCTTTAAAGCACATGAAAAGCGGCAAAACGTCGACAATGATGCCCTTGGCCAAAAAGGGCGTATGCGTTTTTTCCTGAATATATTCAGGAAAAAACGCATACGCCCTTTTTGGCCAACCAAGCAACCTGGAAAGGTAAATCAGCGCTACAAAGAAGTCTCGCTTCCCATCGGTCAAAAGGGCCATGCTGCAAAAAGTGTCAAAACCACAAAAGCAGGACAGGCCATGGAGAAATGGGAGCCTTGCTACACTGATGGGCGGGATGTAAATTGCCAGCAACCACTCTGGAGAAGTGTACGGTGTGGCCTGAAACATCGAAAAAACACAGCTTAGGGAGCATAGGGCACTTCCACTCATGGGCGTATAAATTGGGAAAATTAAAAATCAGCAAGACAGAGGCACCCCAAAGTTTAGGGCTGCTCTGTTGACAAGAACCTCCACTTCATGACACCTTAAATATCCCAGGAAAGAGAAAAATGGATAAAGAAGTTGTGGTCCTTATGTACAATGGAATATCACTCAGCCATGAAATCAATGTCATAAGGCTAGTAGCAGCATGATGAGTGGATTTAGGTACGACGACTCTAAGTGAAATAAGTCACACAGAAAAAGACACTTATCATAAGCTATCACTTATAGAGGGAATGTAAAAACTGCTACACTTGAACTGAATTACAAAAGAGAACAGAGTCACACGTTTAGAAAACACACTATGGCTGCTTAACGGGAAAGATGAGGTGGTGTGATGCATAAAACAAGGGTTTCAAATTAGATCAGATACCGTTCCATACACCCAATATGTAATAGACAAGACCTACTCCTTGCTCAGTGAACTGGACTCAACACCCCCTATTCACCGCACAAGTATATATCTGACTAGTGAGAATCTTAAAACCTATGTATTGATATCCCTCTGGAAGTGTGTCAAGTGGGTGTAAAGCCGCATAAACACAGCCGTGAAAAGCAGCAAAACCCCATTATAAAAATAAATTATTTTTACAAACGCATGAAACAAAGACAGTGAAAGAGAGAGAAATTCTTACAAAATTCATTCAGGGGCTGTGACGCAACCTGGATTGACAATATCTAGACCCACAGCTGGATGAGACATAAGGGTGGACACTCTTGGGGCTGAGAGGTTTGGTGAGGTTGGGTGAGCCATCGCAGACCCTTAAATGTAATACTGCGTGGTACCCATCCCATGGGTCCCAAATCTCCAGGTTCAAGGGCATCTTCCTACATCAAAAACTTGCATGAGGAACCCAGAAGATGGTACAGTGTGTGATTTTGAAATGTTTCTAAAACGCACCTCATTTCTCATCTCCTTGTGCTCGGGTTCGCCATTCCAGCTACTTTACTAGCAATCTCCCTACTTGGAGAATCAGCACCTTTAACCTCCTGTTCTGTACAGGTTGCAATTTGTCCTGAGGATGAACGGGAAGAGGGGCAACCAATGAGAGACTAGATCTAGGTGTTGGGACAGGCACAGGTCACTCTATTTTCCCATCAGGAAGAAGATATAACCAGAGGCTCAGCCTGCCTCCCGGATCCAGAATAGGGCCTGAGGCAATCCCGCGCATTTGCGGCCAGCTCCCAAAAAAGCGAGTTGAAAAATGGAGCTCAGGGGCACTGCAATTCACAAAACTGCAGAGTTATAAATGATAACTCTCGTCCACAAATATTTTGAGGGAAGGCAACGAAGAGGATTTGAAAGCAAGGCAGAACTGCAAAACACAGATTTCAGGAGGTAGATTCGAATCGCCTTTCAAGCACATGAAAAGCGACAAAACGTGGAAAATGATGCCCTTGGCCAAAAAGGGCGTATGCGTTTTTTCCTGAATATATTCAGGAAAAAACGCATACGCCCTTTTTGGCCAACCAAGCAACCTGGAAAGGCAAATCAGCGCTACAAAGAAGTCTCGCTTCCCATGGGTCAAAAGGGCCATGCTGAAAAAAGTGTCAAAACCACAAATGCAGGACAGGCCATGGAGAAATGGGAGCCTTGCCACGCTGATGGGCGGGATGTAAATTGCGAAAAGCCACTCTGGAGAAGTGTACGGAGTGGCCTGAAACATCGAAAAAACAAAGTTTATGGAGCATAGGGCACTTCCACTCATGGGCGTATAAATTGGGAATAATAAAAATCAGCAAGACTCAGGCACCCCAAAGTTTAGGCCTGCTCTGTTGACAAGAACCTCCACTCCACGAAACCTTAAATATCCCAGGAAGGAGAAAAATGGATAAAGAAGTTGTGGTTCTTATATACAATGGAATATCACTCTGCCATGAAATGAATGTCATAAGGCCAGTAGACGCAAGATGGGTGGACTTAGGTACGACGATTCTAAGGGAAATAAGTCACACAGAAAAAGACACATATCAAAAGATATCACTTATAGAGGGATGTAAAAACCGCTACACTTGAACTGAATTACAAATCAGAACAGTGTCACATATTTAAAACACACTATGGCTGCTTAACGGGAAAGGTGACGTGGGGTGATGCATAAAACAAGGGTTTCAAATTAGCTCAGATACCGTTCCATACACACAATATGTAATAGAAAAGACCTACTCCTTGCTCAGTGAACTGGACTCAACACCCCCTATTCACCGCACAAGAATATATCTGAATAGTGAGAATCTTAAAACTTATGTATTGATATCTCTCTGGAAGTGAGTCAAGTGGGTGTAAATCCGCATAAACACAGCTGTGATAAGCAGCTAAACCCCATTATAAAAATAAATTACTTTTAAAAACCCATGAAACAAAGACAGTGAAAGACAGAGAAATTCTTACAAAATTCGTTCAGGGGCTGTGACGCAACCTGGATTGACCATATCTAGACCCACAGCTGGATGACACATAAAGGTGGACACTCTTGGGGCTGAGAGGTTTGGTGAGGTTGGGTGAGCAAACGCAGACACCTTAAAGTAATATTGCGTGGTACCCATCGCATTTGACCCCAATCTCCAGGTTCAAGGGCATCTTCCTACATCGAAAACATGCATGAGAAACCCAGAAGATGGTACACCGTGTGATTGGGAAAGTTTCTAAAACGCACCTCATTTCTCAACTCCGTGTGCTCGGGTTCGCCATTCCAGCTACTTTACTAGCAATCTCCCTACTTGGAGAATCAGCACCTTTAACCTCCTGTTCCATACAGGTTGCAATTTGTCCTAAGGATGAATGGGAATAGGGGCAACAAATGAGAGACTAGATGTCGGGTTTGGGACAGGCACAGGTCACTCTATTTTCCCATCAGGAAGAAGAATTAACCACAGGCTCAGCCTACCGCCCGGAACAAGAATAGGGCCTGAGGCAATCCCGCGCTTCTGCGGCCAGCTCCCAAAAAAGCCAGTTGAAAAATGGAGCACATGGGCACTGCAATTCACAAACCTGCAGAGTTATAAATGATAACTCTCGTCCACAAATATATTGAGGGAAGGCAAAGAAGAGGATTTGAAAGCAAGGCAGAGTTGCAGGAAACATGTTTCAGGAGGTAGATTCGAATAGCCTTTAAAGCACATGAAAAGGGGCAAAACGTCGACAATGATGCCCTTGGCCAAAAAGGGCGTATGCGTTTTTTCCTGAATATATTCAGGAAAAAACGCATACGCCCTTTTTGGCCAACCAAGCAACCTGGAAAGGTAAATCAGCGCTACAAAGAAGTCTCGCTTCCCATCGGTCAAAAGGACCATGCTGAAAAAACTGTCAAAACCACAAAAGCAGGACAGGCCATTGAGAAATGGGAGACTTGCTACACTGATGGGCGGGATGTAAATTGCCAGCAACCACTCTGGAGAAGTGTACGGTGTGTCCTGAAACATCGAAAAAACACAGCTTAGGGAGCATAGGGCACTTCCACTAATGGGCGTATAAATTGGGAAAATTAAAAATCAGCAAGACACAGGCACCCCAAAGTTTAGGGCTGCTCTGTTGACAAGAACCTCCACTTCATGACACCTTAACTATCCCAGGAAAGAGAAAAATGGATAAAGAAGTTGTGGTCCTTATGTACAATGGAATATCACTCAGCCATGAAATCAATGTCAGAAGGCTAGTAGCAGCATGAGGAGTGGATTTAGGTACGACGACTCTAAGTGAAATAAGTCACACAGAAAAAGACACTTATCATAAGCTATCACTTATAGAGGGAATGTAAAAACTGCTACACTTGAACTGAATTACAAAAGAGAACAGAGTCACACGTTTAGAAAACACACTATGGCTGCTTAACGGGAAAGATGAGGTGGTGTGATGCATAAAACAAGGGTTTCAAATTAGATCAGATACCGTTCCATACACCCAATATGTAATAGACAAGACCTACTCCTTGCTCAGTGAACTGGACTCAACACCCCTATTCACCGCACAAGTATATATCTGACTAGTGAGAATCTTAAAACCTATGTATTGATATCCCTCTGGAAGTGTGTCAAGTGGGTGTAAAGCCGCATAAACACAGCCGTGAAAAGCAGCTAAACCCCATTATAAAAATAAATTACTTGTAGAAACCCGTAAAACAAAGACAGTGAAAGAGAGAGAAATCCTTACACAATTCGTTCAGGGGCTGTGATGCAACCTGGATTGGAAATATCTAGACCCACAGCTGGATGAGACCTAAGGGTGGACACTCTTGGGGCTGACAGGTTTGGTGAGGTTGGGTGAGCAAACTCAGACCCTTTAAGGTAATACTGCGTGGTACCCATCCCATGGGTCCCAAATCTCCAGTTTTAAGGGCATCTTCCTGCATTGAAAACATGCATGAGAAACCCAGAAGATGGTACACCATGTGATCGGGAAAGGTTTCTAAAACGCACCTCATTTCTCATCTCCTTGTGCTCGGGTTCACCATTCCAGCTACTTTACTAGCAATCTCCCTACTTGGAGAATCAACACCTTTAACCTCCAGTTCTGTACAGGTTGCAATTTGTCCTGAGGATGAACGGGAAGAGGGGCAACCAATGAGAGACTAGATGTAGGTGTTGGGACAGGCACAGGTCACTCTATTTTCCCATCAGGAAGAAGAAATAACCAGAGGCTCAGCCTGCCACCCGGAACCAAAAGAGGGCCTGAGGCAATCCCGTGCTTTTGCGGCCAGATCCCAAAAAAGCGAGTTGAAAAATGGAGCTCAGGGGCACTGCAATTCACAAACCTGCAGAGTTATAAATGATAACTCTCGTCCACAAATATATTGAGGGAAGGCAACGAAGAGGATTTGAAAGCAAGGCAGAATTGCAGGAAACTGGTTTCAGGAGGTAGATTCGAATCGCCTTTAAAGCACATGAAAAGCGGCAAAACGTCGACAATGATGCCCTTGGCCAAAAAGGGCGTATGCGTTTTTTCCTGAATATATTCAGGAAAAAACGCATACGCCCTTTTTGGCCAACCAAGCAACCTGGAAAGGTAAATCAGCGCTACAAAGAAGTCTCGCTTCCCATCGGTCAAAAGGACCATGCTGAAAAAACTGTCAAAACCACAAAAGCAGGACAGGGCATTGAGAAATGGGAGCCTTGCTACACTGATGGGCGGGATGTAAATTGCCAGCAACCACTCTGGTGAAGTGTAGAGTGTGGCCTGAAACATCGAAAAAACACAGCTTATGGAGCATAGGGCACTTCCACTCATGGGCGTATAAATTGGGAAAATTAAAAATCAGCAAGACACAGGCACCCCAAAGTTTAGGGCTGCTCTGTTGACAAGAACCTCCACTTCATGACACCTTAAATATCCCAGGAAAGAGAAAAATGGATAAAGAAGTTGTGGTCCTTATGTACAATGGAATATCACTCAGCCATGAAATCAATGTCATAAGGCTAGTAGCAGCATGATGAGTGGATTTAGGTACGACGACTCTAAGTGAAATAAGTCACACAGAAAAAGACACTTATCATAAGCTATCACTTATAGAGGGAATGTAAAAACTGCTACACTTGAACTGAATTACAAAAGAGAACAGAGTCACACGTTTAGAAAACACACTATGGCTGCTTAACGGGAAAGATGAGGTGGAGTGATGCATAAAAGAAGGGTTTCAAATTAGATCAGATACCGTTCCATACACCCAATATGTAATAGACAAGACCTACTCCTTGCTCAGTGAACTGGACTCAACACCCCCTATTCACCGCACAAGTATATATCTGACTAGTGAGAATCTTAAAACCTATGTATTGATATCCCTCTGGAAGTGTGTCAAGTGGGTGTAAAGCCGCATAAACACAGCCGTGAAAAGCAGCTAAACCCCATTATAAAAATAAATTAGTTTTAAAAACGCATGAAACAAAGACAGTGAAAGAGAGAGAAATTCTTACAAAATTCATTCAGGGGCTGTGACGCAACCTGGATTGACCAAATCTAGACCCACAGCTGGATGAGACATAAGGGTGGACACTCTTGGGGCTGAGAGTTTGGGTGTGGTTGGGTGAGCAAACGCAGACCCTTTAAAGTAATACTGCGTGGTACCCATCGCATTTGACCCCAATCTCCAGGTTCAAGGGCATCTTCCTACATCGAAAACATGCATGAGAAACCCAGAAGATGGTACACCGTGTGATTGGGAAAGTTTCTAAAACGCACCTCATTTCTCAACTCCGTGTGCTCGGGTTCGCCATTCCAGCTACTTTACTAGCAATCTCCCTACGTGGAGAATCAGCACCTTTAACCTCCTGTTCCATACAGGTTGCAATTTGTCCTAAGGATGAATGGGAATAGGGGCAACAAATGAGAGACTAGATGTAGGTGTTGGGACAGGCACAGGTCACTCTATTTTCCCATCAGGAAGAAGAATTAACCACAGGCTCAGCCTACCGCCCGGAACAAGAATAGGGCCTGAGGCAATCCCGCGCTTCTGCGGCCAGCTCCCAAAAAAGCCAGTTGAAAAATGGAGCACATGGGCACTGCAATTCACAAACCTGCAGAGTTATAAATGATAACTCTCGTCCACAAATATATTGAGGGAAGGCAAAGAAGAGGATTTGAAAGCAAGGAAGATTTGCAGGAAACAGGTTTCCGGAGGTAGATTCGAATCGCCTTTAAAGCACATGAAAAGCGGCAAAACGTCGACAATGATGCCCTTGGCCAAAAAGGGCGTATGCGTTTTTTCCTGAATATATTCAGGAAAAACCGCATACGCCCTTTTTGGCCAACCAAGCAACCTGGAAAGGCAAATCAGCGCTACAAAGAAGTCTCGCTTCCCATCGGTCAAAAGGGTCATGCTGAAAAAAGTGTCAAAACCACAAATGCAGGACAGGCCATGGAGAAATGGGAGCCTTGCTACGCTGATGGGCGGGATGTAAATTGCCAACAGCCACTCTGGGGAAGTGTACGGTGTGTCCTGAAACATCTAGAAAACACAGCTTAGGGAGCATACGGCACATCCACTCATGGGCGTATAAATTGGGAAAACTAAAAATCAGCAAGACACAGGCACCCCAAAGTTTAGGGCTGCTCTGTTGACAAGAACCTCCACTTCATGACACCTTAAATATTCCAGGAAAGAGAAAAATGGATAAAGAATTTGTGATTCTTATGTACAATGGAATATCACTCTGCCATGAAATCAATGTCATAAGGCCAGTAGACGCAAGATGGGTGGACTTAGGTACGACGATTCTAAGGGAAATAAGTCACACAGAAAAAGACACTTATCAAAAGCTCTCACTTATAGAGGGAATGTAAAAACCGCTACACTTGAATTGAATTACAAATCAGAACAGAGTCACATATTTAAAACACACTATGGCTGCTTAACGGGAAAGGTGACGTGGGGTGATGCATAAAACAAGGGTTTCAAATTAGCTCAGATACCGTTCCATACACCCAATATGTAATAGAAAAGACCTACTCCTTGCTCAGTGAACTGGACTCAACACCCCCTATTCACCGCACAAGAATATATCTGACTAGTGAGAATCTTAAAACTTATGTAGTGATATCTCTCTGGAAGTGAGTCAAGTGGGTGTAAAGCCGCATAAACACAGCTGTGATAAGCAGCTAAACCCCATTATAAAAATAAATTAGTTTTAAAAACCCATGAAACAAAGACAGTGAAAGACAGAGAAATTCTTACAAAATTCATTCAGGGGCTGTGACGCAACCTGGATTGACCATATCTAGACCCACAGCTGGATGACACATTAAGGTGGACACTCTTGGGGCTGAGAGGTTTGGTGAGGTTGGGTGAGCAAACGCAGACACTTTAAAGTAATACTGCGTGGTACCCATCCCATGGGTCCCAAATCTCCAGGTTCAAGGGCATCTTCCTACATCGAAAACATGCATGAGAAACCCAGAAGATGGTACACCGTGTGATTGGGAAAGTTTCTAAAACGCACCTCATTTCTCAACTCCGTGTGCTCGGGTTCGCCATTAAAGCTACTTTACTAGCAATCTCCCTACTTGGAGAATCAGCACCTTTAACCTCCTGTTCCATACAGGTTGCAATTTGTCCTAAGGATGAATGGGAAGAGGGGCAACCAATGAGAGAGAAGATCTAGGTGTTGGGACAGGCACAGGTCACTCTATTTTCCCATCAGGAAGAAGAATTAACCACAGGCTCAGCCTAACGCCCGGAACCAGAATAGGGCCTGAGGCAATCCCGCACTTCTGCGGCCAGCTCCCAAAAAAGCCAGTTGAAAAATGGAGCACATGGGCACTGCAATTCACAAACCTGCAGAGTTATAAATGATAACTCTCGTCCACAAATATATTGAGGGAAGGCAACGAAGAGGATTTGAAAGCAAGGCAGAATTGCAGGAAACTGGTTTCAGGAGGTAGATTCGAATCGCCTTTAAAGCACATGAAAAGCGGCAAAACGTCGACAATGATGCCCTTGGCCAAAAAGCGCGTATGCGTTTTTTCCTGAATATATTCAGGAAAAAACGCATACGCGCTTTTTGGCCAACCAAGCAACCTGGAAAGGTAAATCAGCGCTACAAAGAAGTCTCGCTTCCCATCGGTCAAAAGGGCCATGCTGCAAAAAGTGTCAAAACAACAAAAGCAGGACAGGCCATTGAGAAATGGGAGCCTTGCTATGCTGATGGGCGGGATGTAAATTGCCAACAGCCACTGTGGAGAAGTGTACGGTGTGGCCTGAAACATCGAAAAAACAAAGTTCATGGAGCATAGGGCACTTCCACTCATGGGCGTATAAATTGGGAAAACTAAAAATCAGCAAGACACAGGCACCCCAAAGTTTACGGCTGCTCTGTTGACAAGAACCTCCACTTCATGACACCTTAAATATCCCAGGAAAGAGAAAAATGGATAAAGAAGTTGTGGTCCTTATGTACAATGGAATATCACTCAGCCATGAAATCAATGTCAGAAGGCTAGTAGCAGCATGATGAGTGGATTTAGGTACGACGACTCTAAGTGAAATAAGTCACACAGAAAAAGACACATATCAAAAGCTATCACTTATAGAGGGATGTAAAAACCGCTACACTTGAACTGAATTACAAATCAGAACAGAGTCACCCATTTTGAAAACACACTATGGCTGCTTAACGGGAAAGGTGAGGTGGGGTGATGCATAAAACAAGGGTTTCAAATTAGCTCAGATACCGTTCCATACTCCCAATATGTAATAGACAAGACCTACTCCTTGCTCAGTGAACTGGACTCAACACCCCCTATTCACCGCACAAGTATATATCTGACTAGTGAGAATCTTAAAACCTATGTATTGATATCCCTCTGGAAGTGTGTCAAGTGGGTGTAAAGCCGCATAAACACAGCCGTGAAAAGCAGCTAAACCCCATTATAAAAATAAATTAGTTTTAAAAACGCATGAAACAAAGACAGTGAAAGAGAGAGAAATTCTTACAAAATTCATTCAGGGGCTGTGACGCAACCTGGATTGACCATATCTAGACCCACAGCTGGATGAGACATAAGGGTGGACAATCTTGGGGCTGAGAGTTTGGGTGTGGTTGGGTGAGCAAACGCAGACCCTTTAAAGTAATACTGCGTGGTACCCATCGCATTTGACCCCAATCTCCAGGTTCAAGGGCATCTTCCTACATCGAAAACATGCATGAGAAACCCAGAAGATGGTACACCGTGTGATTGGGAAAGTTTCTAAAACGCACCTCATTTCTCAACTCCGTGTGCTCGGGTTCGCCATTCCAGCTACTTTACTAGCAATCTCCCTACTTGGAGAATCAGCACCTTTAACCTCCTGTTCCATACAGGTTGCAATTTGTCCTAAGGATGAATGGGAATAGGGGCAACAAATGAGAGACTAGATGTAGGTGTTGGGACAGGCACAGGTCACTCTATTTTCCCATCAGGAAGAAGAATTAACCACAGGCTCAGACTACCGCCCGGAACAAGAATAGGGCCTGAGGCAATCCCGCGCTTCTGCGGCCAGCTCCCAAAAAAGCCAGTTGAAAAATGGAGCACATGGGCACTGCAATTCACAAACCTGCAGAGTTATAAATGATAACTCTCGTCCACAAATATATTGAGGGAAGGCAAAGAAGAGGATTTGAAAGCAAGGCAGAATTGCAGGAAACTGGTTTCAGGAGGTAGATTCGAATCGCCTTTAAAGCACATGAAAAGCGGCAAAACGTCGACAATGATGCCCTTGGCCAAAAAGGGCGTATGCGTTTTTTCCTGAATATATTCAGGAAAAAACGCATACGCCCTTTTTGGCCAACCAAGCAACCTGGAAAGGTAAATCAGCGCTACAAAGAAGTCTCGCTTCCCATCGGTCAAAAGGACCATGCTGAAAAAACTGTCAAAACCACAAAAGCAGGACAGGCCATTGAGAAATGGGAGCCTTGCTACACTGATGGGCGGGATGTAAATTGCCAGCAACCACTCTGGAGAAGTGTACGGTGTGTCCTGAAACATCGAAAAAACACAGCTTAGGGAGCATAGGGCACTTACACTAATGGGCGTATAAATTGGGAAAATTAAAAATCAGCAAGACACAGGCACCCCAAAGTTTAGGGCTGCTCTGTTGACAAGAACCTCCACTTCATGACACCTTAAATATCCCAGGAAAGAGAAAAATGGATAAAGAAGTTGTGGTCCTTATGTACAATGGAATATCACTCAGCCATGAAATCAATGTCATAAGGCTAGTAGCAGCATGAGGAGTGGATTTAGGTACGACGACTCTAAGTGAAATAAGTCACACAGAAAAAGACACTTATCATAAGCTATCACTTATAGAGGGAATGTAAAAACTGCTACACTTGAACTGAATTACAAAAGAGAACAGAGTCACACGTTTAGAAAACACACTATGGCTGCTTAACGGGAAAGATGAGGTGGTGTGATGCATAAAACAAGGGTTTCAAATTAGATCACATACCGTTCCATACACCCAATATGTAATAGACAAGACCTACTCCTTGCTCAGTGAACTGGACTCAACACCCCTATTCACCGCACAAGTATATATCTGACTAGTGAGAATCTTAAAACCTATGTATTGATATCCCTCTGGAAGTGTGTCAAGTGGGTGTAAAGCCGCATAAACACAGCCGTGAAAAGTAGCTAAACCCCATTATAAAAATAAATTACTTGTAGAAACCCGTAAAACAAAGACAGTGAAAGAGAGAGAAATCCTTACACAATTCGTTCAGGGGCTGTGATGCAACCTGGATTGGAAATATCTAGACCCACAGCTGGATGAGACCTAAGGGTGGACACTCTTGGGGCTGACAGGTTTGGTGAGGTTGGGTGAGCAAACTCAGACCCTTTAAGTTAATACTGCGTGGTACCCATCCCATGGGTCCCAAATCTCCAGTTTTAAGGGCATCTTCCTGCATTGAAAACATGCATGAGAAACCCAGAAGATGGTACACCATGTGATCGGGAAAGGTTTCTAAAACGCACCTCATTTCTCATCTCCTTGTGCTCGGGTTCACCATTCCAGCTACTTTACTAGCAATCTCCCTACTTGGAGAATCAACACCTTTAACCTCCAGTTCTGTACAGGTTGCAATTTGTCCTGAGGATGAACGGGAAGAGGGGCAACCAATGAGAGACTAGATGTAGGTGTTGGGACAGGCACAGGTCACTCTATTTTCCCATCAGGAAGAAGAAATAACCAGAGGCTCAGCCTGCCACCCGGAACCAAAAGAGGGCCTGAGGCAATCCCGTGCTTTTGCGGCCAGATCCCAAAAAAGCGAGTTGAAAAATGGAGCTCAGGGGCACTGCAATTCACAAACCTGCAGAGTTATAAATGATAACTCTCGTCCACAAATATATTGAGGGAAGGCAACGAAGAGGATTTGAAAGCAAGGCAGAATTGCAGGAAACTGGTTTCAGGAGGTAGATTCGAATCGCCTTTAAAGCACATGAAAAGCGGCAAAACGTCGACAATGATGCCCTTGGCCAAAAAGGGCGTATGCGTTTTTTCCTGAATATATTCAGGAAAAAACGCATACGCCCTTTTTGGCCAACCAAGCAACCTGGAAAGGTAAATCAGCGCTACAAAGAAGTCTCGCTTCCCATCGGTCAAAAGGGCCATGCTGCAAAAAGTGTCAAAACCACAAAAGCAGGACAGGGCATTGAGAAATGGGAGCCTTGCTACACTGATGGGCGGGATGTAAATTGCCAGCAACCACTCTGGTGAAGTGTAGAGTGTGGCCTGAAACATCGAAAAAACACAGCTTAGGGAGCATAGGGCACTTCCACTCATGGGCGTATAAATTGGGAAAATTAAAAATCAGCAAGACACAGGCACCCCAAAGTTTAGGGCTGCTCTGTTGACAAGAACCTCCACTTCATGACACCTTAACTATCCCAGGAAAGAGAAAAATGGATAAAGAAGTTGTGGTCCTTATGTACAATGGAATATCACTCAGCCATGAAATCAATGTCATAAGGCTAGTAGCAGCATGATGAGTGGATTTAGGTACGACGACTCTAAGTGAAATAAGTCACACAGAAAAAGACACTTATCATAAGCTATCACTTATAGAGGGAATGTAAAAACTGCTACACTTGAACTGAATTACAAAAGAGAACAGAGTCACACGTTTAGAAAACACACTATGGCTGCTTAACGGGAAAGATGAGGTGGAGTGATGCATAAAAGAAGGGTTTCAAATTAGATCAGATACCGTTCCATACACCCAATATGTAATAGACAAGACCTACTCCTTGCTCAGTGAACTGGACTCAACACCCCCTATTCACCGCACAAGTATATATCTGACTAGTGAGAATCTTAAAACCTATGTATTGATATCCCTCTGGAAGTGTGTCAAGTGGGTGTAAAGCCGCATAAACACAGCCGTGAAAAGCAGCTAAACCCCATTATAAAAATAAATTAGTTTTAAAAACGCATGAAACAAAGACAGTGAAAGAGAGAGAAATTCTTACAAAATTCATTCAGGGGCTGTGACACAACCTGGATTGACCATATCTAGACCCACAGCTGGATGAGACATAAGGGTGGACACTCTTGGGGCTGAGAGTTTGGGTGTGGTTGGGTGAGCAAACGCAGACCCTTTAAAGTAATACTGCGTGGTACCCATCGCATTTGACCCCAATCTCCAGGTTCAAGGGCATCTTCCTACATCGAAAACATGCATGAGAAACCCAGAAGATGGTACACCGTGTGATTGGGAAAGTTTCTAAAACGCACCTCATTTCTCAACTCCGTGTGCTCGGGTTCGCCATTCCAGCTACTTTACTAGCAATCTCCCTACGTGGAGAATCAGCACCTTTAACCTCCTGTTCCATACAGGTTGCAATTTGTCCTAAGGATGAATGGGAATAGGGGCAACAAATGAGAGACTAGATGTAGGTGTTGGGACAGGCACAGGTCACTCTATTTTCCCATCAGGAAGAAGAATTAACCACAGGCTCAGCCTACCGCCCGGAACAAGAATAGGGCCTGAGGCAATCCCGCGCTTCTGCGGCCAGCTCCCAAAAAAGCCAGTTGAAAAATGGAGCACATGGGCACTGCAATTCACAAACCTGCAGAGTTATAAATGATAACTCTCGTCCACAAATATATTGAGGGAAGGCAAAGAAGAGGATTTGAAAGCAAGGAAGATTTGCAGGAAACAGGTTTCAGGAGGTAGATTCGAATCGCCTTTAAAGCACATGAAAAGCGGCAAAACGTCGACAATGATGCCCTTGGCCAAAAAGGGCGTATGCGTTTTTTCCTGAATATATTCAGGAAAAACCGCATACGCCCTTTTTGGCCAACCAAGCAACCTGGAAAGGCAAATCAGCGCTACAAAGAAGTCTCGCTTCCCATCGGTCAAAAGGGTCATGCTGAAAAAAGTGTCAAAACCACAAATGCAGGACAGGCCATGGAGAAATGGGAGCCTTGCTACGCTGATGGGCGGGATGTAAATTGCCAACAGCCACTCTGGGGAAGTGTACGGTGTGTCCTGAAACATCTAGAAAACACAGCTTAGGGAGCATACGGCACATCCACTCATGGGCGTATAAATTGGGAAAACTAAAAATCAGCAAGACACAGGCACCCCAAAGTTTAGGGCTGCTCTGTTGACAAGAACCTCCACTTCATGACACCTTAAATATTCCAGGAAAGAGAAAAATGGATAAAGAATTTGTGATTCTTATGTACAATGGAATATCACTCTGCCATGAAATCAATGTCATAAGGCCAGTAGACGCAAGATGGGTGGACTTAGGTACGACGATTCTAAGGGAAATAAGTCACACAGAAAAAGACACTTATCAAAAGCTCTCACTTATAGAGGGAATGTAAAAACCGCTACACTTGAATTGAATTACAAATCAGAACAGAGTCACATATTTAAAACACACAATGGCTGCTTAACGGGAAAGGTGACGTGGGGTGATGCATAAAACAAGGGTTTCAAATTAGCTCAGATACCGTTCCATACACCCAATATGTAATAGAAAAGACCTACTCCTTGCTCAGTGAACTGGACTCAACACCCCCTATTCACCGCACAAGAATATATCTGACTAGTGAGAATCTTAAAACTTATGTATTGATATCTCTCTGGAAGTGAGTCAAGTGGGTGTAAAGCCGCATAAACACAGCTGTGATAAGCAGCTAAACCCCATTATAAAAATAAATTAGTTTTAAAAACCCATGAAACAAAGACAGTGAAAGACAGAGAAATTCTTACAAAATTCATTCAGGGGCTGTGACGCAACCTGGATTGACCATATCTAGACCCACAGCTGGATGACACATTAAGGTGGACACTCTTGGGGCTGAGAGGTTTGGTGAGGTTGGGTGAGCAAACGCAGACACTTTAAAGTAATACTGCGTGGTACCCATCCCATGGGTCCCAAATCTCCAGGTTCAAGGGCATCTTCCTACATCGAAAACATGCATGAGAAACCCAGAAGATGGTACACCGTGTGATTGGGAAAGTTTCTAAAACGCACCTCATTTCTCAACTCCGTGTGCTCGGGTTCGCCATTAAAGCTACTTTACTAGCAATCTCCCTACTTGGAGAATCAGCACCTTTAACCTCCTGTTCCATACAGGTTGCAATTTGTCCTAAGGATGAATGGGAAGAGGGGCAACCAATGAGAGAGAAGATCTAGGTGTTGGGACAGGCACAGGTCACTCTATTTTCCCATCAGGAAGAAGAATTAACCACAGGCTCAGCCTAACGCCCGGAACCAGAATAGGGCCTGAGGCAATCCCGCACTTCTGCGGCCAGCTCCCAAAAAAGCCAGTTGAAAAATGGAGCACATGGGCACTGCAATTCACAAACCTGCAGAGTTATAAATGATAACTCCTCGTCCACAAATATATTGAGGGAAGGCAACGAAGAGGATTTGAAAGCAAGGCAGAATTGCAGGAAACTGGTTTCAGGAGGTAGATTCGAATCGCCTTTAAAGCACATGAAAAGCGGCAAAACGTCGACAATGATGCCCTTGGCCAAAAAGCGCGTATGCGTTTTTTCCTGAATATATTCAGGAAAAAACGCATACGCGCTTTTTGGCCAACCAAGCAACCTGGAAAGGTAAATCAGCGCTACAAAGAAGTCTCGCTTCCCATCGGTCAAAAGGGCCATGCTGCAAAAAGTGTCAAAACAACAAAAGCAGGACAGGCCATTGAGAAATGGGAGCCTTGCTATGCTGATGGGCGGGATGTAAATTGCCAACAGCCACTGTGGAGAAGTGTACGGTGTGGCCTGAAACATCGAAAAAACAAAGTTCATGGAGCATAGGGCACTTCCACTCATGGGCGTATAAATTGGGAAAACTAAAAATCAGCAAGACACAGGCACCCCAAAGTTTACGGCTGCTCTGTTGACAAGAACCTCCACTTCATGACACCTTAAATATCCCAGGAAAGAGAAAAATGGATAAAGAAGTTGTGGTCCTTATGTACAATGGAATATCACTCAGCCATGAAATCAATGTCAGAAGGCTAGTAGCAGCATGATGAGTGGATTTAGGTACGAGGACTCTAAGTGAAATAAGTCACACAGAAAAAGACACATATCAAAAGCTATCACTTATAGAGGGATGTAAAAACCGCTACACTTGAACTGAATTACAAATCAGAACAGAGTCACCCATTTTGAAAACACACTATGGCTGCTTAACGGGAAAGGTGAGGTGGGGTGATGCATAAAACAAGGGTTTCAAATTAGCTCAGATACCGTTCCATACTCCCAATATGTAATAGACAAGACCTACTCCTTGCTCAGTGAACTGGACTCAACACCCCCTATTCACCGCACAAGTATATATCTGACTAGTGAGAATCTTAAAACCTATGTATTGATATCCCTCTGGAAGTGTGTCAAGTGGGTGTAAAGCCGCATAAACACAGCCGTGAAAAGCAGCTAAACCCCATTATAAAAATAAATTAGTTTTAAAAACGCATGAAACAAAGACAGTGAAAGAGAGAGAAATTCTTACAAAATTCATTCAGGGGCTGTGACGCAACCTGGATTGACCATATCTAGACCCACAGCTGGATGAGACATAAGGGTGGACACTCTTGGGGCTGAGAGTTTGGGTGTGGTTGGGTGAGCAAACGCAGACCCTTTAAAGTAATACTGCGTGGTACCCATCGCATTTGACCCCAATCTCCAGGTTCAAGGGCATCTTCCTACATCGAAAACATGCATGAGAAACCCAGAAGATGGTACACCGTGTGATTGGGAAAGTTTCTAAAACGCACCTCATTTCTCAACTCCGTGTGCTCGGGTTCGCCATTCCAGCTACTTTACTAGCAATCTCCCTACGTGGAGAATCAGCACCTTTAACCTCCTGTTCCATACAGGTTGCAATTTGTCCTAAGGATGAATGGGAATAGGGGCAACAAATGAGAGACTAGATGTAGGTGTTGGGACAGGCACAGGTCACTCTATTTTCCCATCAGGAAGAAGAATTAACCACAGGCTCAGCCTACCGCCCGGAACAAGAATAGGGCCTGAGGCAATCCCGCGCTTCTGCGGCCAGCTCCCAAAAAAGCCAGTTGAAAAATGGAGCACAAGGGCACTGCAATTCACAAACCTGCAGAGTTATAAATGATAACTCTCGTCCACAAATATATTGAGGGAAGGCAAAGAAGAGGATTTGAAAGCAAGGCAGATTTGCAGGAAACAGGTTTCAGGCGGTAGATTCGAATCGCCTTTAAAGCACATGAAAAGCGGGAAAACGTCGACAATGATGCCCTTGGCCAAAAAGGGCGTATGCGTTTTTTCCTGAATATATTCAGGAAAAACCGCATACGCCCTTTTTGGCCAACCAAGCAACCTGGAAAGGCAAATCAGCGCTACAAAGAAGTCTCGCTTCCCATCGGTCAAAAGGGTCATGCAGAAAAAAGTGTCAAAACCACAAATGCAGGACAGGCCATTGAGAAATGGGAGCCTTGCTACACTGATGGGCGGGATGTAAATTGCCAGCAACCACTCTGGAGAAGTGTAGGGTGTGGCCTGAAACATCGAAAAAACACAGCTTAGGGAGCATAGGGCACTTCCACTCATGGGCGTATAAATTGGGAAAATTAAAAATCAGCAAGACACAGGCACCCCAAAGTTTAGGGCTGCTCTGTTGACAAGAACCTCCACTTCATGACACCTTAAATATCCCAGGAAAGAGAAAAATGGATAAAGAAGTTGTGGTCCTTATGTACAATGGAATATCACTCAGCCATGAAATCAATGTCATAAGGCTAGTAGCAGCATGATGAGTGGATTTAGGTACGACGACTATAAGTGAAATAAGTCACACAGAAAAAGACACTTATCATAAGCTATCACTTATAGAGGGAATGTAAAAACTGCTACACTTGAACTGAATTACAAAAGAGAACAGAGTCACACGTTTAGAAAACACACTATGGCTGCTTAACGGGAAAGATGAGGTGGAGTGATGCATAAAAGAAGGGTTTCAAATTAGATCAGATACCGTTCCATACACCCAATATGTAATAGACAAGACCTACTCCTTGCTCAGTGAACTGGACTCAACACCCCCTATTCACCGCACAAGTATATATCTGACTAGTGAGAATCTTAAAACCTATGTATTGATATCCCTCTGGAAGTGTGTCAAGTGGGTGTAAAGCCGCATAAACACAGCCGTGAAAAGCAGCTAAACCCCATTATAAAAATAAATTAGTTTTAAAAACGCATGAAACAAAGACAGTGAAAGAGAGAGAAATTCTTACAAAATTCATTCAGGGGCTGTGACGCAACCTGGATTGACCATATCTAGACCCACAGCTGGATGAGACATAAGGGTGGACACTCTTGGGGCTGAGAGTTTGGGTGTGGTTGGGTGAGCAAACGCAGACCCTTTAAAGTAATACTGCGTGGTACCCATCGCATTTGACCCCAATCTCCAGGTTCAAGGGCATCTTCCTACATCGAAAACATGCATGAGAAACCCAGAAGATGGTACACCGTGTGATTGGGAAAGTTTCTAAAACGCACCTCATTTCTCAACTCCGTGTGCTCGGGTTCGCCATTCCAGCTACTTTACTAGCAATCTCCCTACGTGGAGAATCAGCACCTTTAACCTCCTGTTCCATACAGGTTGCAATTTGTCCTAAGGATGAATGGGAATAGGGGCAACAAATGAGAGACTAGATGTAGGTGTTGGGACAGGCACAGGTCACTCTATTTTCCCATCAGGAAGAAGAATTAACCACAGGCTCAGCCTACCGCCCGGAACAAGAATAGGGCCTGAGGCAATCCCGCGCTTCTGCGGCCAGCTCCCAAAAAAGCCAGTTGAAAAATGGAGCACATGGGCACTGCAATTCACAAACCTGCAGAGTTATAAATGATAACTCTCGTCCACAAATATATTGAGGGAAGGCAAAGAAGAGGATTTGAAAGCAAGGAAGATTTGCAGGAAACAGGTTTCAGGAGGTAGATTCGAATCGCCTTTAAAGCACATGAAAAGCGGCAAAACGTCGACAATGATGCCCTTGGCCAAAAAGGGCGTATGCGTTTTTTCCTGAATATATTCAGGAAAAACCGCATACGCCCTTTTTGGCCAACCAAGCAACATGGAAAGGCAAATCAGCGCTACAAAGAAGTCTCGCTTCCCATCGTTCAAAAGGGTCATGCTGAAAAAAGTGTCAAAACCACAAATGCAGGACAGGCCATGGAGAAATGGGAGCCTTGCTACGCTGATGGGCGGGATGTAAATTGCCAACAGCCACTCTGGGGAAGTGTACGGTGTGTCCTGAAACATCTAGAAAACACAGCTTAGGGAGCATACGGCACATCCACTCATGGGCGTATAAATTGGGAAAACTAAAAATCAGCAAGACACAGGCACCCCAAAGTTTAGGGCTGCTCTGTTGACAAGAACCTCCACTTCATGACACCTTAAATATTCCAGGAAAGAGAAAAATGGATAAAGAATTTGTGATTCTTATGTACAATGGAATATCACTCTGCCATGAAATCAATGTCATAAGGCCAGTAGACGCAAGATGGGTGGACTTAGGTACGACGATTCTAAGGGAAATAAGTCACACAGAAAAAGACACTTATCAAAAGCTCTCACTTATAGAGGGAATGTAAAAACCGCTACAATTGAATTGAATTACAAATCAGAACAGAGTCACATATTTAAAACACACTATGGCTGCTTAACGGGAATGTGACGTGGGGTGATGCATAAAACAAGGGTTTCAAATTCGCTCAGATACCGTTCCATACACCCAATATGTAATAGACAAAACCTACTCCTTGCTCAGTGAACTGGACTCAACACCCCCTATTCACCGCACAAGAATATATCTGACTAGTGAGAATCTTAAAACTTATGTATTGATATCTCTCTGGAAGTGAGTCAAGTGGGTGTAAAGCCGCATAAACACAGCTGTGATAAGCAGCTAAACCCCATTATAAAAATAAATTAGTTTTAAAAACCCATGAAACAAAGACAGTGAAAGACAGAGAAATTCTTACAAAATTCATTCAGGGGCTGTGACGCAACCTGGATTGACCTTATCTAGACCCACAGCTGGATGACACATTAAGGTGGACACTCTTGGGGCTGAGAGGTTTGGTGAGGTTGGGTGAGCAAACGCAGACACTTTAAAGTAATACTGCGTGGTACCCATCCCATGGGTCCCAAATCTCCAGGTTCAAGGGCATCTTCCTACATCGAAAACATGCATGAGAAACCCAGAAGATGGTACACCGTGTGATTGGGAAAGTTTCTAAAACGCACCTCATTTCTCAACTCCGTGTGCTCGGGTTCGCCATTAAAGCTACTTTACTAGCAATCTCCCTACTTGGAGAATCAGCACCTTTAACCTCCTGTTCCATACAGGTTGCAATTTGTCCTAAGGATGAATGGGAAGAGGGGCAACCAATGAGAGAGAAGATCTAGGTGTTGGGACAGGCACAGGTCACTCTATTTTCCCATCAGGAAGAAGAATTAACCACAGGCTCAGCCTAACGCCCGGAACCAGAATAGGGCCTGAGGCAATCCCGCACTTCTGCGGCCAGCTCCCAAAAAAGCCAGTTGAAAAATGGAGCACATGGGCACTGCAATTCACAAACCTGCAGAGTTATAAATGATAACTCTCGTCCACAAATATATTGAGGGAAGGCAACGAAGAGGATTTGAAAGCAAGGCAGAATTGCAGGAAACTGGTTTCAGGAGGTAGATTCGAATCGCCTTTAAAGCACATGAAAAGCGGCAAAACGTCGACAATGATGCCCTTGGCCAAAAAGCGCGTATGCGTTTTTTCCTGAATATATTCAGGAAAAAACGCATACGCGCTTTTTGGCCAACCAAGCAACCTGGAAAGGTAAATCAGCGCTACAAAGAAGTCTCGCTTCCCATCGGTCAAAAGGGCCATGCTGCAAAAAGTGTCAAAACAACAAAAGCAGGACAGGCCATTGAGAAATGGGAGCCTTGCTATGCTGATGGGCGGGATGTAAATTGCCAACAGCCACTGTGGAGAAGTGTACGGTGTGGCCTGAAACATCGAAAAAACAAAGTTCATGGAGCATAGGGCACTTCCACTCATGGGCGTATAAATTGGGAAAACTAAAAATCAGCAAGACACAGGCACCCCAAAGTTTACGGCTGCTCTGTTGACAAGAACCTCCACTTCATGACACCTTAAATATCCCAGGAAAGAGAAAAATGGATAAAGAAGTTGTGGTCCTTATGTACAATGGAATATCACTCAGCCATGAAATCAATGTCAGAAGGCTAGTAGCAGCATGATGAGTGGATTTAGGTACGAGGACTCTAAGTGAAATAAGTCACACAGAAAAAGACACATATCAAAAGCTATCACTTATAGAGGGATGTAAAAACCGCTACACTTGAACTGAATTACAAATCAGAACAGAGTCACCCATTTTGAAAACACACTATGGCTGCTTAACGGGAAAGGTGAGGTGGGGTGATGCATAAAACAAGGGTTTCAAATTAGCTCAGATACCGTTCCATACTCCCAATATGTAATAGACAAGACCTACTCCTTGCTCAGTGAACTGGACTCAACACCCCCTATTCACCGCACAAGTATATATCTGACTAGTGAGAATCTTAAAACCTATGTATTGATATCCCTCTGGAAGTGTGTCAAGTGGGTGTAAAGCCGCATAAACACAGCCGTGAAAAGCAGCTAAACCCCATTATAAAAATAAATTAGTTTTAAAAACGCATGAAACAAAGACAGTGAAAGAGAGAGAAATTCTTACAAAATTCATTCAGGGGCTGTGACGCAACCTGGATTGACCATATCTAGACCCACAGCTGGATGAGACATAAGGGTGGACACTCTTGGGGCTGAGAGTTTGGGTGTGGTTGGGTGAGCAAACGCAGACCCTTTAAAGTAATACTGCGTGGTACCCATCGCATTTGACCCCAATCTCCAGGTTCAAGGGCATCTTCCTACATCGAAAACATGCATGAGAAACCCAGAAGATGGTACACCGTGTGATTGGGAAAGTTTCTAAAACGCACCTCATTTCTCAACTCCGTGTGCTCGGGTTCGCCATTCCAGCTACTTTACTAGCAATCTCCCTACTTGGAGAATCAGCACCTTTAACCTCCTGTTCCATACAGGTTGCAATTTGTCCTAAGGATGAATGGGAATAGGGGCAACAAATGAGAGACTAGATGTAGGTGTTGGGACAGGCACAGGTCACTCTAATTTCCCATCAGGAAGAAGAATTAACCACAGGCTCAGCCTACCGCCCGGAACAAGAATAGGGCCTGAGGCAATCCCGCGCTTCTGCGGCCAGCTCCCAAAAAAGCCAGTTGAAAAATGGAGCACATGGGCACTGCAATTCACAAACCTGCAGAGTTATAAATGATAACTCTCATCCACAAATATATTGAGGGAAGGCAAAGAAGAGGATTTGAAAGCAAGGCAGATTTGCAGGAAACAGGTTTCAGGAGGTAGATACGAATCGCCTTTAAAGCACATGAAAAGCGGCAAAACGTCGACAATGATGCCCTTGGCCAAAAAGGGCGTATGCGTTTTTTCCTGAATATATTCAGGAAAAACCGCATACGCCCTTTTTGGCCAACCAAGCAACCTGGAAAGGCAAATCAGCGCTACAAAGAAGTCTCGCTTCCCATCGGTCAAAAGGGTCATGCTGAAAAAAGTGTCAAAACCACAAATGCAGGACAGGCCATTGAGAAATGGGAGCCTTGCTACACTGATGGGCGGGATGTAAATTGCCAGCAACCACTCTGGAGAAGTGTAGGGTGTGGCCTGAAACATCGAAAAAACACAGCTTAGGGAGCATAGGGCACTTCCACTCATGGGCGTATAAATTGGGAAAATTAAAAATCAGCAAGACACAGGCACCCCAAAGTTTAGGGCTGCTCTGTTGACAAGAACCTCCACTTCATGACACCTTAAATATCCCAGGAAAGAGAAAAATGGATAAAGAAGTTGTGGTCCTTATGTACAATGGAATATCACTCAGCCATGAAATCAATGTCATAAGGCTAGTAGCAGCATGATGAGTGGATTTAGGTACGACGACTATAAGTGAAATAAGTCACACAGAAAAAGACACTTACCATAAGCTATCACTTATAGAGGGAATGTAAAAACTGCTACACTTGAACTGAATTACAAAAGAGAACAGAGTCACACGTTTAGAAAACACACTATGGCTGCTTAACGGGAAAGATGAGGTGGAGTGATGCATAAAACAAGGGTTTCAAATTAGATCAGATACCGTTCCATACACCCAATATGTAATAGACAAGACCTACTCCTTGCTCAGTGAACTGGACTCAACACCCCCTATTCACCGCACAAGTATATATCTGACTAGTGAGAATCTTAAAACCTATGTATTGATATCCCTCTGGAAGTGTGTCAAGTGGGTGTAAAGCCGCATAAACACAGCCGTGAAAAGCAGCTAAACCCCATTATAAAAATAAATTACTTGTAGAAACCCGTAAAACAAAGACAGGGAAAGAGAGAGAAATTCTTACACAAATTGTTCAGGGGCTGTGATGCAACCTGGATTGAAAATATCTAGACCCACAGCTGGATGAGACCTAAGGGTGGACACTCTTGGGGCTGACAGTTTTGGTGAGGTTGGGTGAGCAAACACAGACCCTTTAAGGTAATACTGCGTGGTACCCATCCCATGGGTCCCAAATCTCCAGTTTTAAGGGCATCTTCCTGCATTGAAAACATGCATGAGAAACCCAGAAGATGGTACACCATGTGATCGGGAAAGGTTTCTAAAACGCACCTCATTTCTCATCTCCTTGTGCTCGGGTTCACCATTCCAGCTACTTTACTAGCAATCTCCCTACTTGGAGAATCAACACCTTTAACCTCCTGTTCTGTACAGGTTGCAATTTGTCCTGAGGATGAACGGGAAGAGGGGCAACCAATGAGAGACTAGATGTAGGTGTTGGGACAGGCACAGGTCACTCTATTTTCCCATCAGGAAGAACATTTAAGCACAGGCTCAGCCTGCCGCTCAGAAGCAGAATAGGGCCTGAGGCAATCCCGCGCTTCTGCGGCCAGCTCCCAAAAAAGCGAGTTGAAAAATGGAGCACATGGGCACTGCAATTCACAAACCTGCAGAGTTATAAATGATAACTCTCGTCCACAAATATATTGAGGGAAGGCAATGAAGAGGATTTGAAAGCAAGGTAGAGTTGCAGGAAACAGGTTTCAGGAGGTAGATTCGAATCGCCTTTAAAGCACATGAAAAGCGGCAAAACGTCGACAATGATGCCCTTGGCCAAAAAGGGCGTATGCGTTTTTTCCTGAATATATTCAGGAAAAAACGCATACGCCCTTTTTGGCCAACCAAGCAACCTGGAAAGGCAAATCAGCGCTACAAAGAAGTCTCGCTTCCCATCGGTCAAAAGGGCCATGCTGAAAAAAGTGTCAAAACCACAAATGCAGGACAGGCCATGGAGAAATGGCAGCCTTGTTACGCTGATGGGCGGGATGTAAATTGCCAACAGCCACTCTGGAGAAGTGTACGGTGTGTCCTGAAACATCGAAAAAACACAGCTTAGGGAGCATAGGGCACGTCCACTCATGGGCGTATAAAGTGGGAAAACTAAAAATCAGCAAGACACAGGCACCCCAATGATTAGGGCTGCTCTGTTGACAAGAACCTCCACTTCATGACACCTTAAATATACCAGGAAAGAAAAAAATTGATAAAGAAGTTTTGGTCCTTATGTACAATGGAATATCACTCAGACATGAAATAAATGTCATAAGGCTAGTAGAAGCAAGATGAGTGGAGTTAGGTACGACGATTCTAAGTGAAATAAGTCACACAGAAAAAGACACTTATCATAAGGTATCACTTATAGAGGGAATGTAAAAACCGCTACACTTGAACTGAATTACAAAACAGAACAGAGTCACACGTTTAGAAAACACACTATGGCTGCTTAACGGGAAAGGTGAGGTGGGGTGATGCATAAAACAAGGGTTTCAAATTCGCTCAGATACCGTTCCATACACCCAATATGTAATAGACAAGACCTACTCCTTGCTCAGTGAACTGGACACAACACCCCCTATTCACCGCACAAGAATATATCTGACTAGTAACAATCGTAAAACCTATGTATTGATATCTCTCTGGAAGTGAGTCAAGTGGGTGTAAAGCCGCATAAACACAGCCGTGAAAGGCAACTAAACCCCATTATAAAAATAAATTACTTTTAAAAACCCATAAAACAAAGACAGTGAAAGAGAGAGAAATTCTTACGTAATTCGTTCAGGGGCTGTGATGCAACCTGGATTGACCATATCTAGACCCACAGCTGGATGAGACATAAGGGTGGACACTCTTGGGGCTGAGAGTTTGGGTGAGGTTGGGTGAGCAAACACAGACCCTTTAAAGTAATACTGCGTGGTACCCATCCCATGGGTCCCAAATCTCCAGGTTCAAGGGCATCTTCCTACATCGAAAACATGCATGAGAAACCCAGAAGAAGTTACACAATGTGATTTTGAAAGGTTTCTAAAACACACCTCATTTCTCATCTCCTTGTGCTCGGGTTCGCAATTCCAGCTACTTTATTAGCAATCTCCCTAATTGGAGAATCAGCACCTTTAACCTCCTGTTCCGTACAGGTTGCAATTTGTCCTGAGGATGAACGGGAAGAGGGGCAACCAATGAGAGACTAGATCTAGGTGTTGGGACAGGCACAGGTCACTCTATTTTCCCATCTGAAGAAGAATTAACCACAGGCTCAGCCTGCCGCACGGAAGCAGAATAGGGCCTGAGGCAATCCCGCGCTCTTGCGGCCAGCTCCCAAAAAAGCGAGTTGAAAAATGGAGCCCAGGGACACTGCCATTCACAAACCCGCAGAGTTATAAATGATAACTCTCGTCCACAAATATATTGAGGGAAGGCAACGAAGAGGATTTGAAAGCAAGTCAGAATTGCAGGAAACAGGTTTCAGGAGGTAGATTCGAATCGCCTTTAAAGCACATGAAAAGTGGCAAAACTTCGACAATGATGTCCTTGGCCAAAAAGGGCGTATGCGTTTTTTCCTGAATATATTCAGGAAAAAACGCATACGCCCTTTTTGGCCAAACAAGCAACCTGGAAAGGCAAATCTGCGCTACAAAGAAGTCTCGCTTCCCATTGGTCAAAAGGGCCATGCTGCAAAAAGTGTCAAAACCAGAAATGCAGGACAGGCCATGGAGAAATGGCTGCCTTGCTACGCTGATGGGCGGGATGTAAATTGCCAACAGCCACTCTGGAGAAGTGTACGGTGTGTCCTGAAACATCGAAAAAACACAGCTTAGGGAGCATAGGGCACGTCCACTCATGGGCGTATAAATTGGGAAAATTAAAAATCAGCAAGACACAGGCACCCCAAAGTTTAGGGCTGCTCTGTTGACAAGAACCTCCCCTTCATGACACCTTAAATATCCCAGGAAAGAGAAAAATGGATAAAGAAGTTGTGGTCCTTATGTACAATGGAATATCACTCAGACATGAAATCAATGTCATAAGGCTAGTAGAAGCAAGATGAGTGGATTTCGGTACGACGATTCTAAGTGAAATAAGTCACACAGAAAAAGACACTTATCATAAGCTATCACTTATAGAGGGAATGTAAAAACCGCTACACTTGAACTGAATTACAGAACAGAACAGAGTCACACGTTTAGAAAACACACTATGGCTGCTTAACGGGAAAGGTGAGGTGGGGTGATGCATAAAACAAGGGTTTCAAATTAGCTCAGATACCGTTCCATACTCCCAATATGTAATAGACAAGACCTACTCCTTGCTCAGTGAACTGGACTCAACACCCCCTATTCACCACACAAGAATATATCTGACTAGTGAGAATCTTAAAACCTATGTATTGATATCTCTCTGGAAGTGAGTCAAGTGGGTGTAAAGCCGCATAAACACAGCCGTGAAAAGCAGCTAAACCCCATTATAAAAATAAATTAGTTTTAAAAACCCATGAAACAAAGACAGTGAAAGAGAGAGAAATTCTTACAAAATTCATTCAGGTGCTGTGACGCAACCTGGATTGACCATATCTAGACCCACAGCTGGATGAGAAATAAAGGTGGACACTCTTAGGGCTGAGAGGTTTGGTGTGGTTGGGTGAGCAAACGCAGACCCTTTAAAGTAATACTGCGTGGTACCCATCCCATTTGTCCACAATCTCCAGGTTCAAGGGCATCTTCCTACATCGAAAACATGCATGAGAAACCCAGAAGATGGTACACCGTGTGATTGGGAAAGTTTCTAAAACGCACCTCATTTCTCAACTCTGTGTGCTCGGGTTCGCCATTCCAGCTACTTTACTAGCAGTCTCCCTACTTGGAGAATCAGCACCTTTAACCTCCTGTTCCATACAGGTTGCAATTTGTCCTAAGGATGAATGGGAAGAGGGGCAACCAATGAGAGACTAGATCTAGGTGTTGGGACAGGCACAGGTCACTCTATTTTCCCATCAGGAAGAAGAATTAACCACAGGCTCAGCCTGCCACCCGTAACCAGAATAGGGCCTGAGGCAATCCCGCGCTTCTGCGGCCAGCTCCCAAAAAAGCCAGTTGAAAAATGGAGCACATGGGCACTGCAATTCACAAACCTGCAGAGTTATAAATGATAATTCTCGTCCACAAATATATTGAGGGAAGGCAACGAAGAGGATTTGAAAGCAAGGCAGAGTTGCAGGAAACAGGTTTCAGGACGTAGATTCGAATCGCCTTTAAAGCACATGAAAAGCGGCAAAACGTCGACAATGATGCCCTTGGCCAAAAAGGGCGTATTCGTTTTTTCCTGAATATATTCAGGAAAAAACGCATACGCCCTTTTTGGCCAACCAAGCAACCTGGAAAGGCAAATCAGCGCTACAAAGAAGTCTCGCTTCCCATCGGTCAAAAGGGCCATGCTGAAAAAAGTGTCAAAACCACAAATGCAGGACAGGCCATGGAGAAATGGGAGCCTTGCTATGCTGATGGGCGGGATGTAAATTGCCAACAGCCACTCTGGAGAAGTGTACGGTGTGTCCTGAAACATCGAAAAAACACAGCTTAGGGAGCATAGGGCACGTCCACTCATGGGCGTATAAATTGGGAAAACTAAAAATCAGCAAGACACAGGCACCCCAAAGTTTAGGGCTGCTCTGTTGACAAGAACCTCCACTTCATGACACCTTAAATATCCCAGGAAAGAGAAAAATGGATAAAGAAGTTGTGGTTCTTATGTACAATGGAATATCACTCTGCCATGAAATCAATGTCATAAGGCCAGTAGACGCAAGATGGGTGGACTTAGGTACGACGATTCTAAGGGAAATAAGTCACACAGAAAAAGACACTTATCATAAGCTATCACTTATAGAGGGAATGTAAAAACCGCTACACTTGAATTGAATTACAAATCAGAACAGAGTCACATATTTAAAACACACTATGGCTGCTTAACGGGAAAGGTGACGTGGGGTGATGCATAAAACAAGGGTTTCAAATTCGCTCAGATACCGTTCCATACACCCAATATGTAATAGACAAAACCTACTCCTTGCTCAGTGAACTGGACTCAACACCCCATATTAACCGCACAAGAATATATCTGACTAGTGAGAATCTGAAAACCTATGTATTGATATCTCTCTGGAAGTGAGTCAAGAGGGTGTAAAGCCGCATAAACACAGCCGTGAAAAGTAGCTAAACCCCATTATAAAAATAAATTATTTTTAAAAACGCATGAAACAAAGACAGTGAAAGAGAGAGAAATTCTTACAAAATTCATTCAGGGGCTGTGACGCAACCTGGATTGACCATATCTAGACCCACAGTTGGATGAGACATAAGGGTGGACACTCTTGGGGCTGAGAGGTTTGGTGAGGTTGGGTGAGCCATCGCAGACCCTTTAAAGAAATACTGCGTGGTACCCATCCCATGGGTCCCAAATCTCCAGGTTCAAGGGCATCTTCCTACATCGAAAACTTGCATGAGGAACCCAGAAGATGGTACAGCGTGTGATTTTGCAAGGTTTCTAAAACGCACCTCATTTCTCATCTCCTTGTGCTCGGGTTCGCCATTCCAGCTACTTTACTAGCAATCTCCCTACTTGGAGAATCAGCACCTTTAACCTCCTGTTCTGTACAGGTTGCAATTTGTCCTGAGGATGAACGGGAAGAGGGGCAACCAATGAGAGACTAGATCTAGGTGTTGGGACAGGCACAGGTCACTCTATTTTCCCTTCAGGAAGAAGAATTAACCACAGGCTCAGCCTGCCGCCCGGAACCAGAATAGGGCCTGAGGCAATCCCACGCTTCTGCGGCCAGCTCCCAAAAAAGCGAGTTGAAAAATGGAGCACATGGGCACTGCAATTCACAAACCTGCAGAGTTATAAATGATAACTCTCGTCCACAAATATATTGAGGGAAGGCAACGAAGAGGATTTGAAAGCAAGGCAGAGTTGCAGGAAACAGGTTTCAGGAGGTAGATTCGAATCGCCTTTAAAGCACATGAAAAGCGGCAAAACGTTGACAATGATGCCCTTGGCCAAAAAGGGCGTATGCGTTTTTTCCTGAATATATTCAGGAAAAAACGAATACGCCCTTTTTCGCCAACCAAGCAACCTGGAAAGGCAAATCAGCGCTACAAAGAAGTCTCGCTTCCCATCGGTCCAAAGGGCCATGCTGAAAAAAGTGTCAAAACCACAAATGCAGGACAGGCCATGGAGAAATAGGAGCCTTGCTACGCTGATGGGCGGGATGTAAATTGCCAACAGCCACTCTGGAGAAGTGTACGGTGTGTCCTGAAACATCGAAAAAACACAGTTTATGGAGCATAGGGCACTTCCACTCATGGGCGTATAAATTGGGAAAACTAAAAATCAGCAAGACTCAGGCACCCCAAAGTTTAGGGCTGCTCTGTTGACAAGAACCTGCACTTCAGGAAACCTTAAATATCCCAGGAAAGAGAAAAATGGATAAAGAAATTGTGGTCCTTATGTACAATGGAATATCACTCAGCCATGAAATCAATGTCATAAGGCTAGTAGCAGCATGATGAGTGGATTTAGGTACGACGACTCTAAGTGAAATAAGTCACACAGAAAAAGACACTTATCAAAAGCTATCACTTATAAAGGGAATGTAAAAACCGCTACACTTGAATTGAATTACAAATCAGAACAGAGTCACACATTTAGAAAACACACTATGGCTGCTTAACGGGAAAGGTGATGTGCGGTGATGCATAAAACAAGGGTTTCAAATTAGCTCAGATACCGTTCCATACACCCAATAAGTAATACAAAAGACCTACTCCTTGCTCAGTGAACTGGACTCAACACCCCCTATTCACCGCACAAGAATATATCTGACTAGTGAGAATCTTAAAACCTATGTATTGATATCTCTCTGGAAGTGAGTCAAGTGGGTGTAAAGCCGCATAAACACAGCCGTGAAAAGCAGCTAAACCCCATTATAAAAATAAATTTCTTCTAAAAACCCGTAAAACAAAGACAGTGAAAGAGAGAGAAATTCTTACAAAATTCCTTCAGGGGCTGTGACACAACCTGGGTTGAACATATCTAGACCCACAGTTGGATGAGACCTAAGGGTGGACACTCTTGGGGCTGAAAGGTTGGGTGAGGTTGGGTGAGAAAACGCAGACCCTTTAAAGTAATACTGCGTGGTACCCATCCCATGGGTCCCAAATCTCCAGGTTCAAGGGCATCTTCCTACATCGAAAACATGCATGAGAAACCCAGAAGATGGTACACCCTGTGATTTTGAAAGGTTTCTAATACGCACCTCATTTCTCATCTCCTTGTGCTCGGGTTCGCCATTCCAGCTACTTTACTAGCAATCTCCCTACTTGGAGAATCAGCACCTTTAACCTCCTGTTCCCTACAGGTTGCAATTTGTCCTGAGGATGAACGGGAAGAGGGGCAAACAATGAGAGACTAGATCTAAGTGTTGGGACAGGCACAGGTCAATCTATTTTCCCATCAGGAAGAAGAATTAACCACAGGCTCAGCCTGCCGCCAGAAACCAGCATAGGGCCTGAGGCAATCCCGTGCTTTTGCGGCCAGCTCCCAAAAAAGACAGTTGAAAAATGGAGCTCAGGGGAACTGCCATTCACAAACCTGCTGAATTATAAATGATAACTCTCGTCCAAAAATATATTGAGGGAAGGCAACGAAGAGGATTTGAAAGCAAGGCAGAATTGAAGGAAACAGGTTTCAGGAGGTAGATTCAAATCGCCTTTAAAGCACATGAAAAGTGGCAAAACGTCGACAGTGATGCCATTGGCCAAAAAGGGCGTATGCGTTTTTTCCTGAATATATTCAGGAAAAAACGCATACGCCCTTTTTGGCCAACCAAGCAACCTGGAAAGGCAAATCAGCGCTACAAAGTAGTCTCGCTTCCCATCGGTCAAAAGGGCCATGCTGCAAAAAGTGTCAAAACGAGAAATGCAGGACAGGCCATGGAGAAATGGCAGCCTTGCTACGCTGATGGGCGGGATGTAAATTGCCAACAGCCACTCTGGAGAAGTGTACGGTGTGTCCTGAAACATCGAAAAAACACAGCTTAGGGAGCATAGGGCACGTCCACTCATGGGCGTATAAATTGGGAAAACTAAAAATCAGCAAGACACAGGCACCCCAATGTTTAGGGCTGCTATGTTGACAAGAACCTCCACTTCATGACACCTTAAATATCCCAGGAAAGAGAAAAATGGATAAAGAAGTTGTGGTCCTTATGTACAAAGGAATATCACTCAGACATGAAATCAATGTCATAAGGCTAGTAGAAGCAAGATGAGTGGATTTAGGTATGACGATTCTAAGTGAAATAAGTCACATAGAAAAAGACACTTATCATAAGC
This sequence comes from Eschrichtius robustus, assembly GCF_028021215.1. Classification (NCBI taxonomy): domain Eukaryota; kingdom Metazoa; phylum Chordata; class Mammalia; order Artiodactyla; family Eschrichtiidae; genus Eschrichtius; species Eschrichtius robustus. The sequence continues at coordinate 376,946 of NW_027175626.1, forward strand.
TATCACTTATAGAGGGAATGTAAAAATCGCTACACTTGAACTGAATTACAAAACAGAACAGAGTCACACGTTTAGAAAACACACTATGGCTGCTTAACGGGAAAGATGAGGTGGGGTGATGCATAAAACAAGGGTTTCAAATTCGCTCAGATACCGTTCCATACACCCAACATGTAGTAGACAAGACCTACTCCTTGCTCAGTGAACTGGACTCAACACCCCCTATTCACCGCACAAGAATATATCTGACTAGTAAGAATCGTAAAACCTATGTATTGATATCTCTCTGGAAGTGAGCCAAGTGGGTGTAAAGCCGCATAAACACAGCCGTGAAAAGCAGCTAAACCCCATTATAAAAATAAATTACTTTTAAAAACCCGTAAAACAAAGACAGTGAAAGAGAGAGAAATTCTTACAAAATTCGTTCAGGGGCTGTAATGCAACCTGGATTGACCATATCTAGACCCAGACCTGGATGAGACATAAGGGTGGACACTCTTGGGGCTGAGAGGTTGGGTGAGGTTGGGTGAGCAAACTCAGACCCTTTAAAGTAATACTGCGTGGAACCCATCCCATGGGTCCCAAATCTCCAGGTTCAAGGGCATCTTCCTACATCGAAAACATGCATGAGAAAACCAGAAGATGGTACACTGTGTGATTTTGAAAGGTTTCTAAAACGCACCCCGTTTCTCATCTCCTTGTGCTAGGGTTCGCCTTTCCAGCTTCTTTACTAGCAATCTCCCTACTTGGAGAATCAGCACCTTTAAGCTCCTGTTCCCTACAGGTTGCAATTTGTCCTGAGGATGAACTGGAAGAGGGGCAACCAATAAGAGACTAGATCTAGGTGTTGGGACAGGCACAGGTCACTCTATTTTCCCATCAGGAAGAAGAATTAACCACAGGCTCAGCCTGCCCCCGCGAACCAGAATAGGGCCTGAGGCAATCCCGTGCTTTTGCGGCCAGCTCCCAAAAAAGACAGTTGAAAAATGGAGCTCAGGGTCACTGCAATTCACAAATCTGCTGAGTTATAAATGATAACTCTCGTCCACAAATATATGGAGGGTAGGCAACGAAGAGGATTTGAAAGCAAGGCAGAATTGCAGGAAACAGGTTTCAGGAGGTAGATTCGAATCGCCTTTAAAGCACATGAAAAGTGGCAAAACGTCGACAGTGATGCCCTTGGCCAAAAAGGGCGTATGCGTTTTTTCCTGAATATATTCAGGAAAAAACGCATACGCCCTTTTTGGCCAACCAAGCAACCTGGAAAGGCATATCAGCACTACAAATAAGTCTCGCTTCCCATCGGTCAAAAGGGCCATGCTGCAAAAAGTGTCAAAACCAGAAATGCAGGACAGGCCATGGAGAAATGTCAGCCTTGCTACGCTGATGGGCGGGATGTAAATTGCCAACAGCCACTCTGGAGAAGTGTACGGTGTGTCCTGAAACATCGAAAAAACAGCTTAGGGAGCATAGGGCACGTGCACTCATGGGCGTATAAATTGGGAAAACTAAAAATCAGCAAGACACAGGCATCCCAATGTTTAGGGCTGCTATGTTGACAAGAACCTCCACTTCATGACACCTTAAATATCCCAGGAAAGAGAAAAATGGATAAAGAAGTTGTGGTCCTTATGTACAAAGGAATATCACTCAGACATGAAATCAATGTCATAAGGCTAGTAGAAGCAAGATGAGTGGATTTAGGTATGACGATTCTAAGTGAAATAAGTCACACAGAAAAAAGACACTTATCATAAGCTATCACTTATACAGGGAATGTAAAAACCGCAACACTTGAACTGAATTACAAAAGAGAACAGAGTCACACGTTTAGAAAACACACTATGGCTGCTTAACGGGAAAGGTGAGGTGGGGTGATGCATAAAACAAGGGTTTCAAATTCGCTCAGATACCGTTCCATACACCCAATATGTAATAGACAAGGCCTACTCCTTGCTCAGTGAACTGGACTCAACACCCCCTATTCACCGCACAAGAATATATCTGACTAGTAAGAATCGTAAAACCTATGTATTGATATCTCTCTGGAAGTGAGCCAAGTGGGTGTAAAGCCGCATAAACACAGCCGTGAAAAGCAGCTAAACCCCATTATAAAAATAAATTACTTTGAAAAACCCGTAAAACAAAGACAGTGAAAGAGAGAGAAATTCTTACAAAATTCGTTCAGGGGCTGTGATGCAACCTGGATTGACCATATCTCGACCCAAACCTGGATGAGACATAAGGGTGGACACTCTTGGGGCTGAGAGGTTGGGTGAGGTTGGGTGAGCAAACTCAGACCCTTTAAAGTAATACTGCGTGGTACCCATCCCATGGGTCCCAAATCTCCAGTTTCAAGGGCATCTTGCTACATCGAAAACATGCATGAGAAACCCAGAAGATGGTACACCGTGTGATTTTGAAAGGTTTCTAAAACGCACCCCATTTCTCATCTCCTTGTGCTAGGGTTCGCCTTTCCAGCTACTTTACTAGCAATCTCCCTACTTGGAGAATCAGCACCTTTAAGCTCCTGTTCCCTACAGGTTGCAATTTGTCCTGAGGATGAACGGGAAGAGGGGCAACCAATGAGAGACTAGATCTAGGTGTTGGGACAGGCACAGGTCACTCTATTTTCCCATCAGGAAGAAGAATTAACCACAGGCTCAGCCTGCTGCCAGGAACCAGAATAGGGCCTGAGGCAATCCCTCGCTTTTGCGGCCAGCTCCCAAAAAAGCGAGTTGAAAAATGGAGCTCAGGGACACTGCAATTCACAAACCCGCAGAGTTATAAATGATAACTGTCAACCACAGATATATTGAAGGAAGGCAACAAAAAGGATTTGAAAGCAAGGCAGAATTGCAGGAAACAGATTTCAGGAGGTAGATTCGAATCGCCTTTAAAGCACATGAAAAGCGGCAAAACGTCGACAATGATGCCCTTGGCCAAAAAGGGCGTATGCGTTTTTTCCTGAATATATTCAGGAAAAAACGCATACGCCCTTTTTGGCCAACCAAGCAACCTGGAAAGGCAAATCAGCGCTACAAAGAAGTCTCGCTTCCCATCGGTCAAAAGGGCCATGCTGCAAAAAGTGTCAAAACCAGAAATGCAGGACAGGCCATGGAGAAATGTCAGCCTTGCTACGCTGATGGGCGGGATGTAAATTGCCAACAGCCACTCTGGAGAAGTGTACGGTGTGTCCTGAAACATCGAAAAAACACAGCTTAGGGAGCATAGGGCACGTCCACTCATGGGCGTATAAATTGGGAAAATTAAAAATCAGCAAGACACAGGCACCCCAAAGTTTAGGGCTGCTATGTTGACAAGAACCTCCACTTCATGACACCTTAAATATCCCAGAAAAGAGAAAAATGGATAAAGAAGTTGTGGTCCTTATGTACAATGGAATATCACTCAGACATGAAATCAATGTCATAAGGCTAGTAGAAGCAAGATGAGTGGATTTAGGTACGACGATTCTAAGTGAAATAAGTCACACAGAAAAAGACACTTATCATAAGCTATCACTTATAGAGGGAATGTAAAAACCGCTACACTTGAACTGAATTACAGAACAGAACAGAGTCACACGTTTAGAAAACACACTATGGCTGCTTAACGGGAAAGGTGAGGTCGGGTGATGCATAAAACAAGGGTTTCAAATTCGTTCAGATATCGTTCCATACACCCAATATGTAATAGACAAGACCTACTCCTTGCTCAGTGAACTGGACTCAACACCCCCTATTCACGGCACAAGAATATATGTGACTAGTAAGAATCTTAAAACCTATGTATTGATATCTGTCTGGAAGTGAGTCAAGTGGGTGTAAAGCCGCATAAACACAGCCGTGAAAACCAGCTAAACCCCATTATAAAAATAAATTACTTTTAAAAACCCGTAAAACAAAGACAGTGAAAGAGAGAGAAATTCTTCCAAAATTCGGTCAGGGGCTGTGATGCAACCTGGATTGACCATATCTAGAACCACAGCTGGATGAGACATAAGGGTGGACACTCTTGGGGCTGAGAGGTTGGGTGAGGTTGGGTGAGCAAACGCAGAACCTTTAAACTAATACAGCGTGGTACGCATCCCATGGGTCCCAAATCTCCAGGTTCAAGGGCATCTTCCTACATCGAAAACATACATGAGAAACCCAGAAGATGGTACACCGTGTGATTTTGAAAGGTTTCTAAAACGCACCTAATTTCTCATCTCCTTGTGCTCGGGTTCGCCATTCCAGGTACTTTACTAGTAATCTCCCTACTTGGAGAATCAGCACCTTTAACCTCCTGTTCCCTACAGGTTGCAATTTGTCCTGAGGATTAACGGGAAGAGGGGCAACCAATGAGAGACTAGATCTAGGTGTTGGGACAGGCACAGGTCACTCTATTTTCCCATCAGGAAGAAGAATTATCCACAGGCTCAGCCTGCCGCCCAGAAGCAGAATAGGGCCTGAGGCAATCCCGCGCTCTTGCGGCCAGCTCCCAAAAAAGCGAGTTCAAAAATGGAGCCCAGGGACACTGCCATTCACAAACCCGCAGAGTTATAAATGATAACTCTCGTTCACAAATATACTGAGGGAAGGCAATGAAGAGGATTTGAAAGCAAGCAGAATTGCAGGAAACAGGTTTCAGAAGGTAGATTTGAATTGCCTTTAAAGCACATGAAAAGCGGCAAAACGTCGACAATGATGCCGTTGGCCAAAAAGGGCGTATGCGTTTTTTCCTGAATATATTCAGGAAAAAACGCATACGCACTTTTTGGCCAACCAAGCAACCTGGAAAGGCAAATCAGCGCTACAAAGTAGTCTCGCTTCCCATCGGTCAAAAGGGCCATGCTGCAAAAAGTGTCAAAACCAGAAATGCAGGACAGGCCATGGAGAAATGGCAGCCTTGCTACGCTGATGGGCGGGATGTAAATTGCCAACAGCCTCTCTGGAGAAGTGTACATTGTGTCCTGAAACATCTAAAACACACAGGTTAGGGAGCATAGGGCACGTCCACTCATGGGCGTATAAATTGGGAAAACTAAAAATCAGCAAGACACAGGCACCCCAAAGTTTAGGGCTGCTCTGTTGACAAGAACCTCCACTTCATGACACCTTAAATATCCCAGGAAAGAGAAAAATGGATAAAGATGTTGTTGTCCTTATGTACAATGGAATATCACTCAGACATGAAATCAATATCATAAGGCTAGAAGAAGCAAGATGAGTGGACTTAGGTACGATGATTCTAAGTGAAATAAGTCACACAGAAAAAGACACTTATCATAAGCTATCACTTATAGAGGGAATGTAAAAACCGCTACACTTGAACTGAGTTACAAAACAGAACAGAGTCACACGTTTAGAAAACACGCTATGGCTGCTTAACGGGAAAGGTGAGGTGGGGTGATGCATAAAACAAGGGTTTCAAATTGGCTCAGATACCGTTCCATACACCAAATATGTAATAGAAAAGACCGACTCCTTGCTCAGTGAACTGGACTCAACACCCCCTATTCACCGCACAAGAATATATGTGACTAGTAAGAATCTTAAAACCTATGTATTGATATCTGTCTGGAAGTGAGTCAAGTGGGTGTAAAGCCGCATAAACACAGCCGTGAAAAGCAGCTAAACCCCATTATAAAAATAAATTACTTTTAAAAACCCGTAAAACAAAGACAGTGAAAGAGAGAGAAATTCTTACAAAATTCGTTCAGGGGCTGTGATGCAACCTGGATTGACCATATCTAGACCCACAGCTGGATGAGACATAAGGGTGGACACACTTGGGGCTGAGAGTTTGGGTGAGGTTGGGTGACCAAACACAGACCCTTTAAAGTAATACTGCCTGGTACCCATCCCATGGGTCCCAAATCTCCAGATTCAAGGGCATATTCCTACATCGAAAACATGCATGAGACACCCAGAAGATGGTACACCGTGTGATTTTCAAAGGTTTCTAAAACGCACCTCATTTCTCGTCTCCTTGTGTTCGGGTTCGCCATTCCAGCTACTTTACTAGAAATCTCCCTACTTGGAGAATCAGCACCTTTAACCTCCTGTTCCGTACAGGTTGCAATTTGTCCTGAGGATGAAAGGGAAGAGGGGCAACCAATGAGAGACTAGATCTAGGTGTTGGGACAGGCACAGGTCACTCTATTTTCCCATCAGGAAGAAGAATTAACCACAGGCTCAGCCTACCGCCGGGAACCAGAATAGGGCCTTAGGCAATCCCGTGCGTTTGCGGCCAGCTCCCAAAAAAGACAGTTGAAAAATGGAGCTCAGGGTCACTGCAATTCATAAACCTGCTGAGTTATAAATGATAACTCTCGTCCAAAAATATATTGAGGGAAGGCAACGAAGAGGATTTGAAAGCAAGGCAGAATTGCAGGAAACAGATTTCAGGAGGTAGATTCGAATCGCCTTTAAAGCACATGAAAGGTGGCAAAACGTCGACAATGATGACCTTGGCCAAAAAGGGCGTATGCGTTTTTTCCTGAATATATTCAGGAAAAAACGCATAAGCCCTTTTTGGCCAACCAAGCAACCTGGAAAGGCAAATCAGCACTACAAAGAAGTCTCGCTTCCCATCGGTCAAAAGGGCCATGGTGCAAATAGTGTCAAAACCAGAAATGCAGGACAGGCCATGGAGAAATGGCAGCCTTGCTACGATGATGGGCGGGATGTAAATTGCCAACAGCCACTCTGGAGAAGTGTACGGTGTGTCCTGAAACATCGAAAAAACAGCTTAGGGAGAATAGGGCACGTGCACTCATGGGCGTATAAATTGGGAAAACTAAAAATCAGCAAGACACAGGCACCCCAATGTTTAGGGCTGCTATGTTGACAAGAACCTCCACTTCATGACACCTTAAATATCCCAGGAAAGAGAAAAATGGATAAAGAAGTTGTGGTCCTTATGTACAAAGGAATATCACTCAGACATGAAATCAATGTCATAAGGCTAGTAGAAGCAAGATGAGTGGATTTAGGTATGACGATTCTAAGTGAAATAAGTCACACAGAAAAAAGACACTTATCATAAGCTATCACTTATAGAGGGAATGTAAAAACCGCAACACTTGAACTGAATTACAAAAGAGAACAGAGTAACACGTTTAGAAAACACACTATGGCTGCTTAACGGGAAAGGTGAGGTGGGGTGATGCATAAAACAAGGGTTTCAAATTCGCTCAGATACTGTTCCATACACCCAATATGTAATAGACAAGACCTACTCCTTGCTCAGTGAAATGGACTCAACACCCCCTATTCACCGCACAAGAATATATGTGACTAGTAAGAATCGTAAAACCTATGTATTGATATCTCTCTGGAAGTGAGCCAAGTGGGTGTAAAGCCGCATAAACACAGCCGTGAAAAGCAGCTAAACCCCATTATAAAAATAAATTACTTTTAAAAACCCGTAAAACAAAGACAGTGAAAGAGAGAGAAATTCTTACAAAATTCGTTCAGGGGCTGTGATGCAACCTGGATTGACCATATCTCGACCCAAACCTGGATGAGACATAAGGGTGGACACTCTTGGGGCTGAGAGGTTGGGTGAGGTTGGGTGAGCAAACTCAGACCCTTTAAAGTAATACTGCGTGGTACCCATCCCATGGGTCCCAAATCTCCAGTTTCAAGGGCATCTTGCTACATCGAAAACATGCATGAGAAACCCAGAAGACGGTACACCGTGTGATTTTGAAAGGTTTCTAAAACGCACCCCATTTCTCATCTCCTTGTGCTAGGGTTCGCCTTTCCAGCTAGTTTACTAGCAATCTCCCTACTTGGAGAATCAGCACCTTTAAGCTCCTGTTCCCTACAGGTTGCAATTTGTCCTGAGGATGAACGGGAAGAGGGGCAACCAATGAGAGACTAGATCTAGGTGTTGGGACAGGCACAGGTCACTCTATTTTCCCATCAGGAAGAAGAATTAACCACAGGCTCAGCCTGCTGCCAGGAACCAGAATAGGGCCTGAGGCAATCCCTCGCTTTTGCGGCCAGCTCCCAAAAAAGCGAGTTGAAAAATGGAGCTCAGGGACACTGCAATTCACAAACCCGCAGAGTTATAAATGATAACTGTCAACCACAGATATATTGAAGGAAGGCAACAAAAAGGATTTGAAAGCAAGGCAGAATTGCAGGAAACAGATTTCAGGAGGTAGATTCGAATCGCCTTTAAAGCACATGAAAAGCGGCAAAACGTCGACAATGATGCCCTTGGCCAAAAAGGGCGTATGCGTTTTTTCCTGAATATATTCAGGAAAAAACGCATACGCCCTTTTTGGCCAACCAAGCAACCTGGAAAGGCAAATCAGCGCTACAAAGAAGTCTCGCTTCCCATCGGTCAAAAGGGCCATGCTGCAAAAAGTGTCAAAACCAGAAATGCAGGACAGGCCATGGAGAAATGTCAGCCTTGCTACGCTGATGGGCGGGATGTAAATTGCCAACAGCCACTCTGGAGAAGTGTACGGTGTGTCCTGAAACATCGAAAAAACACAGCTTAGGGAGCATAGGGCACGTCCACTCATGGGCGTATAAATTGGGAAAATTAAAAATCAGCAAGACACAGGCACCCCAAAGTTTAGGGCTGCTATGTTGACAAGAACCTCCACTTCATGACACCTTAAATATCCCAGAAAAGAGAAAAATGGATAAAGAAGTTGTGGTCCTTATGTACAATGGAATATCACTCAGACATGAAATCAATGTCATAAGGCTAGTAGAAGCAAGATGAGTGGATTTAGGTACGACGATTCTAAGTGAAATAAGTCACACAGAAAAAGACACTTATCATAAGCTATCACTTATAGAGGGAATGTAAAAACCGCTACACTTGAACTGAATTACAGAACAGAACAGAGTCACACGTTTAGAAAACACACTATGGCTGCTTAACGGGAAAGGTGAGGTCGGGTGATGCATAAAACAAGGGTTTCAAATTCGTTCAGATATCGTTCCATACACCCAATATGTAATAGACAAGACCTACTCCTTGCTCAGTGAACTGGACTCAACACCCCCTATTCACGGCACAAGAATATATGTGACTAGTAAGAATCGTAAAACCTATGTATTGATATCTCTCTGGAAGAGAGCCAAGTGGGTGTAAAGCCGCATAAACACAGCCGTGAAAAGCAGCTAAACCCCATTATAAAAATAAATTACTTTTAAAAACCCATAAAACAAGGACAGTGAAAGAGAGAGAAATTCTTACAAAATTCGTTCAGGGGCTGTGATGCAACCTGGATTGACCATATCTAGACCCACAGCTGGATGAGACATAAGGGTGGACACTCTTGGGGCTGAGAGGTTGGGTGAGGTTGGTGAGCAAACGCAGAACCTTTAAAGTAATACTGCGTGGTACCCATCCCATGGGTCCCAAATCTCCAGGTTCAAGGGCATCTTGCTACATCGAAAACATGCATGAGAAACCCAGAAGATGGTACACCGTGTGATTTTGAAAGTTTTCTAAAACGCACCCCATTTCTCATCTCCTTGTGCTAGGGTTCGCCTTTCCAGCTACTTTACTAGCAATCTCCCTACTTGGAGAATCAGCACCTTTAAGCTCCTGTTCCCTACAGGTTGCAATTTGTCCTGAGGATGAACGGGAAGAGGGGCAACCAATGAGAGACTAGATCTAGGTGTTGGGACAGGCACAGGTCACTCTATTTTCCCATCAGGAAGAAGAATTAACCACAGGCTCAGCCTGCTGCCAGGAACCAGAATAGGGCCTGAGGCAATCCCTCGCTTTTGCGGCCAGCTCCCAAAAAAGCGAGTTGAAAAATGGAGCTCAGGGACACTGCAATTCACAAACCCGCAGAGTTATAAATGATAACTGTCATCCACAGATATATTGACGGAAGGCAACGAAGAGGATTTGAAAGCAAGGCAGAATTGCAGGAAACAGATTTCAGGAGGTAGATTCGAATCGCCTTTAAAGCACATGAAAAGCGGCAAAACGTCAACAATGATGCCCTTGGCCAAAAAGGGCGTATGCGTTTTTTCCTGAATATATTCAGGAAAAAACGCATACGCCCTTTTTGGCCAACCAAGCAACCTGGAAAGGCAAATCAGCGCTACAAAGAAGTTTCGCTTCCCATCGGTCAAAAGGGTCATGCTGCAAAAAGTGTCAAAACCAGAAATGCTGGACAGGCCATGGAGAAATGGCAGCCTTGCTACGCTGATGGGCGGGATGTAAATTGCCAACAGCCACTCTGGAGAAGTGTACGGTGTGTCCTGAAACATCGAATAAACACAGCTTAGGGAGCATAGGGCACGTCCACTCATGGGTGTATAAATTGGGAAAACTAAAAATCAGCAAGACACAGGCACCCCAAAGTTTAGGGCTGCTCTGTTGACAAGAGCCTCCACTTCATGACACCTTAAATATCCCAGGAAAGAGAAAAATGGATAAAGAAGTTGTGGTCCTTATGTACAATGGAATATCACTCAGACATGAAATCAATGTCATAAGGCTAGTAGAAGCAAGATGAGTGGACTTAGGTATGACGATTCTAAGTGAAATAAGTCACACAGAAAAAGACCCTTATCATAAGCTATCACTTATAGAGGGAATGTAAAAACCGCTACACTTGAACTGAATTACAAAACAGAACAGAGTCACACGTTTAGAAAACACACTATAGCTGCTTAACGGGAAAGGTGAGGTGGGGTGATGCATAAAACAAGGGTTTCAAATTCGCTCAGATAACGTTCCATACACCCAATATGTAATAGACAAGACCTACTCCTTGCTCAGTGAACTGGACTCAACACCCCCTATTCACCGCACAAGAATATATGTGACTAGTAAGAATCTTAAAACCTATGTATTGATATCTGTCTGGAAGTGAGTCAAGTGGGTGTAAAGCCGCATAAACACAGCCGTGAAAAGCAGCTAAACCCCATTATAAAAATAAATTACTTTTAAAAACCCGTAAAACAAAGACAGTGAAAGAGAGAGAAATTCTTACAAAATTCGTTCAGAGGCTGTGATGCAACCTGGATTGACCATATCTAGACCCACAGCTGGATGAGACATAAGGGTGGACACTCTTGGGGCTTAGAGGTTGGGTGAGGTTGGGTGAGCAAACGCAGACCCTTTAAAGTAATACTGTGTGGTACCTATCCCATGGGTCCCAAATCTCCAGGTTCAAGGGCATCTTCCTACATCGAAAACATGCATGAGAAACCCAGAAGATGGTACACCGTGTGATTTTGAAAGGTTTCTAAAACGCACCTCATTTCTCATCTACTTGTGCTCGGGTTCGCCTTTCCAGCCACTTTACTAGCAATCTCCCTACTTGGAGAATCAGCACCTTTAAGCTCCTGTTCCCTACAGGTTGCAATTTGTCCTGAGGATGAACGGGAAGAGGGGCAACCAATGAGAGACTACATCTAGGTGTTGGGACAGGCACAGGTCACTCTATTTTCCCATCAGGAAGAAGAATTAAACACAGGCTCAGCCTGCCGACGGGAACCAGAAAGGGGCCTGAGGCAATCCCGTGCTTTTGCGGCCAGCTCCCAAAAAAGACAGTTGAAAAATGGAGTTAAGGAGCACTGCAATTCACAAACCTGCTGAGTTATAAATGATAACTCTCGTCCACAAATATATTGAGGGAAGGCAACGAAGAGGATTTGAAAGCAAGGCAGAATTGAAGGAAACACGTTTCAGGAAGTAGATTCAAATCGCCTTAAAACACATGAAAAGTGGCAAAACGTCGACAGTGATGACCTTGGCCAAAAAGGGCGTATGCGTTTTTTCCTGAATATATTCAGGAAAAAACGCATACGCCCTTTTTGGCCAACCAAGCAACCTGGAAAGGCAAATCAGCGCTACAAAGAAGTCTTGCTTCTCATCGGTCAAAAGGGCCATGCTGCAAAAAGTGTCAAAACGAGAAATGCAGGACAGGCCATGGAGAAATGGCAGCCTTGCAACGCTGATGGGCGGGATGTAAATTGCCAACAGCCACTCTGGAGAAGTGTACGGTGTGTCCTGAAACATCGAAAAAACACAGCTTAGGGAGCATAGGGCACGTCCACTCATGGGCGTATAAATTGGGAAAACTAAAAATCAGCAAGCCACAGGCACCCAAATGTTTAGGGCTGCTATGTTGACAAGAACCTCCACTTCATGACACCTTAAATATCCCAGGAAAGAGAAAAATGGATAAAGAAGTTGTGGTCCTTATGTACAAAGGAATATCACTCAGACATGAAATCAATGTCATAAGGCTAGTAGAAGCAAGATGAGTGGATTTAGGTATGACGATTCTAAGTGAAATAAGTCACACAGAAAAAGACACTTATCATAAGCTATCACTTATAGAGGGAATGTAAAAACCGCTACACTTGAACTGAATTACAAAACAGAACAGAGTCACACGTTTAGAAAACACACTATGGCTGCTTAACGGGAAAGGTGAGGTGGGGTGATGCATAAAACAAGGGTTTCAAATTCGCTCAGATACCGTTCCATACACCCAATATGTAGTAGACAAGACCTACTCCTTGCTCAGTGAACTGGACTCAACACCCCCTATTCACCGCTCAAGAATATATCTGACTAGTAAGAATCGTAAAACCTATGTATTGATATCTCTCTGGAAGTGAGCCAATTGGGTGTAAAGCCGCATAAACACAGACGTGAAAAGCAGCTAAACCCCATTATAAAAATAAATTACTTTTAAAAACCCGTAAAACAAAGACAGTGAAAGAGAGAGAAATTCTTACAAAATTCGTTCAGGGGCTGTGATGCAACCTGGATTGACCATATCTAGACCCACACCTGGATGAGACATAAGGGTGGACACTCTTGGGGCTGAGAGGTTGGGTGAGGTTGGGTGAGCAAACTCAGACCCTTTAAAGTAATACTGCGTGGAACCCATCCCATGGGTCCCAAATCTCCAGGTTCAAGGGCATCTTCCTACATCGAAAACATGCATGAGAAACCCAGAAGATGGTACACTGTGTGATTTTGAAAGGATTCTAAAACGCACCCCATTTCTCATCTCCTTGTGCTAGGGTTCGCCTTTCCAGCTTCTTTACTAGAAATCTCCCTACTTGGAGAATCAGCACCTTTAAGCTCCTGTTCCCTACAGGTTGCAATTTGTCCTTAGGATGAACGGGAAGAGGGGCAACCAATGAGACACTAGATCTAGGTGTTGGGACAGGCACAGGTCACTCTATTTTCCCATCAGGAAGAAGAATTAACCAGAGGCTCAGCCTGCCCCCGGGAACCAGAATAGGGCCTGAGGCAATCCCGTGCTTTTGCGGCCAGCTCCCAAAAAAGACACTTGAAAAATGGAGCTCAGGGTCACTGCAATTCACAAACCTGCTGAGTTATAAATGATAACACTCGTCCACAAATATATGGAGGGTAGGCAACGAAGAGGATTTGAAAGCAAGGCAGAATTGCAGGAAACAGGTTTCAGGAGGTAGATTCGAATCGCCTTTAAAGCACATGAAAAGTGGCAAAACGTCGACAGTGATGCCCTTGGCCAAAAAGGGCGTATGCGTTTTTTCCTGAATATATTCAGGAAAAAACGCATACGCCCTTTTTGGCCAACCAAGCAACCTGGAAAGGCAAATCAGCGCTACAAAGAAGTCTCGCTTCCCATCAGACAAAAGGGCCATGCTGCAAAAAGTGTCAAAACCAGAAATGAAGGACAGGCCATGGAGAAATGGCAGCCTTGCTACGCTGATGGGCGGGATGTAAATTGCCAACAGCCACTCTGGAGAAGTGTACGGTGTGTCCTGAAACATCGAAAAAACACAGCTTAGGGAGCATTGGGCACGTCCACTCATGGTCGTATAAATTGGGAAAACTAAAAATCAGCAAGACACAGGCACCCCAATGATTAGGGCTGCTCTGTTGACAAGAACCTCCACTTCATGACACCTTAAATATACCAGGAAAGAAAAAAATTGATAAAGAAATTTTGGTCCTTATGTACAATGGAATATCACTCAGACATGAAATAAATGTCATAAGGCTAGTAGAAGCAAGATGAGTGGATTTAGGAACGACGATTCTAAGTGAAATAAGTCACACAGAAAAAGACACTTATCATAAGGTATCACTTATAGAGGGAATGTAAAAACCGCTACACTTGAACTGAATTACAAAACAGAACAGAGTCACACGTTTAGAAAACACACTATGGCTGCTTAACCGGAAAGGTGAGGTGGGGTGATGCATAAAGCAAGGGTTTCAAATTCGCTCAGATACCGTTCCATACACCCAATATGTAATAGACAAGACCTACTCCTTGCTCAGTGAACTGGACACAACACCCCCTATTCACCGCACAAGAATATATCTGACTAGTAAGAATCGTAAAACCTATGTATTGATATCTCTCTGGAAGTGAGTCAAGAGGGTGTAAAGCCGCATAAACACAGCCGTGAAAGGCAACTAAACCCCATTATAAAAATAAATTACTTTTAAAAACCCATAAAACAAAGACAGTGAAAGAGAGAGAAATTCTTACGTAATTCGTTCAGGGGCTGTGATGCAACCTGGATTGACCATATCTAGACCCACAGCTGGATGAGACATAAGGGTGGACACTCTTGGGGCTGAGAGGTTGGGTGAGGTTGGTGAGCAAACGCAGAACCTTTAAAGTAATACTGCGTGGTACGCATCCCATGGGTCCCAAATCTCCAGGTTCAAGGGCATCTTCCTACATCGAAAACATACATGAGAAACCCAGAAGATGGCACACTGTGTGATTTTGAAAGGTTTCTAAAACGCACCTCATTTCTCATCTCCTTGTGCTCGGGTTCGCCATTCCAGATACTTTACTAGCCATCTCCCTACTTGGAGAATCAGCACCTTTAACCTCCTGTTCCGTACAGGTTGCAATTTGTCCTGAGGATGAATGGGAAGAGGGGCAACCAATGAGAGACTAGATCTAGGTGTTGGGACAGGCACAGGTCACTCTATTTTCCCATCAGGAAGAAGAATTAACCACAGGCTCAGCCTGCCGCCCAGAAGCAGAATAGGGCCTGAGGCAATCCCGCGCTCTTACGGCCAGCTCCCAAAAAAGCGAGTTGAAAAATGGAGCCCAGGGACACTGCCATTTACAAACCCGCAGAGTTATAAATGATAACTCTCTTCCACAAATATATTGAGGGAAGGCAACGAAGAGGATTTGAAAGCAAGGCAGAATTGCAGGAAACAGGTTTCAGGAGGTAGATTCGAATCGCCTTTAAAGCACATGAAAAGTCGCAAAACGTCGACAATGTTGCCGTTGGCCAAAAAGTGCGTATGCGTTTTTTCCTGAATATATTCAGGAAAAAACGCATACGCCCTTTTTGGCCAACCAAGCAACCTGGAAAAGCAAATCAGCGCTACAAAGTAGTCTCGCTTCCCATCGGTCAAAAGGGCCATGCTGCAAAAAGTGTCAAAACCAGAAATGCAGGACAGGCCATGGAGAAATGGCAGCCTTGCTACGCTGATGGGCTGGATGTAAATTGCCAACAGCCTCTCTGGAGAAGTGTACAGTGTGTCCTGAAACATCTAAAACACACAGGTTAGGGAGCATAGGGCACGTCCACTCATGGGCGTATAAATTGGGAAAATTAAAAATCAGCAAGACACAGGCACCCCAAAGTTTAGGGCTGCTCTGTTGACAAGAACCTCCACTTCATGACACCTTAAATATCCCAGGAAAGAGAAAAATGGATAAAGAAGTTGTGGTCCTTATGTACAATGGAATATCACTCAGACATGAAATCAATATCATAAGGCTAGAAGAAGCAAGATGAGTGGACTTAGGTACGATGATTCTAAGTGAAATAAGTCACACAGAAAAAGACACTTATCATAAGCTATCACTTATAGAGGGAATGTAAAAACCGCTACACTTGAACTGAATTACAAAACAGAACAGAGTCACACGTTTAGAAAACACACTATGGCTGCTTAACGGGAAAGGTGAGGTGGGGTGATGCATAAAACAAGGGTTTCAAATTCGCTCAGATACCGTTCCATACACCAAATATGTAATAGAAAAGACCGACTCCTTGCTCAGTGAACTGGACTCAACACCCCCTATTCACCGCACAAGAATATATGTGACTAGTAAGAATCTTAAAACCTATGTATTGATATCTGTCTGGAAGTGAGTCAAGTGGGTGTAAAGCCGCATAAACACAGCCGTGAAAAGCAGCTAAACCCCATTATAAAAATAAATTACTTTTAAAAACCCGTAAAACAAAGACAGTGAAAGAGAGAGAAATTCATACAAAATTCGTTCAGGGGCTGTGATGCAACCTGGATTGACCATATCTAGACCCACACCTGGATGAGACATAAGGGTGGACACACTTGGGGCTGAGAGTTTGGGTGAGGTTGGGTGACCAAACACAGACCCTTTAAAGTAATACTGCCTGGTACCCATCCCATGGGTCCCAAATCTCCAGATTCAAGGGCATATTCCTACATCGAAAACATGCATGAGACACCCAGAAGATGGTACACCATGTGATTTTCAAAGGATTCTAAAACGCACCTCATTTCTCGTCTCCTTGTGTTCGGGTTCGCCATTCCAGCTACTTTACTAGAAATCTCCCTACTTGGAGAATCAGCACCTTTAACCTCCTGTTCCGTACAGGTTGCAATTTGTCCTGAGGATTAAAGGGAAGAGGGGCAACCAATGAGAGACTAGATCTAGGTGTTGGGACAGGCACAGGTCACTCTATTTTCCCATCAGGAAGAAGAATTAACCACAGGCTCAGCCTACCGACGGGAACCAGAATAGGGCCTTAGGCAATCCCGTGCGTTTGCGGCCAGCTCCCAAAAAAGACAGTTGAAAAATGGAGCTCAGGGTCACTGCAATTCATAAACATGCTGAGTTATAAATGATAACTCTCGTCCAAACATATATTGAGGGAAGGCAATGAAGAGGATTTGAAAGCAAGGCTGAATTGCAGGAAACAGATTTCAGGAGGTAGATTCGAATCGCCTTTAAAGCACATGAAAGGTGGCAAAACGTCGACAATGATGACCTTGGCCAAAAAGGGCGTATGCGTTTTTTCCTGAATATATTCAGGAAAAAACGCATACGCCCTTTTTGGCCAACCAAGCAACCTGGAAAGGCAAATCAGCGCTACAAAGAAGTCTCGCTTCCCATCGGTCAAAAGGGCCATGCTGCAAAAAGTGTCAAAACTAGAAATGCAGGACAGGCCATGGAGAAATGGCAGCCTTGCTACGCTGATGGGAGGGATGTAAATTGCCAACACCCACACTGGAGAAGTGTACGGTGTGTCCTGAAACATCGAAAAAACACAGCTTAGGGAGCATAGGGCACGTCCACTCATGGTCGTATAAATTGGGAAAACTAAAAATCAGCAAGACACAGGCACCCCAATGATTAGGGCTGCTCTGTTGACAAGAACCTCCACTTCATGACACCTTAAATATACCAGGAAAGAAAAAAATTGATAAAGAAGTTTTGGTCCTTATGTACAATGGAATATCACTCAGACATGAAATAAATGTCATAAGGCTAGTAGAAGCAAGATGAGTGGATTTAGGAATGACGATTCTAAGTGAAATAAGTCACACAGAAAAAGACACTTATCATAAGCTATCACTTATAGAGGGAATGTAAAAACCGCTACACTTGAACTGAATTACAAAACAGAACAGAGTCACACGTTTAGAAAACACACTATGGCTGCTTAACGGGAAAGGTGAGGTGGGGTGATGCATAAAACAAGGGTTTCAAATTCGCTCAGATACCGTTCCATACACCCAATATGTAATAGACAAGACCTACTACTTGCTCAGTGAACTGGACACAACACCCCCTATTCACCGCACAAGAATATATCTGACTAGTAAGAATCGTAAAACCTATGTATTGATATCTCTCTGGAAGTGAGTCAAGTGGGTGTAAAGCCGCATAAACACAGCCGTGAAAGGCAACTAAACCCCATTATAAAAATAAATTACTTTTAAAAACCCATAAAACAAAGACAGTGAAAGAGAGAGAAATTCTTACGTAATTCGTTCAGGGGCTGTGATGCAACCTGGATTGACCATATCTAGACCCACAGCTGGATGAGACATAAGGGTGGACACTCTTGGGGCTGAGAGTTTGGGTGAGGTTGGGTGAGCAAACACAGACCCTTTAAAGTAATACTGCGTGGTACCCATACCATGGGTCCCAAATCTCCAGGTTCAAGGGCATCTTCCTACATCGAAAACATGCATGAGAAACCCAGAAGAAGTTACACAATGTGATTTTGAAAGGTTTCTAAAACACACCTCATTTCTCATCTCCTTGTGCTCGGGTTCGCAATTCCAGCTACTTTATTAGCAATCTCCCTACTTGGAGAATCAGCACCTTTAACCTCCTGTTCCGTACAGGTTGCAATTTGTCCTGAGGATGAACTGGAAGAGGGGCAACCAATGAGAGACTAGATCTAGGTGTTGGGACAGGCACAGGTCACTCTATTTTCCCATCAGGAAGAAGAATTAACCACAGGCTCAGCCTGCCACCCGTAACCAGAATAGGGCCTGAGGCAATCCCGCGCTTCTGCGGCCAGCTCCCAAAAAAGCCAGTTGAAAAATGGAGCACATGGGCACTGCAATTCACAAACCTGCAGAGTTATAAATGATAATTCTCGTCCACAAATATATTGAGGGAAGGCAACGAAGAGGATTTGAAAGCAAGGCAGAGTTGCAGGAAACAGGTTTCAGGACGTAGATTCGAATCGCCTTTAAAGCACATGAAAAGCGGCAAAACGTCGACAATGATGCCCTTGGCCAAAAAGGGCGTATTCGTTTTTTCCTGAATATATTCAGGAAAAAAACGCATACGCCCTTTTTGGCCAACCAAGCAACCTGGAAAGGCAAATCAGCGCTACAAAGAAGTCTCGCTTCCCATCGGTCAAAAGGGCCATGCTGAAAAAAGTGTCAAAACCACAAATGCAGGACAGGCCATGGAGAAATGGGAGCCTTGCTATGCTGATGGGCGGGATGTAAATTGCCAACAGCCACTCTGGAGAAGTGTACGGTGTGTCCTGAAACATCGAAAAAACACAGCTTAGGGAGCATAGGGCACGTCCACTCATGGGCGTATAAATTGGGAAAACTAAAAATCAGCAAGACACAGGCACCCCAAAGTTTAGGGCTGCTCTGATGACAAGAACCTCCACTTCATGACACCTTAAATATCCCAGGAAAGAGAAAAATGGATAAAGAAGTTGTGGTTCTTATGTACAATGGAATATCACTCTGCCATGAAATCAATGTCATAAGGCCAGTAGACGCAAGATGGGTGGACTTAGGTACGACGATTCTAAGGGAAATAAGTCACACAGAAAAAGACACTTATCATAAGCTATCACTTATAGAGGGAATGTAAAAACCGCTACACTTGAATTGAATTACAAATCAGAACAGAGTCACATATTTAAAACACACTATGGCTGCTTAACGGGAAAGGTGACGTGGGGTGATGCATAAAACAAGGGTTTCAAATTCGCTAAGATACCGTTCCATACACCCAATATGTAATAGACAAAACCTACTCCTTGCTCAGTGAACTGGACTCAACACCCCATATTCACCGCACAAGAATATATCTGACTAGTGAGAATCTGAAAACCTATGTATTGATATCTCTCTGGAAGTGAGTCAAGAGGGTGTAAAGCCGCATAAACACAGCCGTGAAAAGTAGCTAAACCCCATTATAAAAATAAATTATTTTTAAAAACGCATGAAACAAAGACAGTGAAAGAGAGAGAAATTCTTACAAAATTCATTCAGGGGCTGTGACGCAACCTGGATTGACCATATCTAGACCCACAGTTGGATGAGACATAAGGGTGGACACTCTTGGGGCTGAGAGGTTTGGTGAGGTTGGGTGAGCCATCGCAGACCCTTTAAAGTAATACTGCGTGGTACCCATCCCATGGGTCCCAAATCTCCAGGTTCAAGGGCATCTTCCTACATCGAAAACATGCATGAGAAACCCAGAAGATGGTACACCGTGTGATTGGGAAAGTTTCTAAAACGCACCTCATTTCTCAACTCCGTGTGCTCGGGTTCGCCATTAAAGCTACTTTACTAGCAATCTCCCTACTTGGAGAATCAGCACCTTTAACCTCCTGTTCCATACAGGTTGCAATTTGTCCTAAGGATGAATGGGAAGAGGGGCAACCAATGAGAGAGTAGATCTAGGTGTTGGGACAGGCAAAGGTCACTCTATTTTCCCATCAGGAAGAAGAATTAACCACAGGCTCAGCCTACCGCCCGGAACCAGAATAGGGCCTGAGGCAATCCCGCACTTCTGCGGCCAGCTCCCAAAAAAGCCAGTTGAAAAATGGAGCACATGGGCACTGCAATTCACAAACCTGCAGAGTTATAAATGATAACTCTCGTCCACAAATATATTGAGGGAAGGCAACGAAGAGGATTTGAAAGCAAGGCAGAATTGCAGGAAACTGGTTTCAGGAGGTAGATTCGAATCGCCTTTAAAGCACATGAAAAGCGGCAAAACGTCGACAATGATGCCCTTGGCCAAAAAGGGCGTATGCGTTTTTTCCTGAATATATTCAGGAAAAAACGCATACGCCCTTTTTGGCCAACCAAGCAACCTGGAAAGGCAAATCAGCGCTACAAAGAAGTCTCGCTTCCCATCGGTCAAAAGGGCCATGCTGCAAAAAGTGTCAAAACCACAAAAGCAGGACAGGCCATTGAGAAATGGGAGCCTTGCTACACTGATGGGCGGGATGTAAATTGCCAGCAACCACTCTGGAGAAGTGTAGGGTGTGGCCTGAAACATCGAAAAAACACAGCTTAGGGAGCATAGGGCACTTCCACTCATGGGCGTATAAATTGGGAAAATTAAAAATCAGCAAGACACAGGCACCCCAAAGTTTAGGGCTGCTCTGTTGACAAGAACCTCCACTTCATGACACCTTAAATATCCCAGGAAAGAGAAAAATGGATAAAGAAGTTGTGGTCCTTATGTACAATGGAATATCACTCAGCCATGAAATCAATGTCATAAGGCTAGTAGCAGCATGATGAGTGGATTTAGGTACGACGACTATAAGTGAAATAAGTCACACAGAAAAAGACACTTATCATAAGCTATCACTTATAGAGGGAATGTAAAAACTGCTACACTTGAACTGAATTACAAAAGAGAACAGAGTCACACGTTTAGAAAACACACTATGGCTGCTTAACGGGAAAGATGAGGTGGAGTGATGCATAAAACAAGGGTTTCAAATTAGATCAGATACCGTTCCATACACCCAATATGTAATAGACAAGACCTACTCCTTGCTCAGTGAACTGGACTCAACACCCCCTATTCACCGCACAAGTATATATCTGACTAGTGAGAATCTTAAAACCTATGTATTGATATCCCTCTGGAAGTGTGTCAAGTGGGTGTAAAGCCGCATAAACACAGCCGTGAAAAGCAGCTAAACCCCATTATAAAAATAAATTACTTGTAGAAACCCGTAAAACAAAGACAGTGAAAGAGAGAGAAATTCTTACACAAATTGTTCAGGGGCTGTGATGCAACCTGGATTGAAAATATCTAGACCCACAGCTGGATGAGACCTAAGGGTGGACACTCTTGGGGCTGACAGGTTTGGTGAGGTTGGGTGAGCAAACACAGACCCTTTAAGGTAATACTGCGTGGTACCCATCCCATGGGTCCCAAATCTCCAGTTTTAAGGGCATCTTCCTGCATTGAAAACATGCATGAGAAACCCAGAAGATGGTACACCATGTGATCGGGAAAGGTTTCTAAAACGCACCTCATTTCTCATCTCCTTGTGCTCGGGTTCACCATTCCAGCTACTTTACTAGCAATCTCCCTACTTGGAGAATCAACACCTTTAACCTCCTGTTCTGTACAGGTTGCAATTTGTCCTGAGGATGAACGGGAAGAGGGGCAACCAATGAGAGACTAGATGTAGGTGTTAGGACAGGCACAGGTCACTCTATTTTCCCATCAGGAAGAACATTTAAGCACAGGCTCAGCCTGCCGCTCAGAAGCAGAATAGGGCCTGAGGCAATCCCGCGCTTCTGCGGCCAGCTCCCAAAAAAGCGAGTTGAAAAATGGAGCACATGGGCACTGCAATTCACAAACCTGCAGAGTTATAAATGATAACTCTCGTCCACAAATATATTGAGGGAAGGCAAAGAAGAGGATTTGAAAGCAAGGCAGATTTGCAGGAAACAGGTTTCAGGAGGTAGATTCGAATCGCCTTTAAAGCACATGAAAAGCGGCAAAACGTCGACAATGATGCCCTTGGCCAAAAAGGGCGTATGCGTTTTTTCCTGAATATATTCAGGAAAAAACGCATACGCCCTTTTTGGCCAACCAAGCAACCTGGAAAGGCAAATCAGCGCTACAAAGAAGTCTCGCTTCCCATCGGTCAAAAGGGTCATGCTGAAAAAAGTTTCAAAACCACAAATGCAGGACAGGCCATGGAGAAATCGGAGCCTTGCTACGCTGATGGGCGGGATTTAAATTGCCAACAGCCACTCTGGAGAAGTGTACGGTGTGTCCTGAAACATCGAGAAAACACAGCTTAGGGAGCATAGGGCACGTCCACTCATGGGCGTATAAATTGGGAAAACTAAAAATCAGCAAGACACAGGCACCCCAAAGTTTAGGGCTGCTCTGTTGACAAGAACCTCCACTTCATGACACCTTAAATATCCCAGGAAAGAGAAAAATGGATAAAGAATTTGTGATTCTTATGTACAATGGAATATCACTCTGCCATGAAATCAATGTCATAAGGCAAGTAGACGCAAGATGGGTGGACTTAGGTACGACGATTCTAAGGGAAATAAGTCACTTAAAACTTATGTATTGATATCTCTCTGGAAGTGAGTCTAGTGGGTGTAAAGCCGCATAAACACAGCTGTGATAAGCAGCTAAACCCCATTATAAAAATAAATTAGTTTTAAAAACCCATGAAACAAAGACAGTGAAAGACAGAGAAATTCTTACAAAATTCATTCAGGGGCTGTGACGCAACCTGGATTGACCATATCTAGACCCACAGCTGGATGACACATTAAGGTGGACACTCTTGGGGCTGAGAGGTTTGGTGAGGTTGGGTGAGCAAACGCAGACACTTTAAAGTAATACTGCGTGGTACCCATCCCATGGGTCCCAAATCTCCAGGTTCAAGGGCATCTTCCTACATCGAAAACATGCATGAGAAACCCAGAAGATGGTACACCGTGTGATTGGGAAAGTGTCTAAAACGCACCTCATTTCTCAACTCCGTGTGCTCGGGTTCGCCATTAAAGCTACTTTACTAGCAATCTCCCTACTTGGAGAATCAGTACCTTTAACCTCCTGTTCCATACAGGTTGCAATTTGTCCTAAGGATGAATGGGAAGAGGGGCAACCAATGAGAGAGTAGATCTAGGTGTTGGGACAGGCACAGGTCACTCTATTTTCCCATCAGGAAGAAGAATTAACCACAGGCTCAGCCTACTGCCCGGAACCAGAATAGGGCCTGAGGCAATCCCGCACTTCTGCGGCCAGCTCCCAAAAAAGCCAGTTGAAAAATGGAGCACATGGGCACTGCAATTCACAAACCTGCAGAGTTATAAATGATAACTCTCGTCCAGAAATATATTGAGGGAAGGCAACGAAGAGGATTTGAAAGCAAGGCAGAATTGGAGGAAACTGGTTTCAGGAGGTAGATTCGAATCGCCTTTAAAGCACATGAAAAGCGGCAAAACGTCGACAATGATGCCCTTGGCCAAAAAGGGCGTATGCGTTTTTTCCTGAATATATTCAGGAAAAAACGCATACGCCCTTTTTGGCCAACCAAGCAACCTGGAAAGGTAAATCAGCGCTACAAAGAAGTCTCGCTTCCCATCGGTCAAAAGGGCCATGCTGCAAAAAGTGTCAAAACCACAAAAGCAGGACAGGCCATTGAGAAATGGGAGCCTTGCTACACTGATGGGCGGGATGTAAATTGCCAGCAACCACTCTGGAGAAGTGTAGGGTGTGGCCTGAAACATCGAAAAAACACAGCTTAGGGAGCATAGGGCACTTCCACTCATGGGCGTATAAATTGGGAAAATTAAAAATCAGCAAGACACAGGCACCCCAAAGTTTAGGGCTGCTCTGTTGACAAGAACCTCCACTTCATGACACCTTAAATATCCCAGGAAAGAGAAAAATGGATAAAGAAGTTGTGGTCCTTATGTACAATGGAATATCACTCAGCCATGAAATCAATGTCATCAGGCTAGTAGCAGCATGATGAGTGGATTTAGGTACGACGACTATAAGTGAAATAAGTCACACAGAAAAAGACACTTATCATAAGCTATCACTTATAGAGGGAATGTAAAAACTGCTACACTTGAACTGAATTACAAAAGAGAACAGAGTCACACGTTTAGAAAACACACTATGGCTGCTTAACGGGAAAGATGAGGTGGAGTGATGCATAAAACAAGGGTTTCAAATTAGATCAGATACCGTTCCATACACCCAATATGTAATAGACAAGACCTACTCCTTGCTCAGTGAACTGGACTCAACACCCCCTATTCACCGCACAAGTATATATCTGACTAGTGAGAATCTTAAAACCTATGTATTGATATCACTCTGGAAGTGTGTCAAGTGGGTGTAAAGCCGCATAAACACAGCCGTGAAAAGCAGCTAAACCCCATTATAAAAATAAATTACTTGTAGAAACCCGTAAAACAAAGACAGTGAAAGAGAGAGAAATTCTTACACAAATTGTTCAGGGGCTGTGATGCAACCTGGATTGAAAATATCTAGAGCCACAGCTGGATGAGACCTAAGGATGGACACTCTTGGGGCTGACAGTTTTGGTGAGGTTGGGTGAGCAAACACAGACCCTTTAAGGTAATACTGCGTGGTACCCATCCCATGGGTCCCAAATCTCCAGTTTTAAGGGCATCTTCCTGCATTGAAAACATGCATGAGAAACCCAGAAGATGGTACACCATGTGATCGGGAAAGGTTTCTAAAACGCACCTCATTTCTCATCTCCTTGTGCTCGGGTTCACCATTCCAGCTACTTTACTAGCAATCTCCCTACTTGGAGAATCAACACCTTTAACCTCCTGTTCTGTACAGGTTGCAATTTGTCCTGAGGATGAACGGGAAGAGGGGCAACCAATGAGAGACTAGATGTAGGTGTTGGGACAGGCACAGGTCACTCTATTTTCCCATCAGGAAGAACATTTAAGCACAGGCTCAGCCTGCCGCTCAGAAGCAGAATAGGGCCTGAGGCAATCCCGCGCTTCTGCGGCCAGCTCCCAAAAAAGCGAGTTGAAAAATGGAGCACATGGGCACTGCAATTCACAAACCTGCAGAGTTATAAATGATAACTCTCGTCCACAAATATATTGAGGGAAGGCAACGAAGAGGATTTGAAAGCAAGGCAGAGTTGCAGGAAACAGGTTTCAGGAGGTAGATTCGAATCGCCTTTAAAGCACATGAAAAGCGGCAAAATGTCGACAATGATGCCCTTGGCCAAAAAGGGCGTATGCGTTTTTTCCTGAATATATTCAGGAAAAAACGCATACGCCCTTTTTGGCCAACCAAGCAACCTGGAAAGGCAAATCAGCGCTACAAAGTAGTCTCGCTTCCCATTGGTCAAAAGGGCCATGCTGAAAAAAGTGTCAAAACCACAAATGCAGGACAGGCCATGGAGAAATGGCAGCCTTGTTACGCTGATGGGCGGGATGTAAATTGCCAACAGCCACTCTGGAGAAGTGTACGGTGTGTCCTGAAACATCGAAAAAACACAGCTTAGGGAGCATAGGGCACGTCCACTCATGGGCGTATAAAGTGGGAAAACTAAAAATCAGCAAGACACAGGCACCCCAAAGTTTAGGGCTGCTCTGTTGACAAGAACCTCCACTTCATGACACCTTAAATATCCCAGGAAAGAGAAAAATGGATAAAGAAGTTGTGGTCCTTATGTACAATGGAATATCACTCAGCCATGAAATCAATGTCATAAGGCTAGTAGCAGCATGATGAGTGGATTTAGGTACGACGACTCTAAGTGAAATAAGTCACACAGAAAAAGACACATATCAAAAGCTATCACTTATAGAGGGATGTAAAAACCGCTACACTTGAACTGAATTACAAATCAGAACAGAGTCACCCATTTTGAAAACACACTATGGCTGCTTAACGGGAAAGGTGAGGTGGGGTGATGCATAAAACAAGGGTTTCAAATTAGCTCTGATACCGTTCCATACACCCAATATGTAATAGACAAGACCTACTCCTTGCTCAGTGAACTGGACTCAACACCCCGTATTCACCGCACAAGAATATATCTGACTAGTGAGAATCTTAAAACCTATGTATTGATATCTCTCTGGAAGTGAGTCAAGAGGGTGTAAAGCCGCATAAACACAGCCGTGAAAAGCAGCTAAACCCCATTATAAAAATAAATTATTTTTAAAAACGCATGAAACAAAGACAGTGAAAGAGAGAGAAATTCTTACACAATTCGTTCAGAGGCTGTGACGCAACCTGGATTGACCATATCTAGACCCACAGCTGGATGAGACATAAAGGTGGACACTCTTAGGGCTGAGAGGTTTGGTGTGGTTGGGTGAGCAAACGCAGACCCTTTAAAGTAATACTGCGTGGTACCCATCCCATTTGTCCACAATCTCCAGGTTCAAGGGCATCTTCCTACATCGAAAACATGCATGAGAAACCCAGAAGATGGTACACCGTGTGATTGGGAAAGTTTCTAAAACGCACCTCATTTCTCAACTCCGTGTGCTCGGGTTCGCCATTCCAGCTACTTTACTAGCAGTCTCCCTACTTGGAGAATCAGCACCTTTAACCTCCTGTTCCATACAGGTTGCAATTTGCCCTAAGGATGAATGGGAAGAGGGGCAACCAATGAGAGACTAGATCTAGGTGTTGGGACAGGCACAGGTCACTCTATTTTCCCATCAGGAAGAAGAATTAACCACAGGCTCAGCCTGCCACCCGTAACCAGAATAGGGCCTGAGGCAATCCCGCGCTTCTGCGGCCAGCTCCCAAAAAAGCCAGTTGAAAAATGGAGCACATGGGCACTGCAATTCACAAACCTGCAGAGTTATAAATGATAATTCTCGTCCACAAATATATTGAGGGAAGGCAACGAAGAGGATTTGAAAGCAAGGCAGAGTTGCAGGAAACAGGTTTCAGGACGTAGATTCGAATCGCCTTTAAAGCACATGAAAAGCGGCAAAACGTCGACAATGATGCCCTTGGCCAAAAAGGGCGTATTCGTTTTTTCCTGAATATATTCAGGAAAAAACGCATACGCCCTTTTTGGCCAACCAAGCAACCTGGAAAGGCAAATCAGCGCTACAAAGAAGTCTCGCTTCCCATCGGTCAAAAGGGCCATGCTGAAAAAAGTGTCAAAACCACAAATGCAGGACAGGCCATGGAGAAATGGGAGCCTTGCTATGCTGATGGGCGGGATGTAAATTGCCAACAGCCACTCTGGAGAAGTGTACGGTGTGTCCTGAAACATCGAAAAAACACAGCTTAGGGAGCATAGGGCACGTCCACTCATGGGCGTATAAATTGGGAAAACTAAAAATCAGCAAGACACAGGCACCCCAAAGTTTAGGGCTGCTCTGTTGACAAGAACCTCCACTTCATGACACCTTAAATATCCCAGGAAAGAGAAAAATGGATAAAGAAGTTGTGGTTCTTATGTACAATGGAATATCACTCTGCCATGAAATCAATGTCATAAGGCCAGTAGACGCAAGATGGGTGGACTTAGGTACGACGATTCTAAGGGAAATAAGTCACACAGAAAAAGACACTTATCATAAGCTATCACTTATAGAGGGAATGTAAAAACCGCTACACTTGAATTGAATTACAAATCAGAACAGAGTCACATATTTAAAACACACTATGGCTGCTTAACGGGAAAGGTGACGTGGGGTGATGCATAAAACAAGGGTTTCAAATTCGCTCAGATACCGTTCCATACACCCAATATGTAATAGACAAAACCTACTCCTTGCTCAGTGAACTGGACTCAACACCCCATATTCACCGCACAAGAATATATCTGACTAGTGAGAATCTGAAAACCTATGTATTGATATCTCTCTGGAAGTGAGTCAAGAGGGTGTAAAGCCGCATAAACACAGCCGTGAAAAGTAGCTAAACCCCATTATAAAAATAAATTATTTTTAAAAACGCATGAAACAAAGACAGTGAAAGAGAGAGAAATTCTTACAAAATTCATTCAGGGGCTGTGACGCAACCTGGATTGACCATATCTAGACCCACAGTTGGATGAGACATAAGGGTGGACACTCTTGGGGCTGAGAGGTTTGGTGAGGTTGGGTGAGCCATCGCAGACCCTTTAAAGTAATACTGCGTGGTACCCATCCCATGGGTCCCAAATCTCCAGGTTCAAGGGCATCTTCCTACATCGAAAACATGCATGAGAAACCCAGAAGATGGTACACCGTGTGATTGGGAAAGTTTCTAAAACGCACCTCATTTCTCAACTCCGTGTGCTCGGGTTCGCCATTAAAGCTACTTTACTAGCAATCTCCCTACTTGGAGAATCAGCACCTTTAACCTCCTGTTCCATACAGGTTGCAATTTGTCCTAAGGATGAATGGGAAGAGGGGCAACCAATGAGAGAGTAGATCTAGGTGTTGGGACAGGCAAAGGTCACTCTATTTTCCCATCAGGAAGAAGAATTAACCACAGGCTCAGCCTACCGCCCGGAACCAGAATAGGGCCTGAGGCAATCCCGCACTTCTGCGGCCAGCTCCCAAAAAAGCCAGTTGAAAAATGGAGCACATGGGCACTGCAATTCACAAACCTGCAGAGTTATAAATGATAACTCTCGTCCACAAATATATTGAGGGAAGGCAACGAAGAGGATTTGAAAGCAAGGCAGAATTGCAGGAAACTGGTTTCAGGAGGTAGATTCGAATCGCCTTTAAAGCACATGAAAAGCGGCAAAACGTCGACAATGATGCCCTTGGCCAAAAAGGGCGTATGCGTTTTTTCCTGAATATATTCAGGAAAAAACGCATACGCCCTTTTTGGCCAACCAAGCAACCTGGAAAGGCAAATCAGCGCTACAAAGAAGTCTCGCTTCCCATCGGTCAAAAGGGCCATGCTGCAAAAAGTGTCAAAACCACAAAAGCAGGACAGGCCATTGAGAAATGGGAGCCTTGCTACACTGATGGGCGGGATGTAAATTGCCAGCAACCACTCTGGAGAAGTGTAGGGTGTGGCCTGAAACATCGAAAAAACACAGCTTAGGGAGCATAGGGCACTTCCACTCATGGGCGTATAAATTGGGAAAATTAAAAATCAGCAAGACACAGGCACCCCAAAGTTTAGGGCTGCTCTGTTGACAAGAACCTCCACTTCATGACACCTTAAATATCCCAGGAAAGAGAAAAATGGATAAAGAAGTTGTGGTCCTTATGTACAATGGAATATCACTCAGCCATGAAATCAATGTCATAAGGCTAGTAGCAGCATGATGAGTGGATTTAGGTACGACGACTATAAGTGAAATAAGTCACACAGAAAAAGACACTTATCATAAGCTATCACTTATAGAGGGAATGTAAAAACTGCTACACTTGAACTGAATTACAAAAGAGAACAGAGTCACACGTATAGAAAACACACTATGGCTGCTTAACGGGAAAGATGAGGTGGAGTGATGCATAAAACAAGGGTTTCAAATTAGATCAGATACCGTTCCATACACCCAATATGTAATAGACAAGACCTACTCCTTGCTCAGTGAACTGGACTCAACACCCCCTATTCACCGCACAAGTATATATCTGACTAGTGAGAATCTTAAAACCTATGTATTGATATCCCTCTGGAAGTGTGTCAAGTGGGTGTAAAGCCGCAAAAACACAGCCGTGAAAAGCAGCTAAACCCCATTATAAAAATAAATTACTTGTTGAAACCCGTAAAACAAAGACAGTGAAAGAGAGAGAAATTCTTACACAAATTGTTCAGGGGCTGTGATGCAACCTGGATTGAAAATATCTAGACCCACAGCTGGATGAGACCTAAGGGTGGACACTCTTGGGGCTGACAGGTTTGGTGAGGTTGGGTGAGCAAACACAGACCCTTTAAGGTAATACTGCGTGGTACCCATCCCATGGGTCCCAAATCTCCAGTTTTAAGGGCATCTTCCTGCATTGAAAACATGCATGAGAAACCCAGAAGATGGTACACCATGTGATCGGGAAAGGTTTCTAAAACGCACCTCATTTCTCATCTCCTTGTGCTCGGGTTCACCATTCCAGCTACTTTACTAGCAATCTCCCTACTTGGAGAATCAACACCTTTAACCTCCTGTTCTGTACAGGTTGCAATTTGTCCTGAGGATGAACGGGAAGAGGGGCAACCAATGAGAGACTAGATGTAGGTGTTGGGACAGGCACAGGTCACTCTATTTTCCCATCAGGAAGAACAATTAAGCACAGGCTCAGCCTGCCTCTCAGAAGCAGAATAGGGCCTGAGGCAATCCCGCGCTTCTGCGGCCAGCTCCCAAAAAAGCGAGTTGAAAAATGGAGCACATGGGCACTGCAATTCACAAACCTGCAGAGTTATAAATGATAACTCTCGTCCACAAATATATTGAGGGAAGGCAAAGAAGAGGATTTGAAAGCAAGGCAGATTTGCAGGAAACAGGTTTCAGGAGGTAGATTCGAATCGCCTTTAAAGCACATGAAAAGCGGCAAAACGTCGACAATGATGCCCTTGGCCAAAAAGGGCGTATGCGTTTTTTCCTGAATATATTCAGGAAAAACCGCATACGCCCTTTTTGGCCAACCAAGCAACCTGGAAAGGCAAATCAGCGCTACAAAGAAGTCTCGCTTCCCATCGGTCAAAAGGGTCATGCTGAAAAAAGTTTCAAAACCACAAATGCAGGACAGGCCATGGAGAAATCGGAGCCTTGCTACGCTGATGGGTGGGATTTAAATTGCCAACAGCCACTCTGGAGAAGTGTACGGTGTGTCCTGAAACATCGAGAAAACACAGCTTAGGGAGCATAGGGCACGTCCACTCATGGGCGTATAAATTGGGAAAACTAAAAATCAGCAAGACACAGGCACCCCAAAATTTAGGGCTGCTCTGTTGACAAGAACCTGCACTTCATGACACCTTAAATATCCCAGGAAAGAGAAAAATGGATAAAGAATTTGTGATTCTTATGTACAATGGAATATCACTCTGCCATGAAATCAATGTCATAAGGCAAGTAGACGCAAGATGGGTGGACTTAGGTACGACGATTCTAAGGGAAATAAGTCACACAGAAAAAGACACTTATCAAAAGCTCTCACTTATAGAGGGAATGTAAAAACCGCTACACTTGAATTGAATTACAAATCAGAACAGAGTCACATATTTAAAACACACTATGGCTGCTTAACGGGAAAGGTGAGGTGGGGTGATGCATAAAAAAAGGGTTTCAAATTAGCTCAGATACCGTTCCATACACCCAATATGTAATAGAAAAGACCTACTCCTTGCTCAGTGAACTGGACTCAACACCCCGTATTCACCGCACAAGAATATATGTGACTAGTGAGAATCTTAAAACCTATGTATTGATATCTCTCTGGAAGTGAGTCAAGAGGGTGTAAAGCCGCATAAACACAGCCGTGAAAAGCAGCTAAACCCCATTATAAAAATAAATTATTTTTAAAAACGCATGAAACAAAGACAGTGAAAGAGAGAGAAATTCTTACACAATTCGTTCAGAGGCTGTGACTCAAACTGGATTGACCATATCTAGACCCACAGCTGGATGAGACATAAAGGTGGACACTCTTAGGGCTGAGAGGTTTGGTGTGGTTGGGTGAGGAAACGCAGACCCTTTAAAGTAATACTGCGTGGTACCCATCCCATTTGTCCACAATCTCCAGGTTCAAGGGCATCTTCCTACATCGAAAACATGCATGAGAAACCCAGAAGATGGTACACCGTGTGATTGGGAAAGTTTCTAAAACGCACCTCATTTCTCAACTCCGTGTGCTCGGGTTCGCCATTCCAGCTACTTTACTAGCAGTCTCCCTACTTGGAGAATCAGCACCTTTAACCTCCTGTTCCATACAGGTTGCAATTTGCCCTAAGGATGAATGGGAAGAGGGGCAACCAATGAGAGACTAGATCTAGGTGTTGGGACAGGCACAGGTCACTCTATTTTCCCATCAGGAAGAAGAATTAACCACAGGCTCAGCCTGCCACCCGTAACCAGAATAGGGCCTGAGGCAATCCCGCGCTTCTGCGGCCAGCTCCCAAAAAAGCCAGTTGAAAAATGGAGCACATGGGCACTGCAATTCACAAACCTGCAGAGTTATAAATGATAATTCTCGTCCACAAATATATTGAGGGAAGGCAACGAAGAGGATTTGAAAGCAAGGCAGAGTTGCAGGAAACAGGTTTCAGGACGTAGATTCGAATCGCCTTTAAAGCACATGAAAAGCGGCAAAACGTCGACAATGATGCCCTTGGCCAAAAAGGGCGTATTCGTTTTTTCCTGAATATATTCAGGAAAAAACGCATACGCCCTTTTTGGCCAACCAAGCAACCTGGAAAGGCAAATCAGCGCTACAAAGAAGTCTCGCTTCCCATCGGTCAAAAGGGCCATGCTGAAAAAAGTGTCAAAACCACAAATGCAGGACAGGCCATGGAGAAATGGGAGCCTTGCTATGCTGATGGGCGGGATGTAAATTGCCAACAGCCACTCTGGAGAAGTGTACGGTGTGTCCTGAAACATCGAAAAAACACAGCTTAGGGAGCATAGGGCACGTCCACTCATGGGCGTATAAATTGGGAAAACTAAAAATCAGCAAGACACAGGCACCCCAAAGTTTAGGGCTGCTCTGTTGACAAGAACCTCCACTTCATGACACCTTAAATATCCCAGGAAAGAGAAAAATGGATAAAGAAGTTGTGGTTCTTATGTACAATGGAATATCACTCTGCCATGAAATCAATGTCATAAGGCCAGTAGACGCAAGATGGGTGGACTTAGGTACGACGATTCTAAGGGAAATAAGTCACACAGAAAAAGACACTTATCATAAGCTATCACTTATAGAGGGAATGTAAAAACCGCTACACTTGAATTGAATTACAAATCAGAACAGAGTCACATATTTAAAACACACTATGGCTGCTTAACGGGAAAGGTGACGTGGGGTGATGCATAAAACAAGGGTTTCAAATTCGCTCAGATACCGTTCCATACACCCAATATGTAATAGACAAAACCTACTCCTTGCTCAGTGAACTGGACTCAACACCCCATATTCACCGCACAAGAATATATCTGACTAGTGAGAATCTGAAAACCTATGTATTGATATCTCTCTGGAAGTGAGTCAAGAGGGTGTAAAGCCGCATAAACACAGCCGTGAAAAGTAGCTAAACCCCATTATAAAAATAAATTATTTTTAAAAACGCATGAAACAAAGACAGTGAAAGAGAGAGAAATTCTTTCAAAATTCATTCAGGGGCTGTGACGCAACCTGGATTGACCATATCTAGACCCACAGTTGGATGAGACATAAGGGTGGACACTCTTGGGGCTGAGAGGTTTGGTGAGGTTGGGTGAGCCATCGCAGACCCTTTAAAGTAATACTGCGTGGTACCCATCCCATGGGTCCCAAATCTCCAGGTTCAAGGGCATCTTCCTACATCGAAAACATGCATGAGAAACCCAGAAGATGGTACACCGTGTGATTGGGAAAGTTTCTAAAACGCACCTCATTTCTCAACTCCGTGTGCTCGGGTTCGCCATTAAAGCTACTTTACTAGCATTCTCCCTACTTGGAGAATCAGCACCTTTAACCTCCTGTTCCATACAGGTTGCAATTTGTCCTAAGGATGAATGGGAAGAGGGGCAACCAATGAGAGAGTAGATCTAGGTGTTGGGACAGGCACAGGTCACTCTATTTTCCCATCAGGAAGAAGAATTAACCACAGGCTCAGCCTACCGCCCGGAACCAGAATAGGGCCTGAGGCAATCCCGCACTTCTGCGGCCAGCTCCCAAAAAAGCCAGTTGAAAAATGGAGCACATGGGCACTGCAATTCACAAACCTGCAGAGTTATAAATGATAACTCTCGTCCACAAATATATTGAGGGAAGGCAACGAAGAGGATTTGAAAGCAAGGCAGAATTGCAGGAAACTGGTTTCAGGAGGTAGATTCGAATCGCCTTTAAAGCACATGAAAAGCGGCAAAACGTCGACAATGATGCCCTTGGCCAAAAAGGGCGTATGCGTTTTTTCCTGAATATATTCAGGAAAAAACGCATACGCCCTTTTTGGCCAACCAAGCAACCTGGAAAGGCAAATCAGCGCTACAAAGAAGTCTCGCTTCCCATCGGTCAAAAGGGCCATGCTGCAAAAAGTGTCAAAACCACAAAAGCAGGACAGGCCATTGAGAAATGGGAGCCTTGCTACACTGATGGGCGGGATGTAAATTGCCAGCAACCACTCTGGAGAAGTGTAGGGTGTGGCCTGAAACATCGAAAAAACACAGCTTAGGGAGCATAGGGCACTTCCACTCATGGGCGTATAAATTGGGAAAATTAAAAATCAGCAAGACACAGGCACCCCAAAGTTTAGGGCTGCTCTGTTGACAAGAACCTCCACTTCATGACACCTTAAATATCCCAGGAAAGAGAAAAATGGATAAAGAAGTTGTGGTCCTTATGTACAATGGAATATCACTCAGCCATGAAATCAATGTCATAAGGCTAGTAGCAGCATGATGAGTGGATTTAGGTACGACGACTATAAGTGAAATAAGTCACACAGAAAAAGACACTTATCATAAGCTATCACTTATAGAGGGAATGTAAAAACTGCTACACTTGAACTGAATTACAAAAGAGAACAGAGTCACACGTATAGAAAACACACTATGGCTGCTTAACGGGAAAGATGAGGTGGAGTGATGCATAAAACAAGGGTTTCAAATTAGATCAGATACCGTTCCATACACCCAATATGTAATAGACAAGACCTACTCCTTGCTCAGTGAACTGGACTCAACACCCCCTATTCACCGCACAAGTATATATCTGACTAGTGAGAATCTTAAAACCTATGTATTGATATCCCTCTGGAAGTGTGTCAAGTGGGTGTAAAGCCGCAAAAACACAGCCGTGAAAAGCAGCTAAACCCCATTATAAAAATAAATTACTTGTTGAAACCCGTAAAACAAAGACAGTGAAAGAGAGAGAAATTCTTACACAAATTGTTCAGGGGCTGTGATGCAACCTGGATTGAAAATATCTAGACCCACAGCTGGATGAGACCTAAGGGTGGACACTCTTGGGGCTGACAGGTTTGGTGAGGTTGGGTGAGCAAACACAGACCCTTTAAGGTAATACTGCGTGGTACCCATCCCATGGGTCCCAAATCTCCAGTTTTAAGGGCATCTTCCTGCATTGAAAACATGCATGAGAAACCCAGAAGATGGTACAACATGTGATCGGGAAAGGTTTCTAAAACGCACCTCATTTCTCATCTCCTTGTGCTCGGGTTCACCATTCCAGCTACTTTACTAGCAATCTCCCTACTTGGAGAATCAACACCTTTAACCTCCTGTTCTGTACAGGTTGCAATTTGTCCTGAGGATGAACGGGAAGAGGGGCAACCAATGAGAGACTAGATGTAGGTGTTGGGACAGGCACAGGTCACTCTATTTTCCCATCAGGAAGAACAATTAAGCACAGGCTCAGCCTGCCGCTCAGAAGCAGAATAGGGCCTGAGGCAATCCCGCGCTTCTGCGGCCAGCTCCCAAAAAAGCGAGTTGAAAAATGGAGCACATGGGCACTGCAATTCACAAACCTGCAGAGTTATAAATGATAACTCTCGTCCACAAATATATTGAGGGAAGGCAAAGAAGAGGATTTGAAAGCAAGGCAGATTTGCAGGAAACAGGTTTCAGGAGGTAGATTCGAATCGCCTTTAAAGCACATGAAAAGCGGCAAAACGTCGACAATGATGCCCTTGGCCAAAAAGGGCGTATGCGTTTTTTCCTGAATATATTCAGGAAAAACCGCATACGCCCTTTTTGGCCAACCAAGCAACCTGGAAAGGCAAATCAGCGCTACAAAGAAGTCTCGCTTCCCATCGGTCAAAAGGGCCATGCTGAAAAAAGTGTCAAAACCACAAATGCAGGACAGGCCATGGAGAAATGGCAGCCTTGTTACGCTGATGGGCGGGATGTAAATTGCCAACAGCCACTCTGGAGAAGTGTACGGTGTGTCCTGAAACATCGAAAAAACACAGCTTAGGGAGCATAGGGCACGTCCACTCATGGGCGTATAAAGTGGGAAAACTAAAAATCAGAAAGACACAGGCACCCCAAAGTTTAGGGCTGCTCTGTTGACAAGAACCTCCACTTCATGACACCTTAAATATCCCAGGAAAGAGAAAAATGGATAAAGAAGTTGTGGTCCTTATGTACAATGGAATATCACTCAGCCATGAAATCAATGTCATAAGGCTAGTAGCAGCATGATGAGTGGATTTAGGTACGACGACTCTAAGTGAAATAAGTCACACAGAAAAAGACACATATCAAAAGCTATCACTTATAGAGGGATGTAAAAACCGCTACACTTGAACTGAATTACAAATCAGAACAGAGTCACCCATTTTGAAAACACACTATGGCTGCTTAACGGGAAAGGTGAGGTGGGGTGATGCATAAAACAAGGGTTTCAAATTAGCTCTGATACCGATCCATACACCCAATATGTAATAGACAAGACCTACTCCTTGCTCAGTGAACTGGACTCAACACCCCGTATTCACCGCACAAGAATATATCTGACTAGTGAGAATCTTAAAACCTATGTATTGATATCTCTCTGGAAGTGAGTCAAGAGGGTGTAAAGCCGCATAAACACAGCCGTGAAAAGCAGCTAAACCCCATTATAAAAATAAATTATTTTTAAAAACGCATGAAACAAAGACAGTGAAAGAGAGAGAAATTCTTACACAATTCGTTCAGAGGCTGTGACTCAAACTGGATTGACCATATCTAGACCCACAGCTGGATGAGACATAAAGGTGGACACTCTTAGGGCTGAGAGGTTTGGTGTGGTTGGGTGAGGAAACGCAGACCCTTTAAAGTAATACTGCGTGGTACCCATCCCATTTGTCCACAATCTCCAGGTTCAAGGGCATCTTCCTACATCGAAAACATGCATGAGAAACCCAGAAGATGGTACACCGTGTGATTGGGAAAGTTTCTAAAACGCACCTCATTTCTCAACT
Source organism: Eschrichtius robustus (assembly GCF_028021215.1). Lineage (NCBI taxonomy): Eukaryota > Metazoa > Chordata > Mammalia > Artiodactyla > Eschrichtiidae > Eschrichtius > Eschrichtius robustus. The sequence goes on from NW_027175626.1 coordinate 414,294, forward strand.
CCGTGTGCTCGGGTTCGCCATTCCAGCTACTTTACTAGCAGTCTCCCTACTTGGAGAATCAGCACCTTTAACCTCCTGTTCCATACAGGTTGCAATTTGCCCTAAGGATGAATGGGAAGAGGGGCAACCAATGAGAGACTAGATCTAGGTGTTGGGACAGGCACAGGTCACTCTATTTTCCCATCAGGAAGAAGAATTAACCACAGGCTCAGCCTGCCACCCGTAACCAGAATAGGGCCTGAGGCAATCCCGCGCTTCTGCGGCCAGCTCCCAAAAAAGCCAGTTGAAAAATGGAGCACATGGGCACTGCAATTCACAAACCTGCAGAGTTATAAATGATAATTCTCGTCCACAAATATATTGAGGGAAGGCAACGAAGAGGATTTGAAAGCAAGGCAGAGTTGCAGGAAACAGGTTTCAGGACGTAGATTCGAATCGCCTTTAAAGCACATGAAAAGCGGCAAAACGTCGACAATGATGCCCTTGGCCAAAAAGGGCGTATTCGTTTTTTCCTGAATATATTCAGGAAAAAACGCATACGCCCTTTTTGGCCAACCAAGCAACCTGGAAAGGCAAATCAGCGCTACAAAGAAGTCTCGCTTCCCATCGGTCAAAAGGGCCATGCTGAAAAAAGTGTCAAAACCACAAATGCAGGACAGGCCATGGAGAAATGGGAGCCTTGCTATGCTGATGGGCGGGATGTAAATTGCCAACAGCCACTCTGGAGAAGTGTACGGTGTGTCCTGAAACATCGAAAAAACACAGCTTAGGGAGCATAGGGCACGTCCACTCATGGGCGTATAAATTGGGAAAACTAAAAATCAGCAAGACACAGGCACCCCAAAGTTTAGGGCTGCTCTGTTGACAAGAACCTCCACTTCATGACACCTTAAATATCCCAGGAAAGAGAAAAATGGATAAAGAAGTTGTGGTTCTTATGTACAATGGAATATCACTCTGCCATGAAATCAATGTCATAAGGCCAGTAGACGCAAGATGGGTGGACTTAGGTACGACGATTCTAAGGGAAATAAGTCACACAGAAAAAGACACTTATCATAAGCTATCACTTATAGAGGGAATGTAAAAACCGCTACACTTGAATTGAATTACAAATCAGAACAGAGTCACATATTTAAAACACACTATGGCTGCTTAACGGGAAAGGTGACGTGGGGTGATGCATAAAACAAGGGTTTCAAATTCGCTCAGATACCGTTCCATACACCCAATATGTAATAGACAAAACCTACTCCTTGCTCAGTGAACTGGACTCAACACCCCATATTCACCGCACAAGAATATATCTGACTAGTGAGAATCTGAAAACCTATGTATTGATATCTCTCTGGAAGTGAGTCAAGAGGGTGTAAAGCCGCATAAACACAGCCGTGAAAAGTAGCTAAACCCCATTATAAAAATAAATTATTTTTAAAAACGCATGAAACAAAGACAGTGAAAGAGAGAGAAATTCTTTCAAAATTCATTCAGGGGCTGTGACGCAACCTGGATTGACCATATCTAGACCCACAGTTGGATGAGACATAAGGGTGGACACTCTTGGGGCTGAGAGGTTTGGTGAGGTTGGGTGAGCCATCGCAGACCCTTTAAAGTAATACTGCGTGGTACCCATCCCATGGGTCCCAAATCTCCAGGTTCAAGGGCATCTTCCTACATCGAAAACATGCATGAGAAACCCAGAAGATGGTACACCGTGTGATTGGGAAAGTTTCTAAAACGCACCTCATTTCTCAACTCCGTGTGCTCGGGTTCGCCATTAAAGCTACTTTACTAGCAATCTCCCTACTTGGAGAATCAGCACCTTTAACCTCCTGTTCCATACAGGTTGCAATTTGTCCTAAGGATGAATGGGAAGAGGGGCAACCAATGAGAGAGTAGATCTAGGTGTTGGGACAGGCACAGGTCACTCTATTTTCCCATCAGGAAGAAGAATTAACCACAGGCTCAGCCTACCGCCCGGAACCAGAATAGGGCCTGAGGCAATCCCGCACTTCTGCGGCCAGCTCCCAAAAAAGCCAGTTGAAAAATGGAGCACATGGGCACTGCAATTCACAAACCTGCAGAGGTATAAATGATAACTCTCGTCCACAAATATATTGAGGGAAGGCAACGAAGAGGATTTGAAAGCAAGGCAGAATTGCAGGAAACTGGTTTCAGGAGGTAGATTCGAATCGCCTTTAAAGCACATGAAAAGCGGCAAAACGTCGACAATGATGCCCTTGGCCAAAAAGGGCGTATGCGTTTTTTCCTGAATATATTCAGGAAAAAACGCATACGCCCTTTTTGGCCAACCAAGCAACCTGGAAAGGCAAATCAGCGCTACAAAGAAGTCTCGCTTCCCATCGGTCAAAAGGGCCATGCTGCAAAAAGTGTCAAAACCACAAAAGCAGGACAGGCCATTGAGAAATGGGAGCCTTGCTACACTGATGGGCGGGATGTAAATTGCCAGCAACCACTCTGGAGAAGTGTAGGGTGTGGCCTGAAACATCGAAAAAACACAGCTTAGGGAGCATAGGGCACTTCCACTCATGGGCGTATAAATTGGGAAAATTAAAAATCAGCAAGACACAGGCACCCCAAAGTTTAGGGCTGCTCTGTTGACAAGAACCTCCACTTCATGACACCTTAAATATCCCAGGAAAGAGAAAAATGGATAAAGAAGTTGTGGTCCTTATGTACAATGGAATATCACTCAGCCATGAAATCAATGTCATAAGGCTAGTAGCAGCATGATGAGTGGATTTAGGTACGACGACTATAAGTGAAATAAGTCACACAGAAAAAGACACTTATCATAAGCTATCACTTATAGAGGGAATGTAAAAACTGCTACACTTGAACTGAATTACAAAAGAGAACAGAGTCACACGTATAGAAAACACACTATGGCTGCTTAACGGGAAAGATGAGGTGGAGTGATGCATAAAACAAGGGTTTCAAATTAGATCAGATACCGTTCCATACACCCAATATGTAATAGACAAGACCTACTCCTTGCTCAGTGAACTGGACTCAACACCCCCTATTCACCGCACAAGTATATATCTGACTAGTGAGAATCTTAAAACCTATGTATTGATATCCCTCTGGAAGTGTGTCAAGTGGGTGTAAAGCCGCAAAAACACAGCCGTGAAAAGCAGCTAAACCCCATTATAAAAATAAATTACTTGTTGAAACCCGTAAAACAAAGACAGTGAAAGAGAGAGAAATTCTTACACAAATTGTTCAGGGGCTGTGATGCAACCTGGATTGAAAATATCTAGACCCACAGCTGGATGAGACCTAAGGGTGGACACTCTTGGGGCTGACAGGTTTGGTGAGGTTGGGTGAGCAAACACAGACCCTTTAAGGTAATACTGCGTGGTACCCATCCCATGGGTCCCAAATCTCCAGTTTTAAGGGCATCTTCCTGCATTGAAAACATGCATGAGAAACCCAGAAGATGGTACACCATGTGATCGGGAAAGGTTTCTAAAACGCACCTCATTTCTCATCTCCTTGTGCTCGGGTTCACCATTCCAGCTACTTTACTAGCAATCTCCCTACTTGGAGAATCAACACCTTTAACCTCCTGTTCTGTACAGGTTGCAATTTGTCCTGAGGATGAACGGGAAGAGGGGCAACCAATGAGAGACTAGATGTAGGTGTTGGGACAGGCACAGGTCACTCTATTTTCCCATCAGGAAGAACAATTAAGCACAGGCTCAGCCTGCCGCTCAGAAGCAGAATAGGGCCTGAGGCAATCCCGCGCTTCTGCGGCCAGCTCCCAAAAAAGCGAGTTGAAAAATGGAGCACATGGGCACTGCAATTCACAAACCTGCAGAGTTATAAATGATAACTCTCGTCCACAAATATATTGAGGGAAGGCAAAGAAGAGGATTTGAAAGCAAGGCAGATTTGCAGGAAACAGGTTTCAGGAGGTAGATTCGAATCGCCTTTAAAGCACATGAAAAGCGGCAAAACGTCGACAATGATGCCCTTGGCCAAAAAGGGCGTATGCGTTTTTTCCTGAATATATTCAGGAAAAACCGCATACGCCCTTTTTGGCCAACCAAGCAACCTGGAAAGGCAAATCAGCGCTACAAAGAAGTCTCGCTTCCCATCGGTCAAAAGGGTCATGCTGAAAAAAGTTTCAAAACCACAAATGCAGGACAGGCCATGGAGAAATCGGAGCCTTGCTACGCTGATGGGCGGGATTTAAATTGCCAACAGCCACTCTGGAGAAGTGTACGGTGTGTCCTGAAACATCGAGAAAACACAGCTTAGGGAGCATAGGGCACGTCCACTCATGGGCGTATAAATTGGGAAAACTAAAAATCAGCAAGACACAGGCACCCCAAAGTTTAGGGCTGCTCTGTTGACAAGAACCTGCACTTCATGACACCTTAAATATCCCAGGAAAGAGAAAAATGGATAAAGAATTTGTGATTCTTATGTACAATGGAATATCACTCTGCCATGAAATCAATGTCATAAGGCAAGTAGACGCAAGATGGGTGGACTTAGGTACGACGATTCTAAGGGAAATAAGTCACACAGAAAAAGACACTTATCAAAAGCTCTCACTTATAGAGGGAATGTAAAAACCGCTACACTTGAATTGAATTACAAATCAGAACAGAGTCACATATTTAAAACACACTATGGCTGCTTAACGGGAAAGTGACGTGGGGTGATGCATAAAACAAGGGTTTCAAATTAGCTCAGATACCGTTCCATACACCCAATATGTAATAGAAAAGACCTACTCCTTGCTCAGTGAACTGGACTCAACACCCCCTATTCACCGCACAAGAATATATCTGACTAGTGAGAATCTTAAAACTTATGTATTGATATCTCTCTGGAAGTGAGTCAAGTGGGTGTAAAGCCGCATAAACACAGCTGTGATAAGCAGCTAAACCCCATTATAAAAATAAATTAGTTTTAAAAACCCATGAAACAAAGACAGTGAAAGACAGAGAAATTCTTACAAAATTCATTCAGGGGCTGTGACGCAACCTGGATTGACCATATCTAGACCCACAGCTGGATGACACATTAAGGTGGACACTCTTGGGGCTGAGAGGTTTGGTGAGGTTGGGTGAGCAAACGCAGACACTTTAAAGTAATACTGCGTGGTACCCATCCCATGGGTCCCAAATCTCCAGGTTCAAGGGCATCTTCCTACATCGAAAACATGCATGAGAAACCCAGAAGATGGTACACCGTGTGATTGGGAAAGTTTCTAAAACGCACCTCATTTCTCAACTCCGTGTGCTCGGGTTCGCCATTAAAGCTACTTTACTAGCAATCTCCCTACTTGGAGAATCAGTACCTTTAACCTCCTGTTCCATACAGGTTGCAATTTGTCCTAAGGATGAATGGGAAGAGGGGCAACCAATGAGAGAGTAGATCTAGGTGTTGGGACAGGCACAGGTCACTCTATTTTCCCATCAGGAAGAAGAATTAACCACAGGCTCAGCCTACCGCCCGGAACCAGAATAGGGCCTGAGGCAATCCCGCACTTCTGCGGCCAGCTCCCAAAAAAGCCAGTTGAAAAATGGAGCACATGGGCACTGCAATTCACAAACCTGCAGAGTTATAAATGATAACTCTCGTCCAGAAATATATTGAGGGAAGGCAACGAAGAGGATTTGAAAGCAAGGCAGAATTGGAGGAAACTGGTTTCAGGAGGTAGATTCGAATCGCCTTTAAAGCACATGAAAAGCGGCAAAACGTCGACAATGATGCCCTTGGCCAAAAAGGGCGTATGCGTTTTTTCCTGAATATATTCAGGAAAAAACGCATACGCCCTTTTTGGCCAACCAAGCAACCTGGAAAGGCAAATCAGCGCTACAAAGAAGTCTCGCTTCACATCGGTCAAAAGGGCCATGCTGCAAAAAGTGTCAAAACCACAAAAGCAGGACAGGCCATTGAGAAATGGGAGCCTTGCTACACTGATGGGCGGGATGTAAATTGCCAGCAACCACTCTGGAGAAGTGTACGGTGTGGCCTGAAACATCGAAAAAACACAGCTTAGGGAGCATAGGGCACTTCCACTCATGGGCGTATAAATTGGGAAAATTAAAAATCAGCAAGACACAGGCACCCCAATGTTTAGGGCTGCTATGTTGACAAGAACCTCCACTTCATGACACCTTAAATATCCCAGGAAAGAGAAAAATGGATAAAGAAGTTGTGGTCCTTATGTACAATGGAATATCACTCAGCCATGAAATCAATGTCATAAGGCTAGTAGCAGCATGATGAGTGGATTTAGGTACGACGACTATAAGTGAAATAAGTCACACAGAAAAAGACACTTATCATAAGCTATCACTTATAGAGGGAATGTAAAAACTGCTACACTTGAACTGAATTACAAAAGAGAACAGAGTCACACGTTTAGAAAACACACTATGGCTGCTTAACGGGAAAGATGAGGTGGAGTGATGCATAAAACAAGGGTTTCAAATTAGATCAGATACCGTTCCATACACCCAATATGTAATAGACAAGACCTACCACTTGCTCAGTGAACTGGACTCAACACCCCCTATTCACCGCACAAGTATATATCTGACTAGTGAGAATCTTAAAACCTATGTATTGATATCCCTCTGGAAGTGTGTCAAGTGGGTGTAAAGCCGCATAAACACAGCCGTGAAAAGCAGCTAAACCCCATTATAAAAATAAATTACTTGTAGAAACCCGTAAAACAAAGACAGTGAAAGAGAGAGAAATTCTTACACAAATTGTTCACGGGCTGTGATGCAACCTGGATTGAAAATATCTAGAGCCACAGCTGGATGAGACCTAAGGATGGACACTCTTGGGGCTGACAGTTTTGGTGAGGTTGGGTGAGCAAACACAGACCCTTTAAGGTAATACTGCGTGGTACCCATCCCATGGGTCCCAAATCTCCAGTTTTAAGGGAATCTTCCTGCATTGAAAACATGCATGAGAAACCCAGAAGATGGTACACCATGTGATCGGGAAAGGTTTCTAAAACGCACCTCATTTCTCATCTCCTTGTGCTCGGGTTCACCATTCCAGCTACTTTACTAGCAATCTCCCTACTTGGAGAATCAACACCTTTAACCTCCTGTTCTGTACAGGTTGCAATTTGTCCTGAGGATGAACGGGAAGAGGGGCAACCAATGAGAGACTAGATGTAGGTGTTGGGACAGGCACAGGTCACTCTATTTTCCCATCAGGAAGAACATTTAAGCACAGGCTCAGCCTGCCACTCAGAAGCAGAATAGGGCCTGAGGCAATCCCGCGCTTCTGCGGCCAGCTCCCAAAAAAGCGAGTTGAAAAATGGAGCACATGGGCACTGCAATTCACAAACCTGCAGAGTTATAAATGATAAATCTCGTCCACAAATATATTGAGGGAAGACAACGAAGAGGATTTGAAAGCAAGGCAGAGTTGCAGGAAACAGGTTTCAGGAGGTAGATTCGAATCGCCTTTAAAGCACATGAAAAGCGGCAAAATGTCGACAATGATGCCCTTGGCCAAAAAGGGCGTATGCGTTTTTTCCTGAATATATTCAGGAAAAAACGCATACGCCCTTTTTGGCCAACCAAGCAACCTGGAAAGGCAAATCAGCGCTACAAAGAAGTCTCGCTTCCCATCGGTCAAAAGGGCCATGCTGAAAAAAGTGTCAAAACCACAAATGCAGGACAGGCCATGGAGAAATGGCAGCCTTGTTACGCTGATGGGCGGGATGTAAATTGCCAACAGCCACTCTGGAGAAGTGTACGGTGTGTCCTGAAACATCGAAAAAACACAGCTTAGGGAGCATAGGGCACGTCCACTCATGGGCGTATAAAGTGGGAAAACTAAAAATCAGCAAGACACAGGCTCCCCAAAGTTTAGGGCTGCTCTGTTGACAAGAACCTCCACTTCATGACACCTTAAATATCCCAGGAAAGAGAAAAATGGATAAAGAAGTTGTGGTCCTTATGTACAATGGAATATCACTCAGCCATGAAATCAATGTCATAAGGCTAGTAGCAGCATGATGAGTGGATTTAGGTACGACGACTCTAAGTGAAATAAGTCACACAGAAAAAGACACATATCAAAAGCTATCACTTATAGAGGGATGTAAAAACCGCTACACTTGAACTGAATTACAAATCAGAACAGAGTCACCCATTTTGAAAACACACTATGGCTGCTTAACGGGAAAGGTGAGGTGGGGTGATGCATAAAACAAGGGTTTCAAATTAGCTCTGATACCGTTCCATACACCCAATATATAATAGACAAGACCTACTCCTTGCTCAGTGAACTGGACTCAACACCCCGTATTCACCGCACAAGAATATATCTGACTAGTGAGAATCTTAAAACCTATGTATTGATATCTCTCTGGAAGTGAGTCAAGAGGGTGTAAAGCCGCATAAACACAGCCGTGAAAAGCAGCTAAACCCCATTATAAAAATAAATTATTTTTAAAAACGCATGAAACAAAGACAGTGAAAGAGAGAGAAATTCTTACACAATTCGTTCAGAGGCTGTGACTCAACCTGGATTGACCATATCTAGACCCACAGCTGGATGAGACATAAAGGTGGACACTCTTAGGGCTGAGAGGTTTGGTGTGGTTGGGTGAGGAAACGCAGACCCTTTAAAGTAATACTGCGTGGTACCCATCCCATTTGTCCACAATCTCCAGGTTCAAGGGCATCTTCCTACATCGAAAACATGCATGAGAAACCCAGAAGATGGTACACCGTGTGATTGGGAAAGTTTCTAAAACGCACCTCATTTCTCAACTCCGTGTGCTCGGGTTCGCCATTCCAGCTACTTTACTAGCAGTCTCCCTACTTGGAGAATCAGCACCTTTAACCTCCTGTTCCATACAGGTTGCAATTTGCCCTAAGGATGAATGGGAAGAGGGGCAACCAATGAGAGACTAGATCTAGGTGTTGGGACAGGCACAGGTCACTCTATTTTCCCATCAGGAAGAAGAATTAACCACAGGCTCAGCCTGCCACCCGTAACCAGAATAGGGCCTGAGGCAATCCCGCGCTTCTGCGGCCAGCTCCCAAAAAAGCCAGTTGAAAAATGGAGCACATGGGCACTGCAATTCACAAACCTGCAGAGTTATAAATGATAATTCTCGTCCACAAATATATTGAGGGAAGGCAACGAAGAGGATTTGAAAGCAAGGCAGAGTTGCAGGAAACAGGTTTCAGGACGTAGATTCGAATCGCCTTTAAAGCACATGAAAAGCGGCAAAACGTCGACAATGATGCCCTTGGCCAAAAAGGGCGTATTCGTTTTTTCCTGAATATATTCAGGAAAAAACGCATACGCCCTTTTTGGCCAACCAAGCAACCTGGAAAGGCAAATCAGCGCTACAAAGAAGTCTCGCTTCCCATCGGTCAAAAGGGCCATGCTGAAAAAAGTGTCAAAACCACAAATGCAGGACAGGCCATGGAGAAATGGGAGCCTTGCTATGCTGATGGGCGGGATGTAAATTGCCAACAGCCACTCTGGAGAAGTGTACGGTGTGTCCTGAAACATCGAAAAAACACAGCTTAGGGAGCATAGGGCACGTCCACTCATGGGCGTATAAATTGGGAAAACTAAAAATCAGCAAGACACAGGCACCCCAAAGTTTAGGGCTGCTCTGTTGACAAGAACCTCCACTTCATGACACCTTAAATATCCCAGGAAAGAGAAAAATGGATAAAGAAGTTGTGGTTCTTATGTACAATGGAATATCACTCTGCCATGAAATCAATGTCATAAGGCCAGTAGACGCAAGATGGGTGGACTTAGGTACGACGATTCTAAGGGAAATAAGTCACACAGAAAAAGACACTTATCATAAGCTATCACTTATAGAGGGAATGTAAAAACCGCTACACTTGAATTGAATTACAAATCAGAACAGAGTCACATATTTAAAACACACTATGGCTGCTTAACGGGAAAGGTGACGTGGGGTGATGCATAAAACAAGGGTTTCAAATTCGCTCAGATACCGTTCCATACACCCAATATGTAATAGACAAAACCTACTCCTTGCTCAGTGAACTGGACTCAACACCCCATATTCACCGCACAAGAATATATCTGACTAGTGAGAATCTGAAAACTTATGTATTGATATCTCTCTGGAAGTGAGTCAAGAGGGTGTAAAGCCGCATAAACACAGCCGTGAAAAGTAGCTAAACCCCATTATAAAAATAAATTATTTTTAAAAACGCATGAAACAAAGACAGTGAAAGAGAGAGAAATTCTTACAAAATTCATTCAGGGGCTGTGACGCAACCTGGATTGACCATATCTAGACCCACAGTTGGATGAGACATAAGGGTGGACACTCTTGGGGCTGAGAGGTTTGGTGAGGTTGGGTGAGCCATCGCAGACCCTTTAAAGTAATACTGCGTGGTACCCATCCCATGGGTCCCAAATCTCCAGGTTCAAGGGCATCTTCCTACATCGAAAACATGCATGAGAAACCCAGAAGATGGTACACCGTGTGATTGGGAAAGTTTCTAAAACGCACCTCATTTCTCAACTCCGTGTGCTCGGGTTCGCCATTAAAGCTACTTTACTAGCAATCTCCCTACTTGGAGAATCAGCACCTTTAACCTCCTGTTCCATACAGGTTGCAATTTGTCCTAAGGATGAATGGGAAGAGGGGCAACCAATGAGAGAGTAGATCTAGGTGTTGGGACAGGCACAGGTCACTCTATTTTCCCATCAGGAAGAAGAATTAACCACAGGCCCAGCCTACCGCCCGGAACCAGAATAGGGCCTGAGGCAATCCCGCACTTCTGCGGCCAGCTCCCAAAAAAGCCAGTTGAAAAATGGAGCACATGGGCACTGCAATTCACAAACCTGCAGAGTTATAAATGATAACTCTCGTCCACAAATATATTGAGGGAAGGCAACGAAGAGGATTTGAAAGCAAGGCAGAATTGCAGGAAACTGGTTTAAGGAGGTAGATTCGAATCGCCTTTAAAGCACATGAAAAGCGGCAAAACGTCGACAATGATGCCCTTGGCCAAAAAGCGCGTATGCGTTTTTTCCGGAATATATTCAGGAAAAAACGCATACGCCCTTTTTGGCCAACCAAGCAACCTGGAAAGGCAAATCAGCGCTACAAAGAAGTCTCGCTTCCCATCGGTCAAAAGGGCCATGCTGCAAAAAGTGTCAAAACCACAAAAGCAGGACAGGCCATTGAGAAATGGGAGCCTTGCTACACTGATGGGCGGGATGTAAATTGCCAGCAACCACTCTGGAGAAGTGTAGGGTGTGGCCTGAAACATCGAAAAAACACAGCTTAGGGAGCATAGGGCACTTCCACTCATGGGCGTATAAATTGGGAAAATTAAAAATCAGCAAGACACAGGCACCCCAAAGTTTAGGGATGCTCTGTTGACAAGAACCTCCACTTCATGACACCTTAAATATCCCAGGAAAGAGAAAAATGGATAAAGAAGTTGTGGTCCTTATGTACAATGGAATATCACTCAGCCATGAAATCAATGTCATAAGGCTAGTAGCAGCATGATGAGTGGATTTAGGTACGACGACTCTAAGTGAAATAAGTCACACAGAAAAAGACACTTATCATAAGCTATCACTTATAGAGGGAATGTAAAAACTGCTACACTTGAACTGAATTACAAAAGAGAACAGAGTCACACGTTTAGAAAACACACTATGGCTGCTTAACGGGAAAGATGAGGTGGAGTGATGCATAAAAGAAGGGTTTCAAATTAGATCAGATACCGTTCCATACACCCAATATGTAATAGACAAGACCTACTCCTTGCTCAGTGAACTGGACTCAACACCCCCTATTCACCGCACAAGTATATATCTGACTAGTGAGAATCTTAAAACCTATGTATTGATATCCCTCTGGAAGTGTGTCAAGTGGGTGTAAAGCCGCATAAACACAGCCGTGAAAAGCAGCTAAACCCCATTATAAAAATAAATTACTTGTAGAAACCCGTAAAACAAAGACAGTGAAAGAGAGAGAAATTCTTACACAAATTGTTCAGGGGCTGTGATGCAACCTGGATTGAAAATATCTAGACCCACAGCTGGATGAGACCTAAGGGTGGACACTCTTGGGGCTGACAGGTTTGGTGAGGTTGGGTGAGCAAACACAGACCCTTTAAGGTAATACTGCGTGGTACCCATCCCATGGGTCCCAAATCTCCAGTTTTAAGGGCATCTTCCTGCATTGAAAACATGCATGAGAAACCCAGAAGATGGTACACCATGTGATCGGGAAAGGTTTCTAAAACGCACCTCATTTCTCATCTCCTTGTGCTCGGGTTCACCATTCCAGCTACTTTACTAGCAATCTCCCTACTTGGAGAATCAACACCTTTAACCTCCTGTTCTGTACAGGTTGCAATTTGTCCTGAGGATGAACGGGAAGAGGGGCAACCAATGAGAGACTAGATGTAGGTGTTGGGACAGGCACAGGTCACTCTATTTTCCCATCAGGAAGAACATTTAAGCACAGGCTCAGCCTGCCGCTCAGAAGCAGAATAGGGCCTGAGGCAATCCCGCGCTTCTGCGGACAGCTCCCAAAAAAGCGAGTTGAAAAATGGAGCACATGGGCACTGCAATTCACAAACCTGCAGAGTTATAAATGATAACTCTCGTCCACAAATATATTGAGGGAAGGCAAAGAAGAGGATTTGAAAGCAAGGCAGATTTGCAGGAAACAGGTTTCAGGAGGTAGATTCGAATCGCCTTTAAAGCACATGAAAAGCGGCAAAACGTCGACAATGATGCCCTTGGCCAAAAAGGGCGTATGCGTTTTTTCCTGAATATATTCAGGAAAAAACGCATACGCCCTTTTTGGCCAACCAAGCAACCTGGAAAGGCAAATCAGCGCTACAAAGAAGTCTCGCTTCCCATCGGTCAAAAGGGTCATGCTGAAAAAAGTTTCAAAACCACAAATGCAGGACAGGCCATGGAGAAATCGGAGCCTTGCTACGCTGATGGGCGGGATTTAAATTGCCAACAGCCACTCTGGAGAAGTGTACGGTGTGTCCTGAAACATCGAGAAAACACAGCTTAGGGAGCATAGGGCACGTCCACTCATGGGCGTATAAATTGGGAAAACTAAAAATCAGCAAGACACAGGCACCCCAAAGTTTAGGGCTGCTCTGTTGACAAGAACCTCCACTTCATGACACCTTAAATATCCCAGGAAAGAGAAAAATGGATAAAGAATTTGTGATTCTTATGTACAATGGAATATCACTCTGCCATGAAATCAATGTCATAAGGCAAGTAGACGCAAGATGGGTGGACTTAGGTACGACGATTCTAAGGGAAATAAGTCACTTAAAACTTATGTATTGATATCTCTCTGGAAGTGAGTCTAGTGGGTGTAAAGCCGCATAAACACAGCTGTGATAAGCAGCTAAACCCCATTATAAAAATAAATTAGTTTTAAAAACCCATGAAACAAAGACAGTGAAAGACAGAGAAATTCTTACAAAATTTATTCAGGGGCTGTGACGCAACCTGGATTGACCATATCTAGACCCACAGCTGGATGACACATTAAGGTGGACACTCTTGGGGCTGAGAGGTTTGGTGAGGTTGGGTGAGCAAACGCAGACACTTTAAAGTAATACTGCGTGGTACCCATCCCATGGGTCCCAAATCTCCAGGTTCAAGGGCATCTTCCTACATCGAAAACATGCATGAGAAACCCAGAAGATGGTACACCGTGTGATTGGGAAAGTGTCTAAAACGCACCTCATTTCTCAACTCCGTGTGCTCGGGTTCGTCATTAAAGCTACTTTACTAGCAATCTCCCTACTTGGAGAATCAGTACCTTTAACCTCCTGTTCCATACAGGTTGCAATTTGTCCTAAGGATGAATGGGAAGAGGGGCAACCAATGAGAGAGTAGATCTAGGTGTTGGGACAGGCACAGGTCACTCTATTTTCCCATCAGGAAGAAGAATTAACCACAGGCTCAGCCTACCGCCCGGAACCAGAATAGGGCCTGAGGCAATCCCGCACTTCTGCGGCCAGCTCCCAAAAAAGCCAGTTGAAAAATGGAGCACATGGGCACTGCAATTCACAAACCTGCAGAGTTATAAATGATAACTCTCGTCCAGAAATATATTGAGGGAAGGCAACGAAGAGGATTTGAAAGCAAGGCAGAATTGGAGGAAACTGGTTTCAGGAGGTAGATTCGAATCGCCTTTAAAGCACATGAAAAGCGGCAAAACGTCGACAATGATGCCCTTGGCCAAAAAGGGCGTATGCGTTTTTTCCTGAATATATTCAGGAAAAAACGCATACGCCCTTTTTGGCCAACCAAGCAACCTGGAAAGGTAAATCAGCGCTACAAAGAAGTCTCGCTTCCCATCGGTCAAAAGGGCCATGCTGCAAAAAGTGTCAAAACCACAAAAGCAGGACAGGCCATTGAGAAATGGGAGCCTTGCTACACTGATGGGCGGGATGTAAATTGCCAGCAACCACTCTGGAGAAGTGTACGGTGTGGCCTGAAACATCGAAAAAACACAGCTTAGGGAGCATAGGGCACTTCCACTCATGGGCGTATAAATTGGGAAAATTAAAAATCAGCAAGACACAGGCACCCCAAAGTTTAGGGCTGCTCTGTTGACAAGAACCTCCACTTCATGACACCTTAAATATCCCAGGAAAGAGAAAAATGGATAAAGAAGTTGTGGTCCTTATGTACAATGGAATATCACTCAGCCATGAAATCAATGTCATAAGGCTAGTAGCAGCATGATGAGTGGATTTAGGTACGACGACTATAAGTGAAATAAGTCACACAGAAAAAGACACTTATCATAAGCTATCACTTATAGAGGGAATGTAAAAACTGCTACACTTGAACTGAATTACAAAAGAGAACAGAGTCACACGTTTAGAAAACACACTATGGCTGCTTAACGGGAAAGATGAGGTGGAGTGATGCATAAAACAAGGGTTTCAAATTAGATCAGATACCGTTCCATACACCCAATATGTAATAGACAAGACCTACTCCTTGCTCAGTGAACTGGACTCAACACCCCCTATTCACCGCACAAGTATATATCTGACTAGTGAGAATCTTAAAACCTATGTATTGATATCCCTCTGGAAGTGTGTCAAGTGGGTGTAAAGCCGCATAAACACAGCCGTGAAAAGCAGCTAAACCCCATTATAAAAATAAATTATTTGTAGAAACCCGTAAAACAAAGACAGTGAAAGAGAGAGAAATTCTTACACAAATTGTTCACGGGCTGTGATGCAACCTGGATTGAAAATATCTAGAGCCACAGCTGGATGAGACCTAAGGATGGACACTCTTGGGGCTGACAGTTTTGGTGAGGTTGGGTGAGCAAACACAGACCCTTTAAGGTAATACTGCGTGGTACCCATCCCATGGGTCCCAAATCTCCAGTTTTAAGGGAATCTTCCTGCATTGAAAACATGCATGAGAAACCCAGAAGATGGTACACCATGTGATCGGGAAAGGTTTCTAAAACGCACCTCATTTCTCATCTCCTTGTGCTCGGGTTCACCATTCCAGCTACTTTACTAGCAATCTCCCTACTTGGAGAATCAACACCTTTAACCTCCTGTTCTGTACAGGTTGCAATTTGTCCTGAGGATGAACGGGAAGAGGGGCAACCAATGAGAGACTAGATGTAGGTGTTGGGACAGGCACAGGTCACTCTATTTTCCCATCAGGAAGAACATTTAAGCACAGGCTCAGCCTGCCGCTCAGAAGCAGAATAGGGCCTGAGGCAATCCCGCGCTTCTGCGGCCAGCTCCCAAAAAAGCGAGTTGAAAAATGGAGCACATGGGCACTGCAATTCACAAACCTGCAGAGTTATAAATGATAACTCTCGTCCACAAATATATTGAGGGAAGGCAACGAAGAGGATTTGAAAGCAAGGCAGAGTTGCAGGAAACAGGTTTCAGGAGGTAGATTCGAATCGCCTTTAAAGCACATGAAAAGCGGCAAAATGTCGACAATGATGCCCTTGGCCAAAAAGGGCGTATGCGTTTTTTCCTGAATATATTCAGGAAAAAACGCATACGCCCTTTTTGGCCAACCAAGCAACCTGGAAAGGCAAATCAGCGCTACAAAGAAGTCTCGCTTCCCATCGGTCAAAAGGGCCATGCTGAAAAAAGTGTCAAAACCACAAATGCAGGACAGGCCATGGAGAAATGGGAGCCTTGCTATGCTGATGGGCGGGATGTAAATTGCCAACAGCCACTCTGGAGAAGTGTACGGTGTGTCCTGAAACATCGAAAAAACACAGCTTAGGGAGCATAGGGCACGTCCACTCATGGGCGTATAAAGTGGGAAAACTAAAAATCAGCAAGACACAGGCACCCCAAAGTTTAGGGCTGCTCTGTTGACAAGAACCTCCACTTCATGACACCTTAAATATCCCAGGAAAGAGAAAAATGGATAAAGAAGTTGTGGTCCTTATGTACAATGGAATATCACTCAGCCATGAAATCAATGTCATAAGGCTAGTAGCAGCATGATGAGTGGATTTAGGTACGACGACTCTAAGTGAAATAAGTCACACAGAAAAAGACACATATCAAAAGCTATCACTTATAGAGGGATGTAAAAACCGCTACACTTGAACTGAATTACAAATCAGAACAGAGTCACCCATTTTGAAAACACACTATGGCTGCTTAACGGGAAAGGTGAGGTGGGGTGATGCATAAAACAAGGGTTTCAAATTAGCTCTGATACCGTTCCATACACCCAATATGTAATAGACAAGACCTACTCCTTGCTCAGTGAACTGGACTCAACACCCCGTATTCACCGCACAAGAATATATCTGACTAGTGAGAATCTTAAAACCTATGTATTGATATCTCTCTGGAAGTGAGTCAAGAGGGTGTAAAGCCGCATAAACACAGCCGTGAAAAGCAGCTAAACCCCATTATAAAAATAAATTATTTTTAAAACGCATGAAACAAAGACAGTGAAAGAGAGAGAAATTCTTACACAATTCGTTCAGAGGCTGTGACGCAACCTGGATTGACCATATCTAGACCCACAGCTGGATGAGACATAAAGGTGGACACTCTTAGGGCTGAGAGGTTTGGTGTGGTTGGGTGAGCAAACGCAGACCCTTTAAAGTAATACTGCGTGGTACCCATCCCATTTGTCCACAATCTCCAGGTTCAAGGGCATCTTCCTACATCGAAAACATGCATGAGAAACCCAGAAGATGGTACACCGTGTGATTGGGAAAGTTTCTAAAACGCACCTCATTTCTCAACTCCGTGTGCTCGGGTTCTCCATTCCAGCTACTTTACTAGCAGTCTCCCTACTTGGAGAATCAGCACCTTTAACCTCCTGTTCCATACAGGTTGCAATTTGCCCTAAGGATGAATGGGAAGAGGGGCAACCAATGAGAGACTAGATCTAGGTGTTGGGACAGGCACAGGTCACTCTATTTTCCCATCAGGAAGAAGAATTAACCACAGGCTCAGCCTGCCACCCGTAACCAGAATAGGGCCTGAGGCAATCCCGCGCTTCTGCGGCCAGCTCCCAAAAAAGCCAGTTGAAAAATGGAGCACATGGGCACTGCAATTCACAAACCTGCAGAGTTATAAATGATAATTCTCGTCCACAAATATATTGAGGGAAGGCAACGAAGAGGATTTGAAAGCAAGGCAGAGTTGCAGGAAACAGGTTTCAGGACGTAGATACGAATCGCCTTTAAAGCACATGAAAAGCGGCAAAACGTCGACAATGATGCCCTTGGCCAAAAAGGGCGTATTCGTTTTTTCCTGAATATATTCAGGAAAAAACGCATACGCCCTTTTTGGCCAACCAAGCAACCTGGAAAGGCAAATCAGCGCTACAAAGAAGTCTCGCTTCCCATCGGTCAAAAGGGCCATGCTGAAAAAAGTATCAAAACCACAAATGCAGGACAGGCCATGGAGAAATGGGAGCCTTGCTATGCTGATGGGCGGGATGTAAATTGCCAACAGCCACTCTGGAGAAGTGTACGGTGTGTCCTGAAACATCGAAAAAACACAGCTTAGGGAGCATAGGGCACGTCCACTCATGGGCGTATAAAGTGGGAAAACTAAAAATCAGCAAGACACAGGCACCCCAAAGTTTAGGGCTGCTCTGTTGACAAGAACCTCCACTTCATGACACCTTAAATATCCCAGGAAAGAGAAAAATGGATAAAGAAGTTGTGGTTCTTATGTACAATGGAATATCACTCTGCCATGAAATCAATGTCATAAGGCCAGTAGACGCAAGATGGGTGGACTTAGGTACGACGATTCTAAGGGAAATAAGTCACACAGAAAAAGACACTTATCATAAGCTATCACTTATAGAGGGAATGTAAAAACCGCTACACTTGAATTGAATTACAAATCAGAACAGAGTCACATATTTAAAACACACTATGGCTGCTTAACGGGAAAGGTGACGTGGGGTGATGCATAAAACAAGGGTTTCAAATTCGCTCAGATACCGTTCCATACACCCAATATGTAATAGACAAAACCTACTCCTTGCTCAGTGAACTGGACTCCACACCCCATATTCACCGCACAAGAATATATCTGACTAGTGAGAATCTGAAAACCTATGTATTGATATCTCTCTGGAAGTGAGTCAAGAGGGTGTAAAGCCGCATAAACACAGCCGTGAAAAGTAGCTAAACCCCATTATAAAAATAAATTATTTTTAAAAACGCATGAAACAAAGACAGTGAAAGAGAGAGAAATTCTTACAAAATTCATTCAGGGGCTGTGACGCAACCTGGATTGACCATATCTAGACCCACAGTTGGATGAGACATAAGGGTGGACACTCTTGGGGCTGAGAGGTTTGGTGAGGTTGGGTGAGCCATCGCAGACCCTTTAAAGTAATACTGCGTGGTACCCATCCCATGGGTCCCAAATCTCCAGGTTCAAGGGCATCTTCCTACATCGAAAACATGCATGAGAAACCCAGAAGATGGTACACCGTGTGATTGGGAAAGTTTCTAAAACGCACCTCATTTCTCAACTCCGTGTGCTCGGGTTCGCCATTAAAGCTACTTTACTAGCAATCTCCCTACTTGGAGAATCAGCACCTTTAACCTCCTGTTCCATACAGGTTGCAATTTGTCCTAAGGATGAATGGGAAGAGGGGCAACCAATGAGAGAGTAGATCTAGGTGTTGGGACAGGCAAAGGTCACTCTATTTTCCCATCAGGAAGAAGAATTAACCACAGGCTCAGCCTACCGCCCGGAACCAGAATAGGGCCTGAGGCAATCCCGCACTTCTGCGGCCAGCTCCCAAAAAAGCCAGTTGAAAAATGGAGCACATGGGCACTGCAATTCACAAACCTGCAGAGTTATAAATGATAACTCTCGTCCACAAATATATTGAGGGAAGGCAACGAAGAGGATTTGAAAGCAAGGCAGAATTGCAGGAAACTGGTTTCAGGAGGTAGATTCGAATCGCCTTTAAAGCACATGAAAAGCGGCAAAACGTCGACAATGATGCCCTTGGCCAAAAAGGGCGTATGCGTTTTTTCCTGAATATATTCAGGAAAAAACGCATACGCCCTTTTTGGCCAACCAAGCAACCTGGAAAGGCAAATCAGCGCTACAAAGAAGTCTCGCTTCCCATCGGTCAAAAGGGCCATGCTGCAAAAAGTGTCAAAACCACAAAAGCAGGACAGGCCATTGAGAAATGGGAGCCTTGCTACACTGATGGGCGGGATGTAAATTGCCAGCAACCACTCTGGAGAAGTGTAGGGTGTGGCCTGAATCATCGAAAAAACACAGCTTAGGGAGCATAGGGCACTTCCACTCATGGGCGTATAAATTGGGAAAATTAAAAATCAGCAAGACACAGGCACCCCAAAGTTTAGGGCTGCTCTGTTGACAAGAACCTCCACTTCATGACACCTTAAATATCCCAGGAAAGAGAAAAATGGATAAAGAAGTTGTGGTCCTTATGTACAATGGAATATCACTCAGCCATGAAATCAATGTCATAAGGCTAGTAGCAGCATGATGAGTGGATTTAGGTACGACGACTATAAGTGAAATAAGTCACACAGAAAAAGACACTTATCATAAGCTATCACTTATAGAGGGAATGTAAAAACTGCTACACTTGAACTGAATTACAAAAGAGAACAGAGTCACACGTTTAGAAAACACACTATGGCTGCTTAACGGGAAAGATGAGGTGGAGTGATGCATAAAACAAGGGTTTCAAATTAGATCAGATACCGTTCCATACACCCAATATGTAATAGACAAGACCTACTCCTTGCTCAGTGAACTGGACTCAACACCCCCTATTCACCGCACAAGTATATATCTGACTAGTGAGAATCTTAAAACCTATGTATTGATATCCCTCTGGAAGTGTGTCAAGTGGGTGTAAAGCCGCATAAACACAGCCGTGAAAAGCAGCTAAACCCCATTATAAAAATAAATTACTTGTAGAAACCCGTAAAACAAAGACAGTGAAAGAGAGAGAAATTCTTACACAAATTGTTCACGGGCTGTGATGCAACCTGGATTGAAAATATCTAGACCCACAGCTGGATGAGACCTAAGGGTGGACACTCTTGGGGCTGACAGGTTTGGTGAGGTTGGGTGAGCAAACACAGACCCTTTAAGGTAATACTGCGTGGTACCCATCCCATGGGTCCCAAATCTCCAGTTTTAAGGGCATCTTCCTGCATTGAAAACATGCATGAGAAACCCAGAAGATGGTACACCATGTGATCGGGAAAGGTTTCTAAAACGCACCTCATTTCTCATCTCCTTGTGCTCGGGTTCACCATTCCAGCTACTTTACTAGCAATCTCCCTACTTGGAGAATCAACACCTTTAACCTCCTGTTCTGTACAGGTTGCAATTTGTCCTGAGGATGAACGGGAAGAGGGGCAACCAATGAGAGACTAGATGTAGGTGTTGGGACAGGCACAGGTCACTCTATTTTCCCATCAGGAAGAACAATTAAGCACAGGCTCAGCCTGCCGCTCAGAAGCAGAATAGGGCCTGAGGCAATCCCGCGCTTCTGAGGCCAGCTGCCAAAAAAGCGAGTTGAAAAATGGAGCACATGGGCACTGCAATTCACAAACCTGCAGAGTTATAAATGATAACTCTCGTCCACAAATATATTGAGGGAAGGCAAAGAAGAGGATTTGAAAGCAAGGCAGATTTGCAGGAAACAGGTTTCAGGAGGTAGATTCGAATCGCCTTTAAAGCACATGAAAAGCGGCAAAACGTCGACAATGATGCCCTTGGCCAAAAAGGGCGTATGCGTTTTTTCCTGAATATATTCAGGAAAAACCGCATACGCCCTTTTTGGCCAACCAAGCAACCTGGAAAGGCAAATCAGCGCTACAAAGAAGTCTCGCTTCCCATCGGTCAAAAGGGTCATGCTGAAAAAAGTTTCAAAACCACAAATGCAGGACAGGCCATGGAGAAATCGGAGCCTAGCTACGCTGATGGGCGGGATTTAAATTGCCAACAGCCACTCTGGAGAAGTGTACGGTGTGTCCTGAAACATCGAGAAAACACAGCTTAGGGAGCATAGGGCACGTCCACTCATGGGCGTATAAATTGGGAAAACTAAAAATCAGCAAGACACAGGCACCCCAAAGTTTAGGGCTGCTCTGTTGACAAGAACCTCCACTTCATGACACCTTAAATATCCCAAGAAAGAGAAAAATGGATAAAGAATTTGTGATTCTTATGTACAATGGAATATCACTCTGCCATGAAATCAATGTCATAAGGCAAGTAGACGCAAGATGGGTGGACTTAGGTACGACGATTCTAAGGGAAATAAGTCACACAGAAAAAGACACTTATCAAAAGCTCTCACTTATAGAGGGAATGTAAAAACCGCTACACTTGAATTGAATTACAAATCAGAACAGAGTCACATATTTAAAACACACTATGGCTGCTTAACGGGAAAGTGACGTGGGGTGATGCATAAAACAAGGGTTTCAAATTAGCTCAGATACCGTTCCATACACCCAATATGTAATAGAAAAGACCTACTCCTTGCTCAGTGAACTGGACTCAACACCCCCTATTCACCGCACAAGAATATATCTGACTAGTGAGAATCTTAAAACTTATGTATTGATATCTCTCTGGAAGTGAGTCAAGTGGGTGTAAAGCCGCATAAACACAGCTGTGATAAGCAGCTAAACCCCATTATAAAAATAAATTAGTTTTAAAAACCCATGAAACAAAGACAGTGAAAGACAGAGAAATTCTTACAAAATTCATTCAGGGGCTGTGACGCAACCTGGATTGACCATATCTAGACCCACAGCTGGATGACACATTAAGGTGGACACTCTTGGGGCTGAGAGGTTTGGTGAGGTTGGGTGAGCAAACGCAGACACTTTAAAGTAATACTGCCTGGTACCCATCCCATGGGTCCCAAATCTCCAGGTTCAAGGGCATCTTCCTACATCGAAAACATGCATGAGAAACCCAGAAGATGGTACACCGTGTGATTGGGAAAGTGTCTAAAACGCACCTCATTTCTCAACTCCGTGTGCTCGGGTTCGCCATTAAAGCTACTTTACTAGCAATCTCCCTACTTGGAGAATCAGTACCTTTAACCTCCTGTTCCATACAGGTTGCAATTTGTCCTAAGGATGAATGGGAAGAGGGGCAACCAATGAGAGAGTAGATCTAGGTGTTGGGACAGGCACAGGTCACTCTATTTTCCCATCAGGAAGAAGAATTAACCACAGGCTCAGCCTACCGCCCGGAACCAGAATAGGGCCTGAGGCAATCCCGCACTTCTGCGGCCAGCTCCCAAAAAAGCCAGTTGAAAAATGGAGCACATGGGCACTGCAATTCACAAACCTGCAGAGTTATAAATGATAACTCTCGTCCAGAAATATATTGAGGGAAGGCAACGAAGAGGATTTGAAAGCAAGGCAGAATTGGAGGAAACTGGTTTCAGGAGGTAGATTCGAATCGCCTTTAAAGCACATGAAAAGTGGCAAAACGTCGACAATGATGCCCTTGGCCAAAAAGGGCGTATGCGTTTTTTCCTGAATATATTCAGGAAAAAACGCATACGCCCTTTTTGGCCAACCAAGCAACCTGGAAAGGTAAATCAGCGCTACAAAGAAGTCTCGCTTCCCATCGGTCAAAAGGGCCATGCTGCAAAAAGTGTCAAAACCACAAAAGCAGGACAGGCCATTGAGAAATGGGAGCCTTGCTACACTGATGGGCGGGATGTAAATTGCCAGCAACCACTCTGGAGAAGTGTACGGTGTGGCCTGAAACATCGAAAAAACACAGCTTAGGGAGCATAGGGCACTTCCACTCATGGGCGTATAAATTGGGAAAATTAAAAATC
The DNA here is from genome assembly GCF_028021215.1 of Eschrichtius robustus. Taxonomy (NCBI): domain Eukaryota; kingdom Metazoa; phylum Chordata; class Mammalia; order Artiodactyla; family Eschrichtiidae; genus Eschrichtius; species Eschrichtius robustus. The sequence continues at coordinate 437,688 of NW_027175626.1, forward strand.
AGCAAGACACAGGCACCCCAAAGTTTAGGGCTGCTCTGTTGACAAGAACCTCCACTTCATGACACCTTAAATATCCCAGGAAAGAGAAAAATGGATAAAGAAGTTGTGGTCCTTATGTACAATGGAATATCACTCAGCCATGAAATCAATGTCATAAGGCTAGTAGCAGCATGATGAGTGGATTTAGGTAAGACGACTATAAGTAAAATAAGTCACACAGAAAAAGACACTTATCATAAGCTATCACTTATAGAGGGAATGTAAAAACTGCTACACTTGAACTGAATTACAAAAGAGAACAGAGTCACACGTTTAGAAAACACACTATGGCTGCTTAACGGGAAAGATGAGGTGGAGTGATGCATAAAACAAGGGTTTCAAATTAGATCAGATACCGTTCCATACACCCAATATGTAATAGACAAGACCTACTCCTTGCTCAGTGAACTGGACTCAACACCCCCTATTCACCGCACAAGTATATATCTGACTAGTGAGAATCTTAAAACCTATGTATTGATATCCCTCTGGAAGTGTGTCAAGTGGGTGTAAAGCCGCATAAACACAGCCGTGAAAAGCAGCTAAACCCCATTATAAAAATAAATTACTTGTAGAAACCCGTAAAACAAAGACAGTGAAAGAGAGAGAAATTCTTACACAAATTGTTCACGGGCTGTGATGCAACCTGGATTGAAAATATCTAGAGCCACAGCTGGATGAGACCTAAGGATGGACACTCTTGGGGCTGACAGTTTTGGTGAGGTTGGGTGAGCAAACACAGACCCTTTAAGGTAATACTGCGTGGTACCCATCCCATGGGTCCCAAATCTCCAGTTTTAAGGGAATCTTCCTGCATTGAAAACATGCATGAGAAACCCAGAAGATGGTACACCATGTGATCGGGAAAGGTTTCTAAAACGCACCTCATTTCTCATCTCCTTGTGCTCGGGTTCACCATTCCAGCTACTTTACTAGCAATCTCCCTACTTGGAGAATCAACACCTTTAACCTCCTGTTCTGTACAGGTTGCAATTTGTCCTGAGGATGAACGGGAAGAGGGGCAACCAATGAGAGACTAGATGTAGGTGTTGGGACAGGCACAGGTCACTCTATTTTCCCATCAGGAAGAACATTTAAGCACAGGCTCAGCCTGCCGCTCAGAAGCAGAATAGGGCCTGAGGCAATCCCGCGCTTCTGCGGCCAGCTCCCAAAAAAGCGAGTTGAAAAATGGAGCACATGGGCACTGCAATTCACAAACCTGCAGAGTTATAAATGATAACTCTCGTCCACAAATATATTGAGGGAAGGCAACGAAGAGGATTTGAAAGCAAGGCAGAGTTGCAGGAAACAGGTTTCAGGAGGTAGATTCGAATCGCCTTTAAAGCACATGAAAAGCGGCAAAATGTCGACAATGATGCCCTTGGCCAAAAAGGGCGTATGCGTTTTTTCCTGAATATATTCAGGAAAAAACGCATACGCCCTTTTTGGCCAACCAAGCAACCTGGAAAGGCAAATCAGCGCTACAAAGAAGTCTCGCTTCCCATCGGTCAAAAGGGCCATGCTGAAAAAAGTGTCAAAACCACAAATGCAGGACAGGCCATGGAGAAATGGCAGCCTTGTTACGCTGATGGGCGGGATGTAAATTGCCAACAGCCACTCTGGAGAAGTGTACGGTGTGTCCTGAAACATCGAAAAAACACAGCTTAGGGAGCATAGGGCACGTCCACTCATGGGCGTATAAAGTGGGAAAACTAAAAATCAGCAAGACACAGGCACCCCAAAGTTTAGGGCTGCTCTGTTGACAAGAACCTCCACTTCATGACACCTTAAATATCCCAGGAAAGAGAAAAATGGATAAAGAAGTTGTGGTCCTTATGTACAATGGAATATCACTCAGCCATGAAATCAATGTCATAAGGCTAGTAGCAGCATGATGAGTGGATTTAGGTACGACGACTCTAAGTGAAATAAGTCACACAGAAAAAGACACATATCAAAAGCTATCACTTATAGAGGGATGTAAAAACCGCTACACTTGAACTGAATTACAAATCAGAACAGAGTCACCCATTTTGAAAACACACTATGGCTGCTTAACGGGAAAGGTGAGGTGGGGTGATGCATAAAACAAGGGTTTCAAATTAGCTCTGATACCGTTCCATACACCCAATATGTAATAGACAAGACCTACTCCTTGCTCAGTGAACTGGACTCAACACCCCGTATTCACCGCACAAGAATATATCTGACTAGTGAGAATCTTAAAACCTATGTATTGATATCTCTCTGGAAGTGAGTCAAGAGGGTGTAAAGCCGCATAAACACAGCCGTGAAAAGCAGCTAAACCCCATTATAAAAATAAATTATTTTTAAAAACGCATGAAACAAAGACAGTGAAAGAGAGAGAAATTCTTACACAATTCGTTCAGAGGCTGTGACGCAACCTGGATTGACCATATCTAGACCCACAGCTGGATGAGACATAAAGGTGGACACTCTTAGGGCTGAGAGGTTTGGTGTGGTTGGGTGAGCAAACGCAGACCCTTTAAAGTAATACTGCGTGGTACCCATCCCATTTGTCCACAATCTCCAGGTTCAAGGGCATCTTCCTACATCGAAAACATGCATGAGAAACCCAGAAGATGGTACACCGTGTGATTGGGAAAGTTTCTAAAACGCACCTCATTTCTCAACTCCGTGTGCTCGGGTTCGCCATTCCAGCTACTTTACTAGCAGTCTCCCTACTTGGAGAATCAGCACCTTTAACCTCCTGTTCCATACAGGTTGCAATTTGCCCTAAGGATGAATGGGAAGAGGGGCAACCAATGAGAGACTAGATCTAGGTGTTGGGACAGGCACAGGTCACTCTATTTTCCCATCAGGAAGAAGAATTAACCACAGGCTCAGCCTGCCACCCGTAACCAGAATAGGGCCTGAGGCAATCCCGCGCTTCTGCGGCCAGCTCCCAAAAAAGCCAGTTGAAAAATGGAGCACATGGGCACTGCAATTCACAAACCTGCAGAGTTATAAATGATAATTCTCGTCCACAAATATATTGAGGGAAGGCAACGAAGAGGATTTGAAAGCAAGGCAGAGTTGCAGGAAACAGGTTTCAGGACGTAGATTCGAATCGCCTTTAAAGCACATGAAAAGCGGCAAAACGTCGACAATGATGCCCTTGGCCAAAAAGGGCGTATGCGTTTTTTCCTGAATATATTCAGGAAAAAACGCATACGCCCTTTTTGGCCAACCAAGCAACCTGGAAAGGCAAATCAGCGCTACAAAGAAGTCTCGCTTCCCATCGGTCAAAAGGGCCATGCTGAAAAAAGTGTCAAAACCACAAATGCAGGACAGGCCATGGAGAAATGGGAGCCTTGCTATGCTGATGGGCGGGATGTAAATTGCCAACAGCCACTCTGGAGAAGTGTACGGTGTGTCCTGAAACATCGAAAAAACACAGCTTAGGGAGCATAGGGCACGTCCACTCATGGGCGTATAAATTGGGAAAACTAAAAATCAGCAAGACACAGGCACCCCAAAGTTTAGGGCTGCTCTGTTGACAAGAATCTCCACTTCATGACACCTTAAATATCCCAGGAAAGAGAAAAATGGATAAAGAAGTTGTGGTTCTTATGTACAATGGAATATCACTCTGCCATGAAATCAATGTCATAAGGCCAGTAGACGCAAGATGGGTGGACTTAGGTACGACGATTCTAAGGGAAATAAGTCACACAGAAAAAGACACTTATCATAAGCTATCACTTATAGAGGGAATGTAAAAACCGCTACACTTGAATTGAATTACAAATCAGAACAGAGTCACATATTTAAAACACACTATGGCTGCTTAACGGGAAAGGTGACGTGGGGTGATGCATAAAACAAGGGTTTCAAATTCGCTCAGATACCGTTCCATACACCCAATATGTAATAGACAAAACCTACTCCTTGCTCAGTGAACTGGACTCAACACCCCATATTCACCGCACAAGAATATATCTGACTAGTGAGAATCTGAAAACCTATGTATTGATATCTCTCTGGAAGTGAGTCAAGAGGGTGTAAAGCCGCATAAACACAGCCGTGAAAAGTAGCTAAACCCCATTATAAAAATAAATTATTTTTAAAAACGCATGAAACAAAGACAGTGAAAGAGAGAGAAATTCTTACAAAATTCATTCAGGGGCTGTGACGCAACCTGGATTGACCATATCTAGACCCACAGTTGGATGAGACATAAGGGTGGACACTCTTGGGGCTGAGAGGTTTGGTGAGGTTGGGTGAGCCATCGCAGACCCTTTAAAGTAATACTGCGTGGTACCCATCCCATGGGTCCCAAATCTCCAGGTTCAAGGGCATCTTCCTACATCGAAAACATGCATGAGAAACCCAGAAGATGGTACACCGTGTGATTGGGAAAGTTTCTAAAACGCACCTCATTTCTCAACTCCGTGTGCTCGGGTTCGCCATTAAAGCTACTTTACTAGCAATCTCCCTACTTGGAGAATCAGCACCTTTAACCTCCTGTTCCATACAGGTTGCAATTTGTCCTAAGGATGAATGGGAAGAGGGGCAACCAATGAGAGAGTAGATCTAGGTGTTGGGACAGGCAAAGGTCACTCTATTTTCCCATCAGGAAGAAGAATTAACCACAGGCTCAGCCTACCGCCCGGAACCAGAATAGGGCCTGAGGCAATCCCGCACTTCTGCGGCCAGCTCCCAAAAAAGCCAGTTGAAAAATGGAGCACATGGGCACTGCAATTCACAAACCTGCAGAGTTATAAATGATAACTCTCGTCCACAAATATATTGAGGGAAGGCAACGAAGAGGATTTGAAAGCAAGGCAGAATTGCAGGAAACTGGTTTCAGGAGGTAGATTCGAATCGCCTTTAAAGCACATGAAAAGCGGCAAAACGTCGACAATGATGCCCTTGGCCAAAAAGCGCGTATGCGTTTTTTCCTGAATATATTCAGGAAAAAACGCATACGCCCTTTTTGGCCAACCAAGCAACCTGGAAAGGCAAATCAGCGCTACAAAGAAGTCTCGCTTCCCATCGGTCAAAAGGGCCATGCTGCAAAAAGTGTCAAAACCACAAAAGCAGGACAGGCCATTGAGAAATGGGAGCCTTGCTACACTGATGGGCGGGATGTAAATTGCCAGCAACCACTCTGGAGAAGTGTAGGGTGTGGCCTGAAACATCGAAAAAACACAGCTTAGGGAGCATAGGGCACTTCCACTCATGGGCGTATAAATTGGGAAAATTAAAAATCAGCAAGACACAGGCACCCCAAAGTTTAGGGCTGCTCTGTTGACAAGAACCTCCACTTCATGACACATTAAATATCCCAGGAAAGAGAAAAATGGATAAAGAAGTTGTGGTCCTTATGTACAATGGAATATCACTCAGCCATGAAATCAATGTCATAAGGCTAGTAGCAGCATGATGAGTGGATTTAGGTACGACGACTATAAGTGAAATAAGTCACACAGAAAAAGACACTTATCATAAGCTATCACTTATAGAGGGAATGTAAAAACTGCTACACTTGAACTGAATTACAAAAGAGAACAGAGTCACACGTTTAGAAAACACACTATGGCTGCTTAACGGGAAAGATGAGGTGGAGTGATGCATAAAACAAGGGTTTCAAATTAGATCAGATACCGTTCCATACACCCAATATGTAATAGACAAGACCTACTCCTTGCTCAGTGAACTGGACTCAACACCCCCTATTCACCGCACAAGTATATATCTGACTAGTGAGAATCTTAAAACCTATGTATTGATATCCCTCTGGAAGTGTGTCAAGTGGGTGTAAAGCCGCATAAACACAGCCGTGAAAAGCAGCTAAACCCCATTATAAAAATAAATTACTTGTTGAAACCCGTAAAACAAAGACAGTGAAAAAGAGAGAAATTCTTACACAAATTGTTCAGGGGCTGTGATGCAACCTGGATTGAAAATATCTAGAACCACAGCTGGATGAGACCTAAGGGTGGACACTCTTGGGGCTGACAGGTTTGGTGAGGTTGGGTGAGCAAACACAGACCCTTTAAGGTAATACTGCGTGGTACCCATCCCATGGGTCCCAAATCTCCAGTTTTAAGGGCATCTTCCTGCATTGAAAACATGCATGAGAAACCCAGAAGATGGTACACCATGTGATCGGGAAAGGTTTCTAAAACGCACCTCATTTCTCATCTCCTTGTGCTCGGGTTCACCATTCCAGCTACTTTACTAGCAATCTCCCTACTTGGAGAATTAACACCTTTAACCTCCTGTTCTGTACAGGTTGCAATTTGTCCTGAGGATGAACGGGAAGAGGGGCAACCAATGAGAGACTAGATGTAGGTGTTGGGACAGGCACAGGTCACTCTATTTTCCCATCAGGAAGAACAATTAAGCATAGGCTCAGCCTGCCGCTCAGAAGCAGAATAGGGCCTGAGGCAATCCCGCGCTTCTGCGGCCAGCTCCCAAAAAAGCGAGTTGAAAAATGGAGCACATGGGCACTGCAATTCACAAACCTGCAGAGTTATAAATGATAACTCTCGTCCACAAATATATTGAGGGAAGGCAAAGAAGAGGATTTGAAAGCAAGGCAGATTTGCAGGAAACAGGTTTCAGGAGGTAGATTCGAATCGCCTTTAAAGCACATGAAAAGCGGCAAAACGTCGACAATGATGCCCTTGGCCAAAAAGGGCGTATGCGTTTTTTCCTGAATATATTCAGGAAAAACCGCATACGCCCTTTTTGGCCAACCAAGCAACCTGGAAAGGCAAATCAGCGCTACAAAGATGTCTCGCTTCCCATCGGTCAAAAGGGTCATGCTGAAAAAAGTTTCAAAACCACAAATGCAGGACAGGCCATGGAGAAATCGGAGCCTTGCTACGCTGATGGGCGGGATTTAAATTGCCAACAGCCACTCTGGAGAAGTGTACGGTGTGTCCTGAAACATCGAGAAAACACAGCTTAGGGAGCATAGGGCACGTCCACTCATGGGCGTATAAATTGGGAAAACTAAAAATCAGCAAGACACAGGCACCCCAAAGTTTAGGGCTGCTCTGTTGACAAGAACCTCCACTTCATGACACCTTAAATATCCCAGGAAAGAGAAAAATGGATAAAGAATTTGTGATTCTTATGTACAATGGAATATCACTCTGCCATGAAATCAATGTCATAAGGCAAGTAGACGCAAGATGGGTGGACTTAGGTACGACGATTCTAAGGGAAATAAGTCACACAGAAAAAGACACTTATCAAAAGCTCTCACTTATAGAGGGAATGTAAAAACCGCTACACTTGAATTGAATTACAAATCAGAACAGAGTCACATATTTAAAACACACTATGGCTGCTTAACGGGAAAGTGACGTGGGGTGATGCATAAAACAAGGGTTTCAAATTAGCTCAGATACCGTTCCATACACCCAATATGTAATAGAAAAGACCTACTCCTTGCTCAGTGAACTGGACTCAACACCCCCTATTCACCGCACAAGAATATATCTGACTAGTGAGAATCTTAAAACTTATGTATTGATATCTCTCTGGAAGTGAGTCAAGTGGGTGTAAAGCCGCATAAACACAGCTGTGATAAGCAGCTAAACCCCATTATAAAAATAAATTAGTTTTAAAAACCCATGAAACAAAGACAGTGAAAGACAGAGAAATTCTTACAAAATTCATTCAGGGGCTGTGACGCAACCTGGATTGACCATATCTAGACCCACAGCTGGATGACACATTAAGGTGGACACTCTTGGGGCTGAGAGGTTTGGTGAGGTTGGGTGAGCAAACGCAGACACTTTAAAGTAATACTGCATGGTACCCATCCCATGGGTCCCAAATCTCCAGGTTCAAGGGCATCTTCCTACATCGAAAACATGCATGAGAAACCCAGAAGATGGTACACCGTGTGATTGGGAAAGTTTCTAAAACGCACCTCATTTCTCAACTCCGTGTGCTCGGGTTCGCCATTAAAGCTACTTTACTAGCAATCTCCCTACTTGGAGAATCAGTACCTTTAACCTCCTGTTCCATACAGGTTGCAATTTGTCCTAAGGATGAATGGGAAGAGGGGCAACCAATGAGAGAGTAGATCTAGGTGTTGGGACAGGCACAGGTCACTCTATTTTCCCATCAGGAAGAAGAATTAACCACAGGCTCAGCCTACCGCCCGGAACCAGAATAGGGCCTGAGGCAATCCCGCACTTCTGCGGCCAGCTCCCAAAAAAGCCAGTTGAAAAATGGAGCACATGGGCACTGCAATTCACAAACCTGCAGAGTTATAAATGATAACTCTCGTCCAGAAATATATTGAGGGAAGGCAACGAAGAGGATTTGAAAGCAAGGCAGAATTGGAGGAAACTGGTTTCAGGAGGTAGATTCGAATCGCCTTTAAAGCACATGAAAAGCGGCAAAACGTCGACAATGATGCCCTTGGCCAAAAAGGGCGTATGCGTTTTTTCCTGAATATATTCAGGAAAAAACGCATACGCCCTTTTTGGCCAACCAAGCAACCTGGAAAGGTAAATCAGCGCTACAAAGAAGTCTCGCTTCCCATCGGTCAAAAGGGCCATGCTGCAAAAAGTGTCAAAACCACAAAAGCAGGACAGGCCATTGAGAAATGGGAGCCTTGCTACACTGATGGGCGGGATGTAAATTGCCAGCAACCACTCTGGAGAAGTGTACGGTGTGGCCTGAAACATCGAAAAAACACAGCTTAGGGAGCATAGGGCACTTCCACTCATGGGCGTATAAATTGGGAAAATTAAAAATCAGCAAGACACAGGCACCCCAATGTTTAGGGCTGCTATGTTGACAAGAACCTCCACTTCATGACACCTTAAATATCCCAGGAAAGAGAAAAATGGATAAAGAAGTTGTGGTCCTTATGTACAATGGAATATCACTCAGCCATGAAATCAATGTCATAAGGCTAGTAGCAGCATGATGAGTGGATTTAGGTACGACGACTATAAGTGAAATAAGTCACACAGAAAAAGACACTTATCATAAGCTATCACTTATAGAGGGAATGTAAAAACTGCTACACTTGAACTGAATTACAAAAGAGAACAGAGTCACACGTTTAGAAAACACACTATGGCTGCTTAACGGGAAAGATGAGGTGGAGTGATGCATAAAACAAGGGTTTCAAATTAGATCAGATACCGTTCCATACACCCAATATGTAATAGACAAGACCTACTCCTTGCTCAGTGAACTGGACTCAACACCCCCTATTCACCGCACAAGTATATATCTGACTAGTGAGAATCTTAAAACCTATGTATTGATATCCCTCTGGAAGTGTGTCAAGTGGGTGTAAAGCCGCATAAACACAGCCGTGAAAAGCAGCTAAACCCCATTATAAAAATAAATTACTTGTAGAAACCCGTAAAACAAAGACAGTGAAAGAGAGAGAAATTCTTACACAAATTGTTCACGGGCTGTGATGCAACCTGGATTGAAAATATCTAGAGCCACAGCTGGATGAGGCCTAAGGATGGACACTCTTGGGGCTGACAGTTTTGGTGAGGTTGGGTGAGCAAACACAGACCCTTTAAGGTAATACTGCGTGGTACCCATCCCATGGGTCCCAAATCTCCAGTTTTAAGGGAATCTTCCTGCATTGAAAACATGCATGAGAAACCCAGAAGATGGTACACCATGTGATCGGGAAAGGTTTCTAAAACGCACCTCATTTCTCATCTCCTTGTGCTCGGGTTCACCATTCCAGCTACTTTACTAGCAATCTCCCTACTTGGAGAATCAACACCTTTAACCTCCTGTTCTGTACAGGTTGCAATTTGTCCTGAGGATGAACGGGAAGAGGGGCAACCAATGAGAGACTAGATGTAGGTGTTGGGACAGGCACAGGTCACTCTATTTTCCCATCAGGAAGAACATTTAAGCACAGGCTCAGCCTGCCACTCAGAAGCAGAATAGGGCCTGAGGCAATCCCGCGCTTCTGCGGCCAGCTCCCAAAAAAGCGAGTTGAAAAATGGAGCACATGGGCACTGCAATTCACAAACCTGCAGAGTTATAAATGATAACTCTCGTCCACAAATATATTGAGGGAAGGCAACGAAGAGGATTTGAAAGCAAGGCAGAGTTGCAGGAAACAGGTTTCAGGAGGTAGATTCGAATCGCCTTTAAAGCACATGAAAAGCGGCAAAATGTCGACAATGATGCCCTTGGCCAAAAAGGGCGTATGCGTTTTTTCCTGAATATATTCAGGAAAAAACGCATACGCCCTTTTTGGCCAACCAAGCAACCTGGAAAGGCAAATCAGCGCTACAAAGAAGTCTCGCTTCCCATCGGTCAAAAGGGCCATGCTGAAAAAAGTGTCAAAACCACAAATGCAGGACAGGCCATGGAGAAATGGCAGCCTTGTTACGCTGATGGGCGGGATGTAAATTGCCAACAGCCACTCTGGAGAAGTGTACGGTGTGTCCTGAAACATCGAAAAAACACAGCTTAGGGAGCATAGGGCACGTCCACTCATGGGCGTATAAAGTGGGAAAACTAAAAATCAGCAAGACACAGGCACCCCAAAGTTTAGGGCTGCTCTGTTGACAAGAACCTCCACTTCATGACACCTTAAATATCCCAGGAAAGAGAAAAATGGATAAAGAAGTTGTGGTCCTTATGTACAATGGAATATCACTCAGCCATGAAATCAATGTCATAAGGCTAGTAGCAGCATGATGAGTGGATTTAGGTACGACGACTCTAAGTGAAATAAGTCACACAGAAAAAGACACATATCAAAAGCTATCACTTATAGAGGGATGTAAAAACCGCTACACTTGAACTGAATTACAAATCAGAACAGAGTCACACATTTTGAAAACACACTATGGCTGCTTAACGGGAAAGGTGAGGTGGGGTGATGCATAAAACAAGGGTTTCAAATTAGCTCTGACACCGTTCCATACACCCAATATGTAATAGACAAGACCTACTCCTTGCTCAGTGAACTGGACTCAACACCCCGTATTCACCGCACAAGAATATATCTGACTAGTGAGAATCTTAAAACCTATGTATTGATATCTCTCTGGAAGTGAGTCAAGAGGGTGTAAAGCCGCATAAACACAGCCGTGAAAAGCAGCTAAACCCCATTATAAAAATAAATTATTTTTAAAAACGCATGAAACAAAGACAGTGAAAGAGAGAGAAATTCTTACACAATTCGTTCAGAGGCTGTGACTCAACCTGGATTGACCATATCTAGACCCACAGCTGGATGAGACATAAAGGTGGACACTCTTAGGGCTGAGAGGTTTGGTGTGGTTGGGTGAGGAAACGCAGACCCTTTAAAGTAATACTGCATGGTACCCATCCCATTTGTCCACAATCTCCAGGTTCAAGGGCATCTTCCTACATCGAAAACATGCATGAGAAACCCAGAAGATGGTACACCGTGTGATTGGGAAAGTTTCTAAAACGCACCTCATTTCTCAACTCCGTGTGCTCGGGTTCGCCATTCCAGCTACTTTACTAGCAGTCTCCCTACTTGGAGAATCAGCACCTTTAACCTCCTGTTCCATACAGGTTGCAATTTGCCCTAAGGATGAATGGGAAGAGGGGCAACCAATGAGAGACTAGATCTAGGTGTTGGGACAGGCACAGGTCACTCTATTTTCCCATCAGGAAGAAGAATTAACCACAGGCTCAGCCTGCCACCCGTAACCAGAATAGGGCCTGAGGCAATCCCGCGCTTCTGCGGCCAGCTCCCAAAAAAGCCAGTTGAAAAATGGAGCACATGGGCACTGCAATTCACAAACCTGCAGAGTTATAAATGATAATTCTCGTCCACAAATATATTGAGGGAAGGCAACGAAGAGGATTTGAAAGCAAGGCAGAGTTGCAGGAAACAGGTTTCAGGACGTAGATTCGAATCGCCTTTAAAGCACATGAAAAGCGGCAAAACGTCGACAATGATGCCCTTGGCCAAAAAGGGCGTATTCGTTTTTTCCTGAATATATTCAGGAAAAAACGCATACGCCCTTTTTGGCCAACCAAGCAACCTGGAAAGGCAAATCAGCGCTACAAAGAAGTCTCGCTTCCCATCGGTCAAAAGGGCCATGCTGAAAAAAGTGTCAAAACCACAAATGCAGGACAGGCCATGGAGAAATGGGAGCCTTGCTATGCTGATGGGCGGGATGTAAATTGCCAACAGCCACTCTGGAGAAGTGTACGGTGTGTCCTGAAACATCGAAAAAACACAGCTTAGGGAGCATAGGGCACGTCCACTCATGGGCGTATAAATTGGGAAAACTAAAAATCAGCAAGACACAGGCACCCCAAAGTTTAGGGCTGCTCTGTTGACAAGAACCTCCACTTCATGACACCTTAAATATCCCAGGAAAGAGAAAAATGGATAAAGAAGTTGTGGTTCTTATGTACAATGGAATATCACTCTGCCATGAAATCAATGTCATAAGGCCAGTAGACGCAAGATGGGTGGACTTAGGTACGACGATTCTAAGGGAAATAAGTCACACAGAAAAAGACACTTATCATAAGCTATCACTTATAGAGGGAATGTAAAAACCGCTACACTTGAATTGAATTACAAATCAGAACAGAGTCACATATTTAAAACACACTATGGCTGCTTAACGGGAAAGGTGACGTGGGGTGATGCATAAAACAAGGGTTTCAAATTCGCTCAGATACCGTTCCATACACCCAATATGTAATAGACAAAACCTACTCCTTGCTCAGTGAACTGGACTCAACACCCCATATTCACCGCACAAGAATATATCTGACTAGTGAGAATCTGAAAACCTATGTATTGATATCTCTCTGGAAGTGAGTCAAGAGGGTGTAAAGCCGCATAAACACAGCCGTGAAAAGTAGCTAAACCCCATTATAAAAATAAATTATTTTTAAAAACGCATGAAACAAAGACAGTGAAAGAGAGAGAAATTCTTACAAAATTCATTCAGGGGCTGTGACGCAACCTGGATTGACCATATCTAGACCCACAGTTGGATGAGACATAAGGGTGGACACTCTTGGGGCTGAGAGGTTTGGTGAGGTTGGGTGAGCCATCGCAGACCCTTTAAAGTAATACTGCGTGGTACCCATCCCATGGGTCCCAAATCTCCAGGTTCAAGGGCATCTTCCTACATCGAAAACATGCATGAGAAACCCAGAAGATGGTACACCGTGTGATTGGGAAAGTTTCTAAAACGCATCTCATTTCTCAACTCCGTGTGCTCGGGTTCGCCATTAAAGCTACTTTACTAGCAATCTCCCTACTTGGAGAATCAGCACCTTTAACCTCCTGTTCCATACAGGTTGCAATTTGTCCTAAGGATGAATGGGAAGAGGGGCAACCAATGAGAGAGTAGATCTAGGTGTTGGGACAGGCAAAGGTCACTCTATTTTCCCATCAGGAAGAAGAATTAACCACAGGCTCAGCCTACCGCCCGGAACCAGAATAGGGCCTGAGGCAATCCCGAACTTCTGCGGCCAGCTCCCAAAAAAGCCAGTTGAAAAATGGAGCACATGGGCACTGCAATTCACAAACCTGCAGAGTTATAAATGATAACTCTCGTCCACAAATATATTGAGGGAAGGCAACGAAGAGGATTTGAAAGCAAGGCAGAATTGCAGGAAACTGGTTTCAGGAGGTAGATTCGAATCGCCTTTAAAGCACATGAAAAGCGGCAAAACGTCGACAATGATGCCCTTGGCCAAAAAGCGCGTATGCGTTTTTTCCTGAATATATTCAGGAAAAAACGCATACGCCCTTTTTGGCCAACCAAGCAACCTGGAAAGGCAAATCAGCGCTACAAAGAAGTCTCGCTTCCCATCGGTCAAAAGGGCCATGCTGCAAAAAGTGTCAAAACCACAAAAGCAGGACAGGCCATTGAGAAATGGGAGCCTTGCTACACTGATGGGCGGGATGTAAATTGCCAGCAACCACTCTGGAGAAGTGTAGGGTGTGGCCTGAAACATCGAAAAAACACAGCTTAGGGAGCATAGGGCACTTCCACTCATGGGCGTATAAATTGGGAAAATTAAAAATCAGCAAGACACAGGCACCCCAAAGTTTAGGGCTGCTCTGTTGACAAGAACCTCCACTTCATGACACCTTAAATATCCCAGGAAAGAGAAAAATGGATAAAGAAGTTGTGGTCCTTATGTACAATGGAATATCACTCAGCCATGAAATCAATGTCATAAGGCTAGTAGCAGCATGATGAGTGGATTTAGGTACGACGACTATAAGTGAAATAAGTCACACAGAAAAAGACACTTATCATAAGCTATCACTTATAGAGGGAATGTAAAAACTGCTACACTTGAACTGAATTACAAAAGAGAACAGAGTCACACGTTTAGAAAACACACTATGGCTGCTTAACGGGAAAGATGAGGTGGAGTGATGCATAAAACAAGGGTTTCAAATTAGATCAGATACCGTTCCATACACCCAATATGTAATAGACAAGACCTACTCCTTGCTCAGTGAACTGGACTCAACACCCCCTATTCACCGCACAAGTATATATCTGACTAGTGAGAATCTTAAAACCTATGTATTGATATCCCTCTGGAAGTGTGTCAAGTGGGTGTAAAGCCGCATAAACACAGCCGTGAAAAGCAGCTAAACCCCATTATAAAAATAAATTACTTGTAGAAACCCGTAAAACAAAGACAGTGAAAGAGAGAGAAATTTTTACACAAATTGTTCACGGGCTGTGATGCAACCTGGATTGAAAATATCTAGAGCCACAGCTGGATGAGACCTAAGGGTGGACACTCTTGGGGCTGACAGGTTTGGTGAGGTTGGGTGAGCAAACACAGACCCTTTAAGGTAATACTGCGTGGTACCCATCCCATGGGTCCCAAATCTCCAGTTTTAAGGGCATCTTCCTGCATTGAAAACATGCATGAGAAACCCAGAAGATGGTACACCATGTGATCGGGAAAGGTTTCTAAAACGCACCTCATTTCTCATCTCCTTGTGCTCGGGTTCACCATTCCAGCTACTTTACTAGCAATCTCCCTACTTGGAGAATCAACACCTTTAACCTCCTGTTCTGTACAGGTTGCAATTTGTCCTGAGGATGAACGGGAAGAGGGGCAACCAATGAGAGACTAGATGTAGGTGTTGGGACAGGCACAGGTCACTCTATTTTCCCATCAGGAAGAACAATTAAGCACAGGCTCAGCCTGCCGCTCAGAAGCAGAATAGGGCCTGAGGCAATCCCGCGCTTCTGCGGCCAGCTCCCAAAAAAGCGAGTTGAAAAATGGAGCACATGGGCACTGCAATTCACAAACCTGCAGAGTTATAAATGATAACTCTCGTCCACAAATATATTGAGGGAAGGCAAAGAAGAGGATTTGAAAGCAAGGCAGATTTGCAGGAAACAGGTTTCAGGAGGTAGATTCGATTCGCCTTTAAAGCACATGAAAAGCAGCAAAACGTCGACAATGATGCCCTTGGCCAAAAAGGGCGTATGCGTTTTTTCCTGAATATATTCAGGAAAAACCGCATACGCCCTTTTTGGCCAACCAAGCAACCTGGAAAGGCAAATCAGCGCTACAAAGAAGTCTCGCTTCCCATCGGTCAAAAGGGTCATGCTGAAAAAAGTTTCAAAACCACAAATGCAGGACAGGCCATGGAGAAATCGGAGCCTTGCTACGCTGATGGGCGGGATTTAAATTGCCAACAGCCACTCTGGAGAAGTGTACGGTGTGTCCTGAAACATCGAGAAAACACAGCTTAGGGAGCATAGGGCACGTCCACTCATGGGCGTATAAATTGGGAAAACTAAAAATCAGCAAGACACAGGCACCCCAAAGTTTAGGGCTGCTCTGTTGACAAGAACCTCCACTTCATGACACCTTAAATATCCCAGGAAAGAGAAAAATGGATAAAGAATTTGTGATTCTTATGTACAATGGAATATCACTCTGCCATGAAATCAATGTCATAAGGCAAGTAGACGCAAGATGGGTGGACTTAGGTACGACGATTCTAAGGGAAATAAGTCACACAGAAAAAGACACTTATCAAAAGCTCTCACTTATAGAGGGAATGTAAAAACCGCTACACTTGAATTGAATTACAAATCAGAACAGAGTCACATATTTAAAACACACTATGGCTGCTTAACGGGAAAGTGACGTGGGGTGATGCATAAAACAAGGGTTTCAAATTAGCTCAGATACCGTTCCATACACCCAATATGTAATAGAAAAGACCTACTCCTTGCTCAGTGAACTGGACTCAACACCCCCTATTCACCGCACAAGAATATATCTGACTAGTGAGAATCTTAAAACTTATGTATTGATATCTCTCTGGAAGTGAGTCAAGTGGGTGTAAAGCCGCATAAACACAGCTGTGATAAGCAGCTAAACCCCATTATAAAAATAAATTAGTTTTAAAAACCCATGAAACAAAGACAGTGAAAGAGAGAGAAATTCTTACAAAATTCATTCAGGGGCTGTGACGCAACCTGGATTGACCATATCTAGACCCACAGCTGGATGACACATTAAGGTGGACACTCTTGGGGCTGAGAGGTTTGGTGAGGTTGGGTGAGCAAACGCAGACACTTTAAAGTAATACTGCATGGTACCCATCCCATGGGTCCCAAATCTCCAGGTTCAAGGGCATCTTCCTACATCGAAAACATGCATGAGAAACCCAGAAGATGGTACACCGTGTGATTGGGAAAGTTTCTAAAACGCACCTCATTTCTCAACTCCGTGTGCTCGGGTTCGCCATTAAAGCTACTTTACTAGTAATCTCCCTACTTGGAGAATCAGTACCTTTAACCTCCTGTTCCATACAGGTTGCAATTTGTCCTAAGGATGAATGGGAAGAGGGGCAACCAATGAGAGAGTAGATCTAGGTGTTGGGACAGGCACAGGTCACTCTATTTTCCCATCAGGAAGAAGAATTAACCACAGGCTCAGCCTACCGCCCGGAACCAGAATAGGGCCTGAGGCAATCCCGCACTTCTGCGGCCAGCTCCCAAAAAAGCCAGTTGAAAAATGGAGCACATGGGCACTGCAATTCACAAACCTGCAGAGTTATAAATGATAACTCTCGTCCAGAAATATATTGAGGGAAGGCAACGAAGAGGATTTGAAAGCAAGGCAGAGTTGCAGGAAACAGGTTTCAGGACGTAGATTCGAATCGCCTTTAAAGCACAGGAAAAGCGGCAAAACGTCGACAATGATGCCCTTGGCCAAAAAGGGCGTATTCGTTTTTTCCTGAATATATTCAGGAAAAAACGCATACGCCCTTTTTGGCCAACCAAGCAACCTGGAAAGGCAAATCAGCGCTACAAAGAAGTCTCGCTTCCCATCGGTCAAAAGGGCCATGCTGAAAAAAGTGTCAAAACCACAAATGCAGGACAGGCCATGGAGAAATGGGAGCCTTGCTATGCTGATGGGCGGGATGTAAATTGCCAACAGCCACTCTGGAGAAGTGTACGGTGTGTCCTGAAACATCGAAAAAACACAGCTTAGGGAGCATAGGGCACGTCCACTCATGGGCGTATAAATTGGGAAAACTAAAAATCAGCAAGACACAGGCACCCCAAAGTTTAGGGCTGCTCTGTTGACAAGAACCTCCACTTCATGACACCTTAAATATCCCAGGAAAGAGAAAAATGGATAAAGAAGTTGTGGTTCTTATGTACAATGGAATATCACTCTGCCATGAAATCAATGTCATAAGGCCAGTAGACGCAAGATGGGTGGACTTAGGTACGACGATTCTAAGGGAAATAAGTCACACAGAAAAAGACACTTATCATAAGCTATCACTTATAGAGGGAATGTAAAAACCGCTACACTTGAATTGAATTACAAATCAGAACAGAGTCACATATTTAAAACACACTATGGCTGCTTAACGGGAAAGGTGACGTGGGGTGATGCATAAAACAAGGGTTTCAAATTCGCTCAGATACCGTTCCATACACCCAATATGTAATAGACAAAACCTACTCCTTGCTCAGTGAACTGGACTCAACACCCCATATTCACCGCACAAGAATATATCTGACTAGTGAGAATCTGAAAACCTATGTATTGATATCTCTCTGGAAGTGAGTCAAGAGGGTGTAAAGCCGCATAAACACAGCCGTGAAAAGTAGCTAAACCCCATTATAAAAATAAATTATTTTTAAAAACGCATGAAACAAAGACAGTGAAAGAGAGAGAAATTCTTACAAAATTCATTCAGGGGCTGTGACGCAACCTGGATTGACCATATCTAGACCCACAGTTGGATGAGACATAAGGGTGGACACTCTTGGGGCTGAGAGGTTTGGTGAGGTTGGGTGAGCCATCGCAGACCCTTTAAAGTAATACTGCGTGGTACCCATCCCATGGGTCCCAAATCTCCAGGTTCAAGGGCATCTTCCTACATCGAAAACATGCATGAGAAACCCAGAAGATGGTACACCGTGTGATTGGGAAAGTTTCTAAAACGCATCTCATTTCTCAACTCCGTGTGCTCGGGTTCGCCATTAAAGCTACTTTACTAGCAATCTCCCTACTTGGAGAATCAGCACCTTTAACCTCCTGTTCCATACAGGTTGCAATTTGTCCTAAGGATGAATGGGAAGAGGGGCAACCAATGAGAGAGTAGATCTAGGTGTTGGGACAGGCAAAGGTCACTCTATTTTCCCATCAGGAAGAAGAATTAACCACAGGCTCAGCCTACCGCCCGGAACCAGAATAGGGCCTGAGGCAATCCCGCACTTCTGCGGCCAGCTCCCAAAAAAGCCAGTTGAAAAATGGAGCACATGGGCACTGCAATTCACAAACCTGCAGAGTTATAAATGATAACTCTCGTCCACAAATATATTGAGGGAAGGCAACGAAGAGGATTTGAAAGCAAGGCAGAATTGCAGGAAACTGGTTTCAGGAGGTAGATTCGAATCGCCTTTAAAGCACATGAAAAGCGGCAAAACGTCGACAATGATGCCCTTGGCCAAAAAGCGCGTATGCGTTTTTTCCTGAATATATTCAGGAAAAAACGCATACGCCCTTTTTGGCCAACCAAGCAACCTGGAAAGGCAAATCAGCGCTACAAAGAAGTCTCGCTTCCCATCGGTCAAAAGGGCCATGCTGCAAAAAGTGTCAAAACCACAAAAGCAGGACAGGCCATTGAGAAATGGGAGCCTTGCTACACTGATGGGCGGGATGTAAATTGCCAGCAACCACTCTGGAAAAGTGTAGGGTGTGGCCTGAAACATCGAAAAAACACAGCTTAGGGAGCATAGGGCACTTCCACTCATGGGCGTATAAATTGGGAAAATTAAAAATCAGCAAGACACAGGCACCCCAAAGTTTAGGGCTGCTCTGTTGACAAGAACCTCCACTTCATGACACCTTAAATATCCCAGGAAAGAGAAAAATGGATAAAGAAGTTGTGGTCCTTATGTACAATGGAATATCACTCAGCCATGAAATCAATGTCATAAGGCTAGTAGCAGCATGATGAGTGGATTTAGGTACGACGACTATAAGTGAAATAAGTCACACAGAAAAAGACACTTATCATAAGCTATCACTTATAGAGGGAATGTAAAAACTGCTACACTTGAACTGAATTACAAAAGAGAACAGAGTCACACGTTTAGAAAACACACTATGGCTGCTTAACGGGAAAGATGAGGTGGAGTGATGCATAAAACAAGGGTTTCAAATTAGATCAGATACCGTTCCATACACCCAATATGTAATAGACAAGACCTACTCCTTGCTCAGTGAACTGGACTCAACACCCCCTATACACCGCACAAGTATATATCTGACTAGTGAGAATCTTAAAACCTATGTATTGATATCCCTCTGGAAGTGTGTCAAGTGGGTGTAAAGCCGCATAAACACAGCCGTGAAAAGCAGCTAAACCCCATTATAAAAATAAATTACTTGTAGAAACCCGTAAAACAAAGACAGTGAAAGAGAGAGAAATTTTTACACAAATTGTTCACGGGCTGTGATGCAACCTGGATTGAAAATATCTAGACCCACAGCTGGATGAGACCTAAGGGTGGACACTATTGGGGCTGACAGGTTTGGTGAGTTTGGGTGAGCAAACACAGACCCTTTAAGGTAATACTGCGTGGTACCCATCCCATGGGTCCCAAATCTCCAGTTTTAAGGGCATCTTCCTGCATTGAAAACATGCATGAGAAACCCAGAAGATGGTACACCATGTGATCGGGAAAGGTTTCTAAAACGCACCTCATTTCTCATCTCCTTGTGCTCGGGTTCACCATTCCAGCTACTTTACTAGCAATCTCCCTACTTGGAGAATCAACACCTTTAACCTCCTGTTCTGTACAAGTTGCAATTTGTCCTGAGGATGAACGGGAAGAGGGGCAACCAATGAGAGACTAGATGTAGGTGTTGGGACAGGCACAGGTCACTCTATTTTCCCATCAGGAAGAACAATTAAGCACAGGCTCAGCCTGCCGCTCAGAAGCAGAATAGGGCCTGAGGCAATCCCGCGCTTCTGCGGCCAGCTCCCAAAAAAGCGAGTTGAAAAATGGAGCACATGGGCACTGCAATTCACAAACCTGCAGAGTTATAAATGATAACTCTCGTCCACAAATATATTGAGGGAAGGCAAAGAAGAGGATTTGAAAGCAAGGCAGATTTGCAGGAAACAGGTTTCAGGAGGTAGATTCGATTCGCCTTTAAAGCACATGAAAAGCAGCAAAACGTCGACAATGATGCCCTTGGCCAAAAAGGGCGTATGCGTTTTTTCCTGAATATATTCAGGAAAAACCGCATACGCCCTTTTTGGCCAACCAAGCAACCTGGAAAGGCAAATCAGCGCTACAAAGAAGTCTCGCTTCCCATCGGTCAAAAGGGCCATGCTGAAAAAAGTGTCAAAACCACAAATGCAGGACAGGCCATGGAGAAATGGCAGCCTTGTTACGCTGATGGGCGGGATGTAAATTGCCAACAGCCACTCTGGAGAAGTGTACGGTGTGTCCTGAAACATCGAAAAAACACAGCTTTGGGAGCATAGGGCACGTCCACTCATGGGCGTATAAAGTGGGAAAACTAAAAATCAGCAAGACACAGGCACCCCAAAGTTTAGGGCTGCTCTGTTGACAAGAACCTCCACTTCATGACACCTTAAATATCCCAGGAAAGAGAAAAATGGATAAAGAAGTTGTGGTCCTTATGTACAATGGAATATCACTCAGCCATGAAATCAATGTCATAAGGCTAGTAGCAGCATGATGAGTGGATTTAGGTACGACGACTCTAAGTGAAATAAGTGACACAGAAAAAGACACATATCAAAAGCTATCACTTATAGAGGGATGTAAAAACCGCTACACTTGAACTGAATTACAAATCAGAACAGAGTCACCCATTTTGAAAACACACTATGGCTGCTTAACGGGAAAGGTGAGGTGGGGTGATGCATAAAACAAGGGTTTCAAATTAGCTCTGATACCGTTCCATACACCCAATATGTAATAGACAAGACCTACTCCTTGCTCAGTGAACTGGACTCAACACCCCGTATTCACCGCACAAGAATATATCTGACTAGTGAGAATCTTAAAACCTATGTATTGATATCTCTCTGGAAGTGAGTCAAGAGGGTGTAAAGCCGCATAAACACAGCCGTGAAAAGCAGCTAAACCCCATTGTAAAAATAAATTATTTTTAAAAACGCATGAAACAAAGACAGTGAAAGAGAGAGAAATTCTTACACAATTCGTTCAGAGGCTGTGACGCAACCTGGATTGACCATATCTAGACCCACAGCTGGATGAGACATAAAGGTGGACACTCTTAGGGCTGAGAGGTTTGGTGTGGTTGGGTGAGCAAACGCAGACCCTTTAAAGTAATACTGCGTGGTACCCATCCCATTTGTCCACAATCTCCAGGTTCAAGGGCATCTTCCTACATCGAAAACATGCATGAGAAACCCAGAAGATGGTACACCGTGTGATTGGGAAAGTTTCTAAAACGCACCTCATTTCTCAACTCCGTGTGCTCGGGTTCGCCATTCCAGCTACTTTACTAGCAGTCTCCCTACTTGGAGAATCAGCACCTTTAACCTCCTGTTCCATACAGGTTGCAATTTGCCCTAAGGATGAATGGGAAGAGGGGCAACCAATGAGAGACTAGATCTAGGTGTTGGGACAGGCACAGGTCACTCTATTTTCCCATCAGGAAGAAGAATTAACCACAGGCTCAGCCTGCCACCCGTAACCAGAATAGGGCCTGAGGCAATCCCGCGCTTCTGCGGCCAGCTCCCAAAAAAGCCAGTTGAAAAATGGAGCACATGGGCACTGCAATTCACAAACCTGCAGAGTTATAAATGATAATTCTCGTCCACAAATATATTGAGGGAAGGCAACGAAGAGGATTTGAAAGCAAGGCAGAGTTGCAGGAAACAGGTTTCAGGACGTAGATTCGAATCGCCTTTAAAGCACATGAAAAGCGGCAAAACGTTGACAATGATGCCCTTGGCCAAAAAGGGCGTATTCGTTTTTTCCTGAATATATTCAGGAAAAAACGCATACGCCCTTTTTGGCCAACCAAGCAACCTGGAAAGGCAAATCAGCGCTACAAAGAAGTCTCGCTTCCCATCGGTCAAAAGGACCATGCTGAAAAAAGTGTCAAAACCACAAATGCAGGACAGGCCATGGAGAAATGGGAGCCTTGCTATGCTGATGGGCGGGATGTAAATTGCCAACAGCCACTCTGGAGAAGTGTACGGTGTGTCCTGAAACATCGAAAAAACACAGCTTAGGGAGCATAGGGCACGTCCACTCATGTGCGTATAAATTGGGAAAACTAAAAATCAGCAAGACACAGGCACCCCAAAGTTTAGGGCTGCTCTGTTGACAAGAACCTCCACTTCATGACACCTTAAATATCCCAGGAAAGAGAAAAATGGATAAAGAAGTTGTGGTTCTTATGTACAATGGAATATCACTCTGCCATGAAATCAATGTCATAAGGCCAGTAGACGCAAGATGGGTGGACTTAGGTACGACGATTCTAAGGGAAATAAGTCACACAGAAAAAGACACTTATCATAAGCTATCACTTATAGAGGGAATGTAAAAACCGCTACACTTGAATTGAATTACAAATCAGAACAGAGTCACATATTTAAAACACACTATGGCTGCTTAACGGGAAAGGTGACGTGGGGTGATGCATAAAACAAGGGTTTCAAATTCGCTCAGATACCGTTCCATACACCCAATATGTAATAGACAAAACCTACTCCTTGCTCAGTGAACTGGACTCAACACCCCATATTCACCGCACAAGAATATATCTGACTAGTGAGAATCTGAAAACCTATGTATTGATATCTCTCTGGAAGTGAGTCAAGAGGGTGTAAAGCCGCATAAACACAGCCGTGAAAAGTAGCTAAACCCCATTATAAAAATAAATTATTTTTAAAAACGCATGAAACAAAGACAGTGAAAGAGAGAGAAATTCTTACAAAATTCATTCAGGGGCTGTGACGCAACCTGGATTGACCATATCTAGACCCACAGTTGGATGAGACATAAGGGTGGACACTCTTGGGGCTGAGAGGTTTGGTGAGGTTGGGTGAGCCATCGCAGACCCTTTAAAGTAATACTGCGTGGTACCCATCCCATGGGTCCCAAATCTCCAGGTTCAAGGGCATCTTCCTACATCGAAAACATGCATGAGAAACCCAGAAGATGGTACACCGTGTGATTGGGAAAGTTTCTAAAACGCACCTCATTTCTCAACTCCGTGTGCTCGGGTTCGCCATTAAAGCTACTTTACTAGCAATCTCCCTACTTGGAGAATCAGCACCTTTAACCTCCTGTTCCATACAGGTTGCAATTTGTCCTAAGGATGAATGGGAAGAGGGGCAACCAATGAGAGAGTAGATCTAGGTGTTGGGACAGGCACAGGTCACTCTATTTTCCCATCAGGAAGAAGAATTAACCACAGGCTCAGCCTACCGCCCGGAACCAGAATAGGGCCTGAGGCAATCCCGCACTTCTGCGGCCAGCTCCCAAAAAAGCCAGTTGAAAAATGGAGCACATGGGCACTGCAATTCACAAACCTGCAGAGTTATAAATGATAACTCTCGTCCACAAATATATTGAGGGAAGGCAACGAAGAGGATTTGAAAGCAAGGCAGAATTGCAGGAAACTGGTTTCAGGAGGTAGATTCGAATCGCCTTTAAAGCACATGAAAAGCGGCAAAACGTCGACAATGATGCCCTTGGCCAAAAAGGGCGTATGCGTTTTTTCCTGAATATATTCAGGAAAAACCGCATACGCCCTTTTTGGCCAACCAAGCAACCTGGAAAGGCAAATCAGCGCTACAAAGAAGTCTCGCTTCCCATCGGTCAAAAGGGTCATGCTGAAAAAAGTTTCAAAACCACAAATGCAGGACAGGCCATGGAGAAATCGGAGCCTTGCTACGCTGATGGGCGGGATTTAAATTGCCAACAGCCACTCTGGAGAAGTGTACGGTGTGTCCTGAAACATCGAGAAAACACAGCTTAGGGAGCATAGGGCACGTCCACTCATGGGCGTATAAATTGGGAAAACTAAAAATCAGCAAGACACAGGCACCCCAAAGTTTAGGGCTGCTCTGTTGACAAGAACCTCCACTTCATGACACCTTAAATATCCCAGGAAAGAGAAAAATGGATAAAGAATTTGTGATTCTTATGTACAATGGAATATCACTCTGCCATGAAATCAATGTCATAAGGCAAGTAGACGCAAGATGGGTGGACTTAGGTACGACGATTCTAAGGGAAATAAGTCACACAGAAAAAGACACTTATCAAAAGCTCTCACTTATAGAGGGAATGTAAAAACCGCTACACTTGAATTGAATTACAAATCAGAACAGAGTCACATATTTAAAACACACTATGGCTGCTTAACGGGAAAGTGACGTGGGGTGATGCATAAAACAAGGGTTTCAAATTAGCTCAGATACCGTTCCATACACCCAATATGTAATAGAAAAGACCTACTCCTTGCTCAGTGAACTGGACTCAACACCCCCTATTCACCGCACAAGAATATATCTGACTAGTGAGAATCTTAAAACTTATGTATTGATATCTCTCTGGAAGTGAGTCAAGTGGGTGTAAAGCCGCATAAACACAGCTGTGATAAGCAGCTAAACCCCATTATAAAAATAAATTAGTTTTAAAAACCCATGAAACAAAGACAGTGAAAGACAGAGAAATTCTTACAAAATTCATTCAGGGGCTGTGACGCAACCTGGATTGACCATATCTAGACCCACAGCTGGATGACACATTAAGGTGGACACTCTTGGGGCTGAGAGGTTTGGTGAGGTTGGGTGAGCAAACGCAGACACTTTAAAGTAATACTGCATGGTACCCATCCCATGGGTCCCAAATCTCCAGGTTCAAGGGCATCTTCCTACATCGAAAACATGCATGAGAAACCCAGAAGATGGTACACCGTGTGATTGGGAAAGTTTCTAAAACGCACCTCATTTCTCAACTCCGTGTGCTCGGGTTCGCCATTAAAGCTACTTTACTAGCAATCTCCCTACTTGGAGAATCAGTACCTTTAACCTCCTGTTCCATACAGGTTGCAATTTGTCCTAAGGATGAATGGGAAGAGGGGCAACCAATGAGAGAGTAGATCTAGGTGTTGGGACAGGCACAGGTCACTCTATTTTCCCATCAGGAAGAAGAATTAACCACAGGCTCAGCCTACCGCCCGGAACCAGAATAGGGCCTGAGGCAATCCCGCACTTCTGCGGCCAGCTCCCAAAAAAGCCAGTTGAAAAATGGAGCACATGGGCACTGCAATTCACAAACCTGCAGAGTTATAAATGATAACTCTCGTCCAGAAATATATTGAGGGAAGGCAACGAAGAGGATTTGAAAGCAAGGCAGAATTGGAGGAAACTGGTTTCAGGAGGTAGATTCGAATCGCGTTTAAAGCACATGAAAAGCGGCAAAACGTCGACAATGATGCCCTTGGCCAAAAAGGGCGTATGCGTTTTTTCCTGAATATATTCAGGAAAAAACGCATACGCCCTTTTTGGCCAACCAAGCAACCTGGAAAGGTAAATCAGCGCTACAAAGAAGTCTCGCTTCCCATCGGTCAAAAGGGCCATGCTGCAAAAAGTGTCAAAACCACAAAAGCAGGACAGGCCATTGAGAAATGGGAGCCTTGCTACACTGATGGGCGGGATGTAAATTGCCAGCAACCACTCTGGAGAAGTGTAGGGTGTGGCCTGAAACATCGAAAAAACACAGCTTAGGGAGCATAGGGCACTTCCACTCATGGGCGTATAAATTGGGAAAATTAAAAATCAGCAAGACACAGGCACCCCAAAGTTTAGGGCTGCTCTGTTGACAAGAACCTCCACTTCATGACACCTTAAATATCCCAGGAAAGAGAAAAATGGATAAAGAAGTTGTGGTCCTTATGTACAATGGAATATCACTCAGCCATGAAATCAATGTCATAAGGCTAGTAGCAGCATGATGAGTGGATTTAGGTACGACGACTATAAGTGAAATAAGTCACACAGAAAAAGACACTTATCATAAGCTATCACTTATAGAGGGAATGTAAAAACTGCTACACTTGAACTGAATTACAAAAGAGAACAGAGTCACACGTTTAGAAAACACACTATGGCTGCTTAACGGGAAAGATGAGGTGGAGTGATGCATAAAACAAGGGTTTCAAATTAGATCAGATACCGTTCCATACACCCAATATGTAATAGACAAGACCTACTCCTTGCTCAGTGAACTGGACTCAACACCCCCTATTCACCGCACAAGTATATATCTGACTAGTGAGAATCTTAAAACCTATGTATTGATATCCCTCTGGAAGTGTGTCAAGTGGGTGTAAAGCCGCATAAACACAGCCGTGAAAAGCAGCTAAACCCCATTATAAAAATAAATTACTTGTAGAAACCCGTAAAACAAAGACAGTGAAAGAGAGAGAAATTCTTACACAAATTGTTCACGGGCTGTGATGCAACCTGGATTGAAAATATCTAGAGCCACAGCTGGATGAGACCTAAGGGTGGACACTCTTGGGGCTGACAGGTTTGGTGAGGTTGGGTGAGCAAACACAGACCCTTTAAGGTAATACTGCGTGGTACCCATCCCATGGGTCCCAAATCTCCAGTTTTAAGGGAATCTTCCTGCATTGAAAACATGCATGAGAAACCCAGAAGATGGTACACCATGTGATCGGGAAAGGTTTCTAAAACGCACCTCATTTCTCATCTCCTTGTGCTCGGGTTCACCATTCCAGCTACTTTACTAGCAATCTCCCTACTTGGAGAATCAACACCTTTAACCTCCTGTTCTGTACAGGTTGCAATTTGTCCTGAGGATGAACGGGAAGAGGGGCAACCAATGAGAGACTAGATGTAGGTGTTGGGACAGGCACAGGTCACTCTATTTTCCCATCAGGAAGAACATTTAAGCACAGGCTCAGCCTGCCGCTCAGAAGCAGAATAGGGCCTGAGGCAATCCCGCGCTTCTGCGGCCAGCTCCCAAAAAAGCGAGTTGAAAAATGGAGCACAAGGGCACTGCAATTCACAAACCTGCAGAGTTATAAATGATAACTCTCGTCCACAAATATATTGAGGGAAGGCAACGAAGAGGATTTGAAAGCAAGGCAGAGTTGCAGGAAACAGGTTTCAGGAGGTAGATTCGAATCGCCTTTAAAGCACATGAAAAGCGGCAAAATGTCGACAATGATGCCCTTGGCCAAAAAGGGCGTATGCGTTTTTTCCTGAATATATTCAGGAAAAAACGCATACGCCCTTTTTGGCCAACCAAGCAACCTGGAAAGGCAAATCAGCGCTACAAAGAAGTCTCGCTTCCCATCGGTCAAAAGGGCCATGCTGAAAAAAGTGTCAAAACCACAAATGCAGGACAGGCCATGGAGAAATGGCAGCCTTGTTACGCTGATGGGCGGGATGTAAATTGCCAACAGCCACTCTGGAGAAGTGTACGGTGTGTCCTGAAACATCGAAAAAACACAGCTTAGGGAGCATAGGGCACGTCCACTCATGGGCGTATAAAGTGGGAAAACTAAAAATCAGCAAGACACAGGCACCCCAAAGTTTAGGGCTGCTCTGTTGACAAGAACCTCCACTTCATGACACCTTAAATATCCCAGGAAAGAGAAAAATGGATAAAGAAGTTGTGGTCCTTATGTACAATGGAATATCACTCAGCCATGAAATCAATGTCATAAGGCTAGTAGCAGCATGATGAGTGGATTTAGGTACGACGACTCTAAGTGAAATAAGTCACACAGAAAAAGACACATATCAAAAGCTATCACTTATAGAGGGATGTAAAAACCGCTACACTTGAACTGAATTACAAATCAGAACAGAGTCACCCATTTTGAAAACACACTATGGCTGCTTAACGGGACAGGTGAGGTGGGGTGATGCATAAAACAAGGGTTTCAAATTAGCTCTGATACCGTTCCATACACCCAATATGTAATAGACAAGACCTACTCCTTGCTCAGTGAACTGGACTCAACACCCCGTATTCACCGCACAAGAATATATCTGACTAGTGAGAATCTTAAAACCTATGTATTGATATCTCTCTGGAAGTGAGTCAAGAGGGTGTAAAGCCGCATAAACACAGCCGTGAAAAGCAGCTAAACCCCATTATAAAAATAAATTATTTTTAAAAACGCATGAAACAAAGACAGTGAAAGAGAGAGAAATTCTTACACAATTGGTTCAGAGGCTGTGACGCAACCTGGATTGACCATATCTAGACCCACAGCTGGATGAGACATAAAGGTGGACACTCTTAGGGCTGAGAGGTTTGGTGTGGTTGGGTGAGCAAACGCAGACCCTTTAAAGTAATACTGCGTGGTACCCATCCCATTTGTCCACAATCTCCAGGTTCAAGGGCATCTTCCTACATCGAAAACATGCATGAGAAACCCAGAAGATGGTACACCGTGTGATTGGGAAAGTTTCTAAAACGCACCTCATTTCTCAACTCCGTGTGCTCGGGTTCGCCATTCCAGCTACTTTACTAGCAGTCTCCCTACTTGGAGAATCAGCACCTTTAACCTCCTGTTCCATACAGGTTGCAATTTGCCCTAAGGATGAATGGGAAGAGGGGCAACCAATGAGAGACTAGATCTAGGTGTTGGGACAGGCACAGGTCACTCTATTTTCCCATCAGGAAGAAGAATTAACCACAGGCTCAGCCTACCGCCCGGAACCAGAATAGGGCCTGAGGCAATCCCGCACTTCTGCGGCCAGCTCCCAAAAAAGCCAGTTGAAAAATGGAGCACATGGGCACTGCAATTCACAAACCTGCAGAGTTATAAATGATAACTCTCGTCCACAAATATATTGAGGGAAGGCAACGAAGAGGATTTGAAAGCAAGGCAGAATTGCAGGAAACTGGTTTCAGGAGGTAGATTCGAATCGCCTTTAAAGCACATGAAAAGCGGCAAAACGTCGACAATGATGCCCTTGGCCAAAAAGGGCGTATGCGTTTTTTCCTGAATATATTCAGGAAAAACCGCATACGCCCTTTTTGGCCAACCAAGCAACCTGGAAAGGCAAATCAGCGCTACAAAGAAGTCTCGCTTCCCATCGGTCAAAAGGGTCATGCTGAAAAAAGTTTCAAAACCACAAATGCAGGACAGGCCATGGAGAAATCGGAGCCTTGCTACGCTGATGGGCGGGATTTAAATTGCCAACAGCCACTCTGGAGAAGTGTACGGTGTGTCCTGAAACATCGAGAAAACACAGCTTAGGGAGCATAGGGCACGTCCACTCATGGGCGTATAAATTGGGAAAACTAAAAATCAGCAAGACACAGGCACCCCAAAGTTTAGGGCTGCTCTGTTGACAAGAACCTCCACTTCATGACACCTTAAATATCCCAGGAAAGAGAAAAATGGATAAAGAATTTGTGATTCTTATGTACAATGGAATATCACTCTGCCATGAAATCAATGTCATAAGGCAAGTAGACGCAAGATGGGTGGACTTAGGTACGACGATTCTAAGGGAAATAAGTCACACAGAAAAAGACACTTATCAAAAGCTCTCACTTATAGAGGGAATGTAAAAACCGCTACACTTGAATTGAATTACAAATCAGAACAGAGTCACATATTTAAAACACACTATGGCTGCTTAACGGGAAAGTGACGTGGGGTGATGCATAAAACAAGGGTTTCAAATTAGCTCAGATACCGTTCCATACACCCAATATGTAATAGAAAAGACCTACTCCTTGCTCAGTGAACTGGACTCAACACCCCCTATTCACCGCACAAGAATATATCTGACTAGTGAGAATCTTAAAACTTATGTATTGATATCTCTCTGGAAGTGAGTCAAGTGGGTGTAAAGCCGCATAAACACAGCTGTGATAAGCAGCTAAACCCCATTATAAAAATAAATTAGTTTTAAAAACCCATGAAACAAAGACAGTGAAAGACAGAGAAATTCTTACAAAATTCATTCAGGGGCTGTGACGCAACCTGGATTGACCATATCTAGACCCACAGCTGGATGACACATTAAGGTGGACACTCTTGGGGCTGAGAGGTTTGGTGAGGTTGGGTGAGCAAACGCAGACACTTTAAAGTAATACTGCATGGTACCCATCCCATGGGTCCCAAATCTCCAGGTTCAAGGGCATCTTCCTACATCGAAAACATGCATGAGAAACCCAGAAGATGGTACACCGTGTGATTGGGAAAGTTTCTAAAACGCACCTCATTTCTCAACTCCGTGTGCTCGGGTTCGCCATTAAAGCTACTTTACTAGCAATCTCCCTACTTGGAGAATCAGTACCTTTAACCTCCTGTTCCATACAGGTTGCAATTTGTCCTAAGGATGAATGGGAAGAGGGGCAACCAATGAGAGAGTAGATCTAGGTGTTGGGACAGGCACAGGTCACTCTATTTTCCCATCAGGAAGAAGAATTAACCACAGGCTCAGCCTACCGCCCGGAACCAGAATAGGGCCTGAGGCAATCCCGCACTTCTGCGGCCAGCTCCCAAAAAAGCCAGTTGAAAAATGGAGCACATGGGCACTGCAATTCACAAACCTGCAGAGTTATAAATGATAACTCTCGTCCAGAAATATATTGAGGGAAGGCAACGAAGAGGATTTGAAAGCAAGGCAGAATTGGAGGAAACTGGTTTCAGGAGGTAGATTCGAATCGCGTTTAAAGCACATGAAAAGCGGCAAAACGTCGACAATGATGCCCTTGGCCAAAAAGGGCGTATGCGTTTTTTCCTGAATATATTCAGGAAAAAACGCATACGCCCTTTTTGGCCAACCAAGCAACCTGGAAAGGTAAATCAGCGCTACAAAGAAGTCTCGCTTCCCATCGGTCAAAAGGGCCATGCTGCAAAAAGTGTCAAAACCACAAAAGCAGGACAGGCCATTGAGAAATGGGAGCCTTGCTACACTGATGGGCGGGATGTAAATTGCCAGCAACCACTCTGGAGAAGTGTAGGGTGTGGCCTGAAACATCGAAAAAACACAGCTTAGGGAGCATAGGGCACTTCCACTCATGGGCGTATAAATTGGGAAAATTAAAAATCAGCAAGACACAGGCACCCCAAAGTTTAGGGCTGCTCTGTTGACAAGAACCTCCACTTCATGACACCTTAAATATCCCAGGAAAGAGAAAAATGGATAAAGAAGTTGTGGTCCTTATGTACAATGGAATATCACTCAGCCATGAAATCAATGTCATAAGGCTAGTAGCAGCATGATGAGTGGATTTAGGTAC
Source organism: Eschrichtius robustus (assembly GCF_028021215.1). NCBI lineage: Eukaryota > Metazoa > Chordata > Mammalia > Artiodactyla > Eschrichtiidae > Eschrichtius > Eschrichtius robustus. The sequence goes on from NW_027175626.1 coordinate 469,523, forward strand.
GACGACTATAAGTGAAATAAGTCACACAGAAAAAGACACTTATCATAAGCTATCACTTATAGAGGGAATGTAAAAACTGCTACACTTGAACTGAATTACAAAAGAGAACAGAGTCACACGTTTAGAAAACACACTATGGCTGCTTAACGGGAAAGATGAGGTGGAGTGATGCATAAAACAAGGGTTTCAAATTAGATCAGATACCGTTCCATACACCCAATATGTAATAGACAAGACCTACTCCTTGCTCAGTGAACTGGACTCAACACCCCCTATTCACCGCACAAGTATATATCTGACTAGTGAGAATCTTAAAACCTATGTATTGATATCCCTCTGGAAGTGTGTCAAGTGGGTGTAAAGCCGCATAAACACAGCCGTGAAAAGCAGCTAAACCCCATTATAAAAATAAATTACTTGTAGAAACCCGTAAAACAAAGACAGTGAAAGAGAGAGAAATTCTTACACAAATTGTTCACGGGCTGTGATGCAACCTGGATTGAAAATATCTAGAGCCACAGCTGGATGAGACCTAAGGGTGGACACTCTTGGGGCTGACAGGTTTGGTGAGGTTGGGTGAGCAAACACAGACCCTTTAAGGTAATACTGCGTGGTACCCATCCCATGGGTCCCAAATCTCCAGTTTTAAGGGAATCTTCCTGCATTGAAAACATGCATGAGAAACCCAGAAGATGGTACACCATGTGATCGGGAAAGGTTTCTAAAACGCACCTCATTTCTCATCTCCTTGTGCTCGGGTTCACCATTCCAGCTACTTTACTAGCAATCTCCCTACTTGGAGAATCAACACCTTTAACCTCCTGTTCTGTACAGGTTGCAATTTGTCCTGAGGATGAACGGGAAGAGGGGCAACCAATGAGAGACTAGATGTAGGTGTTGGGACAGGCACAGGTCACTCTATTTTCCCATCAGGAAGAACATTTAAGCACAGGCTCAGCCTGCCGCTCAGAAGCAGAATAGGGCCTGAGGCAATCCCGCGCTTCTGCGGCCAGCTCCCAAAAAAGCGAGTTGAAAAATGGAGCACAAGGGCACTGCAATTCACAAACCTGCAGAGTTATAAATGATAACTCTCGTCCACAAATATATTGAGGGAAGGCAACGAAGAGGATTTGAAAGCAAGGCAGAGTTGCAGGAAACAGGTTTCAGGAGGTAGATTCGAATCGCCTTTAAAGCACATGAAAAGCGGCAAAATGTCGACAATGATGCCCTTAGCCAAAAAGGGCGTATGCGTTTTTTCCTGAATATATTCAGGAAAAAACGCATACGCCCTTTTTGGCCAACCAAGCAACCTGGAAAGGCAAATCAGCGCTACAAAGAAGTCTCGCTTCCCATCGGTCAAAAGGGCCATGCTGAAAAAAGTGTCAAAACCACAAATGCAGGACAGGCCATGGAGAAATGGCAGCCTTGTTACGCTGATGGGCGGGATGTAAATTGCCAACAGCCACTCTGGAGAAGTGTACGGTGTGTCCTGAAACATCGAAAAAACACAGCTTAGGGAGCATAGGGCACGTCCACTCATGGGCGTATAAAGTGGGAAAACTAAAAATCAGCAAGACACAGGCACCCCAAAGTTTAGGGCTGCTCTGTTGACAAGAACCTCCACTTCATGACACCTTAAATATCCCAGGAAAGAGAAAAATGGATAAAGAAGTTGTGGTCCTTATGTACAATGGAATATCACTCAGCCATGAAATCAATGTCATAAGGCTAGTAGCAGCATGATGAGTGGATTTAGGTACGACGACTCTAAGTGAAATAAGTCACACAGAAAAAGACACATATCAAAAGCTATCACTTATAGAGGGATGTAAAAACCGCTACACTTGAACTGAATTACAAATCAGAACAGAGTCACCCATTTTGAAAACACACTATGGCTGCTTAACGGGACAGGTGAGGTGGGGTGATGCATAAAACAAGGGTTTCAAATTAGCTCTGATACCGTTCCATACACCCAATATGTAATAGACAAGACCTACTCCTTGCTCAGTGAACTGGACTCAACACCCCGTATTCACCGCACAAGAATATATCTGACTAGTGAGAATCTTAAAACCTATGTATTGATATCTCTCTGGAAGTGAGTCAAGAGGGTGTAAAGCCGCATAAACACAGCCGTGAAAAGCAGCTAAACCCCATTATAAAAATAAATTATTTTTAAAAACGCATGAAACAAAGACAGTGAAAGAGAGAGAAATTCTTACACAATTGGTTCAGAGGCTGTGACGCAACCTGGATTGACCATATCTAGACCCACAGCTGGATGAGACATAAAGGTGGACACTCTTAGGGCTGAGAGGTTTGGTGTGGTTGGGTGAGCAAACGCAGACCCTTTAAAGTAATACTGCGTGGTACCCATCCCATTTGTCCACAATCTCCAGGTTCAAGGGCATCTTCCTACATCGAAAACATGCATGAGAAACCCAGAAGATGGTACACCGTGTGATTGGGAAAGTTTCTAAAACGCACCTCATTTCTCAACTCCGTGTGCTCGGGTTCGCCATTCCAGCTACTTTACTAGCAGTCTCCCTACTTGGAGAATCAGCACCTTTAACCTCCTGTTCCATACAGGTTGCAATTTGCCCTAAGGATGAATGGGAAGAGGGGCAACCAATGAGAGACTAGATCTAGGTGTTGGGACAGGCACAGGTCACTCTATTTTCCCATCAGGAAGAAGAATTAACCACAGGCTCAGCCTGCCACCCGTAACCAGAATAGGGCCTGAGGCAATCCCGCGCTTCTGCGGCCAGCTCCCAAAAAAGCCAGTTGAAAAATGGAGCACATGGGCACTGCAATTCACAAACCTGCAGAGTTATAAATGATAATTCTCGTCCACAAATATATTGAGGGAAGGCAACGAAGAGGATTTGAAAGCAAGGCAGAGTTGCAGGAAACAGGTTTCAGGACGTAGATTCGAATCGCCTTTAAAGCACATGAAAAGCGGCAAAACGTTGACAATGATGCCCTTGGCCAAAAAGGGCGTATTCGTTTTTTCCTGAATATATTCAGGAAAAAACGCATACGCCCTTTTTGGCCAACCAAGCAACCTGGAAAGGCAAATCAGCGCTACAAAGAAGTCTCGCTTCCCATCGGTCAAAAGGGCCATGCTGCAAAAAGTGTCAAAACCACAAAAGCAGGACAGGCCATTGAGAAATGGGAGCCTTGCTACACTGATGGGCGGGATGTAAATTGCCAGCAACCACTCTGGAGAAGTGTAGGGTGTGGCCTGAAACATCGAAAAAACACAGCTTAGGGAGCATAGGGCACTTCCACTCATGGGCGTATAAATTGGGAAAATTAAAAATCAGCAAGACACAGGCACCCCAAAGTTTAGGGCTGCTCTGTTGACAAGAACCTCCACTTCATGACACCTTAAATATCCCAGGAAAGAGAAAAATGGATAAAGAAGTTGTGGTCCTTATGTACAATGGAATATCACTCAGCCATGAAATCAATGTCATAAGGCTAGTAGCAGCATGATGAGTGGATTTAGGTACGACGACTATAAGTGAAATAAGTCACACAGAAAAAGACACTTATCATAAGCTATCACTTATAGAGGGAATGTAAAAACTGCTACACTTGAACTGAATTACAAAAGAGAACAGAGTCACACGTTTAGAAAACACACTATGGCTGCTTAACGGGAAAGATGAGGTGGAGTGATGCATAAAACAAGGGTTTCAAATTAGATCAGATACCGTTCCATACACCCAATATGTAATAGACAAGACCTACTCCTTGCTCAGTGAACTGGACTCAACACCCCCTATTCACCGCACAAGTATATATCTGACTAGTGAGAATCTTAAAACCTATGTATTGATATCCCTCTGGAAGTGTGTCAAGTGGGTGTAAAGCCGCATAAACACAGCCGTGAAAAGCAGCTAAACCCCATTATAAAAATAAATTACTTGTAGAAACCCGTAAAACAAAGACAGTGAAAGAGAGAGAAATTCTTACACAAATTGTTCAGGGGCTGTGATGCAACCTGGATTGAAAATATCTAGAGCCACAGCTGGATGAGACCTAAGGGTGGACACTCTTGGGGCTGACAGGTTTGGTGAGGTTGGGTGAGCAAACACAGACCCTTTAAGGTAATACTGCGTGGTACCCATCCCATGGGTCCCAAATCTCCAGTTTTAAGGGAATCTTCCTGCATTGAAAACATGCATGAGAAACCCAGAAGATGGTACACCATGTGATCGGGAAAGGTTTCTAAAACGCACCTCATTTCTCATCTCCTTGTGCTCGGGTTCACCATTCCAGCTACTTTACTAGCAATCTCCCTACTTGGAGAATCAACACCTTTAACCTCCTGTTCTGTACAGGTTGCAATTTGTCCTGAGGATGAACGGGAAGAGGGGCAACCAATGAGAGACTAGATGTAGGTGTTGGGACAGGCACAGGTCACTCTATTTTCCCATCAGGAAGAACAATTAAGCACAGGCTCAGCCTGCCGCTCAGAAGCAGAATAGGGCCTGAGGCAATCCCGCGCTTCTGCGGCCAGCTCCCAAAAAAGCGAGTTGAAAAATGGAGCACATGGGCACTGCAATTCACAAACCTGCAGAGTTATAAATGATAACTCTCGTCCACAAATATATTGAGGGAAGGCAAAGAAGAGGATTTGAAAGCAAGGCAGATTTGCAGGATACAGGTTTCAGGAGGTAGATTCGAATCGCCTTTAAAGCACATGAAAAGCGGCAAAACGTCGACAATGATGCCCTTGGCCAAAAAGGGCGTATGCGTTTTTTCCTGAATATATTCAGGAAAAACCGCATACGCCCTTTTTGGCCAACCAAGCAACCTGGAAAGGCAAATCAGCGCTACAAAGAAGTCTCGCTTCCCATCGGTCAAAAGGGTCATGCTGAAAAAAGTTTCAAAACCACAAATGCAGGACAGGCCATGGAGAAATCGGAGCCTTGCTACGCTGATGGGCGGGATTTAAATTGCCAACAGCCACTCTGGAGAAGTGTACGGTGTGTCCTGAAACATCGAGAAAACACAGCTTAGGGAGCATAGGGCACGTCCACTCATGGGCGTATAAATTGGGAAAACTAAAAATCAGCAAGACACAGGCACCCCAAAGTTTAGGGCTGCTCTTTTGACAAGAACCTCCACTTCATGACACCTTAAATATCCCAGGAAAGAGAAAAATGGATAAAGAATTTGTGATTCTTATGTACAATGGAATATCACTCTGCCATGAAATCAATGTCATAAGGCAAGTAGACGCAAGATGGGTGGACTTAGGTACGACGATTCTAAGGGAAATAAGTCACACAGAAAAAGACACTTATCAAAAGCTCTCACTTATAGAGGGAATGTAAAAACCGCTACACTTGAATTGAATTACAAATCAGAACAGAGTCACATATTTAAAACACACTATGGCTGCTTAACGGGAAAGTGACGTGGGGTGATGCATAAAACAAGGGTTTCAAATTAGCTCAGATACCGTTCCATACACCCAATATGTAATAGAAAAGACCTACTCCTTGCTCAGTGAACTGGACTCAACACCCCCTATTCACCGCACAAGAATATACCTGACTAGTGAGAATCTTAAAACTTATGTATTGATATCTCTCTGGAAGTGAGTCAAGTGGGTGTAAAGCCGCATAAACACAGCTGTGATAAGCAGCTAAACCCCATTATAAAAATAAATTAGTTTTAAAAACCCATGAAACAAAGACAGTGAAAGACAGAGAAATTCTTACAAAATTCATTCAGGGGCTGTGACGCAACCTGGATTGACCATATCTAGACCCACAGCTGGATGACACATTAAGGTGGACACTCTTGGGGCTGAGAGGTTTGGTGAGGTTGGGTGAGCAAACGCAGACACTTTAAAGTAATACGGCATGGTACCCATCCCATGGGTCCCAAATCTCCAGGTTCAAGGGCATCTTCCTACATCGAAAACATGCATGAGAAACCCAGAAGATGGTACACCGTGTGATTGGGAAAGTTTCTAAAACGCACCTCATTTCTCAACTCCGTGTGCTCGGGTTCGCCATTAAAGCTACTTTACTAGCAATCTCCCTACTTGGAGAATCAGTACCTTTAACCTCCTGTTCCATACAGGTTGCAATTTGTCCTAAGGATGAATGGGAAGAGGGGCAACCAATGAGAGAGTAGATCTAGGTGTTGGGACAGGCACAGGTCACTCTATTTTCCCATCAGGAAGAAGAATTAACCACAGGCTCAGCCTACCGCCCGGAACCAGAATAGGGCCTGAGGCAATCCCGCACTTCTGCGGCCAGCTCCCAAAAAAGCCAGTTGAAAAATGGAGCACATGGGCACTGCAATTCACAAACCTGCAGAGTTATAAATGATAACTCTCGTCCAGAAATATATTGAGGGAAGGCAACGAAGAGGATTTGAAAGCAAGGCAGAATTGGAGGAAACTGGTTTCAGGAGGTAGATTCGAATCGCGTTTAAAGCACATGAAAAGCGGCAAAACGTCGACAATGATGCCCTTGGCCAAAAAGGGCGTATGCGTTTTTTCCTGAATATATTCAGGAAAAAACGCATACGCCCTTTTTGGCCAACCAAGCAACCTGGAAAGGTAAATCAGCGCTACAAAGAAGTCTCGCTTCCCATCGGTCAAAAGGGCCATGCTGCAAAAAGTGTCAAAACCACAAAAGCAGGACAGGCCATTGAGAAATGGGAGCCTTGCTACACTGATGGGCGGGATGTAAATTGCCAGCAACCACTCTGGAGAAGTGTAGGGTGTGGCCTGAAACATCGAAAAAACACAGCTTAGGGAGCATAGGGCACTTCCACTCATGGGCGTATAAATTGGGAAAATTAAAAATCAGCAAGACACAGGCACCCCAAAGTTTAGGGCTGCTCTGTTGACAAGAACCTCCACTTCATGACACCTTAAATATCCCAGGAAAGAGAAAAATGGATAAAGAAGTTGTGGTCCTTATGTACAATGGAATATCACTCAGCCATGAAATCAATGTCATAAGGCTAGTAGCAGCATGATGAGTGGATTTAGGTACGACGACTATAAGTGAAATAAGTCACACAGAAAAAGACACTTATCATAAGCTATCACTTATAGAGGGAATGTAAAAACTGCTACACTTGAACTGAATTACAAAAGAGAACAGAGTCACACGTTTAGAAAACACACTATGGCTGCTTAACGGGAAAGATGAGGTGGAGTGATGCATAAAACAAGGGTTTCAAATTAGATCAGATACCGTTCCATACACCCAATATGTAATAGACAAGACCTACTCCTTGCTCAGTGAACTGGACTCAACACCCCCTATTCACCGCACAAGTATATATCTGACTAGTGAGAATCTTAAAACCTATGTATTGATATCCCTCTGGAAGTGTGTCAAGTGGGTGTAAAGCCGCATAAACACAGCCGTGAAAAGCAGCTAAACCCCATTATAAAAATAAATTACTTGTAGAAACCCGTAAAACAAAGACAGTGAAAGAGAGAGAAATTCTTACACAAATTGTTCACGGGCTGTGATGCAACCTGGATTGAAAATATCTAGAGCCACAGCTGGATGAGACCTAAGGGTGGACACTCTTGGGGCTGACAGGTTTGGTGAGGTTGGGTGAGCAAACACAGACCCTTTAAGGTAATACTGCGTGGTACCCATCCCATGGGTCCCAAATCTCCAGTTTTAAGGGAATCTTCCTGCATTGAAAACATGCATGAGAAACCCAGAAGATGGTACACCATGTGATCGGGAAAGGTTTCTAAAACGCACCTCATTTCTCATCTCCTTGTGCTCGGGTTCACCATTCCAGCTACTTTACTAGCAATCTCCCTACTTGGAGAATCAACACCTTTAACCTCCTGTTCTGTACAGGTTGCAATTTGTCCTGAGGATGAACGGGAAGAGGGGCAACCAATGAGAGACTAGATGTAGGTGTTGGGACAGGCACAGGTCACTCTATTTTCCCATCAGGAAGAACATTTAAGCACAGGCTCAGCCTGCCGCTCAGAAGCAGAATAGGGCCTGAGGCAATCCCGCACTTCTGCGGCCAGCTCCCAAAAAAGCGAGTTGAAAAATGGAGCACAAGGGCACTGCAATTCACAAACCTGCAGAGTTATAAATGATAACTCTCGTCCACAAATATATTGAGGGAAGGCAACGAAGAGGATTTGAAAGCAAGGCAGAGTTGCAGGAAACAGGTTTCAGGAGGTAGATTCGAATCGCCTTTAAAGCACATGAAAAGCGGCAAAATGTCGACAATGATGCCCTTGGCCAAAAAGGGCGTATGCGTTTTTTCCTGAATATATTCAGGAAAAAACGCATACGCCCTTTTTGGCCAACCAAGCAACCTGGAAAGGCAAATCAGCGCTACAAAGAAGTCTCGCTTCCCATCGGTCAAAAGGGCCATGCTGAAAAAAGTGTCAAAACCACAAATGCAGGACAGGCCATGGAGAAATGGCAGCCTTGTTACGCTGATGGGCGGGATGTAAATTGCCAACAGCCACTCTGGAGAAGTGTACGGTGTGTCCTGAAACATCGAAAAAACACAGCTTAGGGAGCATAGGGCACGTCCACTCATGGGCGTATAAAGTGGGAAAACTAAAAATCAGCAAGACACAGGCACCCCAAAGTTTAGGGCTGCTCTGTTGACAAGAACCTCCACTTCATGACACCTTAAATATCCCAGGAAAGAGAAAAATGGATAAAGAAGTTGTGGTCCTTATGTACAATGGAATATCACTCAGCCATGAAATCAATGTCATAAGGCTAGTAGCAGCATGATGAGTGGATTTAGGTACGACGACTCTAAGTGAAATAAGTCACACAGAAAAAGACACATATCAAAAGCTATCACTTATAGAGGGATGTAAAAACCGCTACACTTGAACTGAATTACAAATCAGAACAGAGTCACCCATTTTGAAAACACACTATGGCTGCTTAACGGGACAGGTGAGGTGGGGTGATGCATAAAACAAGGGTTTCAAATTAGCTCTGATACCGTTCCATACACCCAATATGTAATAGACAAGACCTACTCCTTGCTCAGTGAACTGGACTCAACACCCCGTATTCACCGCACAAGAATATATCTGACTAGTGAGAATCTTAAAACCTATGTATTGATATCTCTCTGGAAGTGAGTCAAGAGGGTGTAAAGCCGCATAAACACAGCCGTGAAAAGCAGCTAAACCCCATTATAAAAATAAATTATTTTTAAAAACGCATGAAACAAAGACAGTGAAAGAGAGAGAAATTCTTACACAATTGGTTCAGAGGCTGTGACGCAACCTGGATTGACCATATCTAGACCCACAGCTGGATGAGACATAAAGGTGGACACTCTTAGGGCTGAGAGGTTTGGTGTGGTTGGGTGAGCAAACGCAGACCCTTTAAAGTAATACTGCGTGGTACCCATCCCATTTGTCCACAATCTCCAGGTTCAAGGGCATCTTCCTACATCGAAAACATGCATGAGAAACCCAGAAGATGGTACACCGTGTGATTGGGAAAGTTTCTAAAACGCACCTCATTTCTCAACTCCGTGTGCTCGGGTTCGCCATTCCAGCTACTTTACTAGCAGTCTCCCTACTTGGAGAATCAGCACCTTTAACCTCCTGTTCCATACAGGTTGCAATTTGCCCTAAGGATGAATGGGAAGAGGGGCAACCAATGAGAGACTAGATCTAGGTGTTGGGACAGGCACAGGTCACTCTATTTTCCCATCAGGAAGAAGAATTAACCACAGGCTCAGCCTGCCACCCGTAACCAGAATAGGGCCTGAGGCAATCCCGCGCTTCTGCGGCCAGCTCCCAAAAAAGCCAGTTGAAAAATGGAGCACATGGGCACTGCAATTCACAAACCTGCAGAGTTATAAATGATAATTCTCGTCCACAAATATATTGAGGGAAGGCAACGAAGAGGATTTGAAAGCAAGGCACAGTTGCAGGAAACATGTTTCAGGACGTAGATTCGAATCGCCTTTAAAGCACATGAAAAGCGGCAAAACGTTGACAATGATGCCCTTGGCCAAAAAGGGCGTATTCGTTTTTTCCTGAATATATTCAGGAAAAAACGCATACGCCCTTTTTGGCCAACCAAGCAACCTGGAAAGGCAAATCAGCGCTACAAAGAAGTCTCGCTTCCCATCGGTCAAAAGGGCCATGCTGCAAAAAGTGTCAAAACCACAAAAGCAGGACAGGCCATTGAGAAATGGGAGCCTTGCTACACTGATGGGCGGGATGTAAATTGCCAGCAACCACTCTGGAGAAGTGTAGGGTGTGGCCTGAAACATCGAAAAAACACAGCTTAGGGAGCATAGGGCACTTCCACTCATGGGCGTATAAATTGGGAAAATTAAAAATCAGCAAGACACAGGCACCCCAAAGTTTAGGGCTGCTCTGTTGACAAGAACCTCCACTTCATGACACCTTAAATATCCCAGGAAAGAGAAAAATGGATAAAGAAGTTGTGGTCCTTATGTACAATGGAATATCACTCAGCCATGAAATCAATGTCATAAGGCTAGTAGCAGCATGATGAGTGGATTTAGGTACGACGACTATAAGTGAAATAAGTCACACAGAAAAAGACACTTATCATAAGCTATCACTTATAGAGGGAATGTAAAAACTGCTACACTTGAACTGAATTACAAAAGAGAACAGAGTCACACGTTTAGAAAACACACTATGGCTGCTTAACGGGAAAGATGAGGTGGAGTGATGCATAAAACAAGGGTTTCAAATTAGATCAGATACCGTTCCATACACCCAATATGTAATAGACAAGACCTACTCCTTGCTCAGTGAACTGGACTCAACACCCCCTATTCACCGCACAAGTATATATCTGACTAGTGAGAATCTTAAAACCTATGTATTGATATCCCTCTGGAAGTGTGTCAAGTGGGTGTAAAGCCGCATAAACACAGCCGTGAAAAGCAGCTAAACCCCATTATAAAAATAAATTACTTGTAGAAACCCGTAAAACAAAGACAGTGAAAGAGAGAGAAATTCTTACACAAATTGTTCACGGGCTGTGATGCAACCTGGATTGAAAATATCTAGAGCCACAGCTGGATGAGACCTAAGGGTGGACACTCTTGGGGCTGACAGGTTTGGTGAGGTTGGGTGAGCAAACACAGACCCTTTAAGGTAATACTGCGTGGTACCCATCCCATGGGTCCCAAATCTCCAGTTTTAAGGGCATCTTCCTGCATTGAAAACATGCATGAGAAACCCAGAAGATGGTACACCATGTGATCGGGAAAGGTTTCTAAAACGCACCTCATTTCTCATCTCCTTGTGCTCGGGTTCACCATTCCAGCTACTTTACTAGCAATCTCCCTACTTGGAGAATCAACACCTTTAACCTCCTGTTCTGTACAGGTTGCAATTTGTCCTGAGGATGAACGGGAAGAGGGGCAACCAATGAGAGACTAGATGTAGGTGTTGGGACAGGCACAGGTCACTCTATTTTCCCATCAGGAAGAAGAATTAACCACAGGCTCAGCCTGCCACCCGTAACCAGAATAGGGCCTGAGGCAATCCCGCGCTTCTGCGGCCAGCTCCCAAAAAAGCGAGTTGAAAAATGGAGCACATGGGCACTGCAATTCACAAACCTGCAGAGTTATAAATGATAACTCTCGTCCACAAATATATTGAGGGAAGGCAAAGAAGAGGATTTGAAAGCAAGGCAGATTTGCAGGAAACAGGTTTCAGGAGGTAGATTCGTATCGCCTTTAAAGCACATGAAAAGCGGCAAAACGTCGACAATGATGCCCTTGGCCAAAAAGGGCGTATGCGTTTTTTCCTGAATATATTCAGGAAAAACCGCATACGCCCTTTTTGGCCAACCAAGCAACCTGGAAAGGCAAATCAGCGCTACAAAGAAGTCTCGCTTCCCATCGGTCAAAAGGGTCATGCTGAAAAAAGTTTCAAAACCACAAATGCAGGACAGGCCATGGAGAAATCGGAGCCTTGCTACGCTGATGGGCGGGATTTAAATTGCCAACAGCCACTCTGGAGAAGTGTACGGTGTGTCCTGAAACATCGAGAAAACACAGCTTAGGGAGCATAGGGCACGTCCACTCATGGGCGTATAAATTGGGAAAACTAAAAATCAGCAAGACACAGGCACCCCAAAGTTTAGGGCTGCTCTGTTGACAAGAACCTCCACTTCATGACACCTTAAATATCCCAGGAAAGAGAAAAATGGATAAAGAATTTGTGATTCTTATGTACAATGGAATATCACTCTGCCATGAAATCAATGTCATAAGGCAAGTAGACGCAAGATGGGTGGACTTAGGTACGACGATTCTAAGGGAAATAAGTCACACAGAAAAAGACACTTATCAAAAGCTCTCACTTATAGAGGGAATGTAAAAACCGCTACACTTGAATTGAATTACAAATCAGAACAGAGTCACATATTTAAAACACACTATGGCTGCTTAACGGGAAAGTGACGTGGGGTGATGCATAAAACAAGGGTTTCAAATTAGCTCAGATACCGTTCCATACACCCAATATGTAATAGAAAAGACCTACTCCTTGCTCAGTGAACTGGACTCAACACCCCCTATTCACCGCACAAGAATATATCTGACTAGTGAGAATCTTAAAACTTATGTATTGATATCTCTCTGGAAGTGAGTCAAGTGGGTGTAAAGCCGCATAAACACAGCTGTGATAAGCAGCTAAACCCCATTATAAAAATAAATTAGTTTTAAAAACCCATGAAACAAAGACAGTGAAAGACAGAGAAATTCTTACAAAATTCATTCAGGGGCTGTGACGCAACCTGGATTGACCATATCTAGACCCACAGCTGGATGACACATTAAGGTGGACACTCTTGGGGCTGAGAGGTTTGGTGAGGTTGGGTGAGCAAACGCAGACACTTTAAAGTAATACTGCATGGTACCCATCCCATGGGTCCCAAATCTCCAGGTTCAAGGGCATCTTCCTACATCGAAAACATGCATGAGAAACCCAGAAGATGGTACACCGTGTGATTGGGAAAGTTTCTAAAACGCACCTCATTTCTCAACTCCGTGTGCTCGGGTTCGCCATTAAAGCTACTTTACTAGCAATCTCCCTACTTGGAGAATCAGTACCTTTAACCTCCTGTTCCATACAGGTTGCAATTTGTCCTAAGGATGAATGGGAAGAGGGGCAACCAATGAGAGAGTAGATCTAGGTGTTGGGACAGGCACAGGTCACTCTATTTTCCCATCAGGAAGAAGAATTAACCACAGGCTCAGCCTACCGCCCGGAACCAGAATAGGGCCTGAGGCAATCCCGCACTTCTGCGGCCAGCTCCCAAAAAAGCCAGTTGAAAAATGGAGCACATGGGCACTGCAATTCACAAACCTGCAGAGTTATAAATGATAACTCTCGTCCAGAAATATATTGAGGGAAGGCAACGAAGAGGATTTGAAAGCAAGGCAGAATTGGAGGAAACTGGTTTCAGGAGGTAGATTCGAATCGCGTTTAAAGCACATGAAAAGCGGCAAAACGTCGACAATGATGCCCTTGGCCAAAAAGGGCGTATGCGTTTTTTCCTGAATATATTCAGGAAAAAACGCATACGCCCTTTTTGGCCAACCAAGCAACCTGGAAAGGTAAATCAGCGCTACAAAGAAGTCTCGCTTCCCATCGGTCAAAAGGGCCATGCTGCAAAAAGTGTCAAAACCACAAAAGCAGGACAGGCCATTGAGAAATGGGAGCCTTGCTACACTGATGGGCGGGATGTAAATTGCCAGCAACCACTCTGGAGAAGTGTAGGGTGTGGCCTGAAACATCGAAAAAACACAGCTTAGGGAGCATAGGGCACTTCCACTCATGGGCGTATAAATTGGGAAAATTAAAAATCAGCAAGACACAGGCACCCCAAAGTTTAGGGCTGCTCTGTTGACAAGAACCTCCACTTCATGACACCTTAAATATCCCAGGAAAGAGAAAAATGGATAAAGAAGTTGTGGTCCTTATGTACAATGGAATATCACTCAGCCATGAAATCAATGTCATAAGGCTAGTAGCAGCATGATGAGTGGATTTAGGTACGACGACTCTAAGTGAAATAAGTCACACAGAAAAAGACACTTATCATAAGCTATCACTTATAGAGGGAATGTAAAAACTGCTACACTTGAACTGAATTACAAAAGAGAACAGAGTCACACGTTTAGAAAACACACTATGGCTGCTTAACGGGAAAGATGAGGTGGAGTGATGCATAAAACAAGGGTTTCAAATTAGATCAGATACCGTTCCATACACCCAATATGTAATAGACAAGACCTACTCCTTGCTCAGTGAACTGGACTCAACACCCCCTATTCACCGCACAAGTATATATCTGACTAGTGAGAATCTTAAAACCTATGTATTGATATCCCTCTGGAAGTGTGTCAAGTGGGTGTAAAGCCGCATAAACACAGCCGTGAAAAGCAGCTAAACCCCATTATAAAAATAAATTACTTGTAGAAACCCGTAAAACAAAGACAGTGAAAGAGAGAGAAATTCTTACACAAATTGTTCACGGGCTGTGATGCAACCTGGATTGAAAATATCTAGAGCCACAGCTGGATGAGACCTAAGGGTGGACACTCTTGGGGCTGACAGGTTTGGTGAGGTTGGGTGAGCAAACACAGACCCTTTAAGGTAATACTGCGTGGTACCCATCCCATGGGTCCCAAATCTCCAGTTTTAAGGGAATCTTCCTGCATTGAAAACATGCATGAGAAACCCAGAAGATGGTACACCATGTGATCGGGAAAGGTTTCTAAAACGCACCTCATTTCTCATCTCCTTGTGCTCGGGTTCACCATTCCAGCTACTTTACTAGCAATCTCCCTACTTGGAGAATCAACACCTTTAACCTCCTGTTCTGTACAGGTTGCAATTTGTCCTGAGGATGAACGGGAAGAGGGGCAACCAATGAGAGACTAGATGTAGGTGTTGGGACAGGCACAGGTCACTCTATTTTCCCATCAGGAAGAACATTTAAGCACAGGCTCAGCCTGCCGCTCAGAAGCAGAATAGGGCCTGAGGCAATCCCGCGCTTCTGCGGCCAGCTCCCAAAAAAGCGAGTTGAAAAATGGAGCACAAGGGCACTGCAATTCACAAACCTGCAGAGTTATAAATGATAACTCTCGTCCACAAATATATTGAGGGAAGGCAACGAAGAGGATTTGAAAGCAAGGCAGAGTTGCAGGAAACAGGTTTCAGGAGGTAGATTCGAATCGCCTTTAAAGCACATGAAAAGCGGCAAAATGTCGACAATGATGCCCTTGGCCAAAAAGGGCGTATGCGTTTTTTCCTGAATATATTCAGGAAAAAACGCATACGCCCTTTTTGGCCAACCAAGCAACCTGGAAAGGCAAATCAGCGCTACAAAGAAGTCTCGCTTCCCATCGGTCAAAAGGGCCATGCTGAAAAAAGTGTCAAAACCACAAATGCAGGACAGGCCATGGAGAAATGGCAGCCTTGTTACGCTGATGGGCGGGATGTAAATTGCCAACAGCCACTCTGGAGAAGTGTACGGTGTGTCCTGAAACATCGAAAAAACACAGCTTAGGGAGCATAGGGCACGTCCACTCATGGGCGTATAAAGTGGGAAAACTAAAAATCAGCAAGACACAGGCACCCCAAAGTTTAGGGCTGCTCTGTTGACAAGAACCTCCACTTCATGACACCTTAAATATCCCAGGAAAGAGAAAAATGGATAAAGAAGTTGTGGTCCTTATGTACAATGGAATATCACTCAGCCATGAAATCAATGTCATAAGGCTAGTAGCAGCATGATGAGTGGATTTAGGTACGACGACTCTAAGTGAAATAAGTCACACAGAAAAAGACACATATCAAAAGCTATCACTTATAGAGGGATGTAAAAACCGCTACACTTGAACTGAATTACAAATCAGAACAGAGTCACCCATTTTGAAAACACACTATGGCTGCTTAACGGGAAAGGTGAGGTGGGGTGATGCATAAAACAAGGGTTTCAAATTAGCTCTGATACCGTTCCATACACCCAATATGTAATAGACAAGACCTACTCCTTGCTCAGTGAACTGGACTCAACACCCCGTATTCACCGCACAAGAATATATCTGACTAGTGAGAATCTTAAAACCTATGTATTGATATCTCTCTGGAAGTGAGTCAAGAGGGTGTAAAGCCGCATAAACACAGCCGTGAAAAGCAGCTAAACCCCATTATAAAAATAAATTATTTTTAAAAACGCATGAAACAAAGACAGTGAAAGAGAGAGAAATTCTTACACAATTCGTTCAGAGGCTGTGACGCAACCTGGATTGACCATATCTAGACCCACAGCTGGATGAGACATAAAGGTGGACACTCTTAGGGCTGAGAGGTTTGGTGTGGTTGGGTGAGCAAACGCAGACCCTTTAAAGTAATACTGCGTGGTACCCATCCCATTTGTCCACAATCTCCAGGTTCAAGGGCATCTTCCTACATCGAAAACATGCATGAGAAACCCAGAAGATGGTACACCGTGTGATTGGGAAAGTTTCTAAAACGCACCTCATTTCTCAACTCCGTGTGCTCGGGTTCGCCATTCCAGCTACTTTACTAGCAGTCTCCCTACTTGGAGAATCAGCACCTTTAACCTCCTGTTCCATACAGGTTGCAATTTGCCCTAAGGATGAATGGGAAGAGGGGCAACCAATGAGAGACTAGATCTAGGTGTTGGGACAGGCACAGGTCACTCTATTTTCCCATCAGGAAGAAGAATTAACCACAGGCTCAGCCTGCCACCCGTAACCAGAATAGGGCCTGAGGCAATCCCGCGCTTCTGCGGCCAGCTCCCAAAAAAGCCAGTTGAAAAATGGAGCACATGGGCACTGCAATTCACAAACCTGCAGAGTTATAAATGATAATTCTCGTCCACAAATATATTGAGGGAAGGCAACGAAGAGGATTTGAAAGCAAGGCAGAGTTGCAGGAAACAGGTTTCAGGAGGTAGATTCGAATCGCCTTTAAAGCACATGAAAAGCGGCAAAACGTTGACAATGAAGCCCTTGGCCAAAAAGGGCGTATTCGTTTTTTCCTGAATATATTCAGGAAAAAACGCATACGCCCTTTTTGGCCAACCAAGCAACCTGGAAAGGCAAATCAGCGCTACAAAGAAGTCTCGCTTCCCATCGGTCAAAAGGACCATGCTGAAAAAAGTGTCAAAACCACAAATGCAGGACAGGCCATGGAGAAATGGGAGCCTTGCTATGCTGATGGGCGGGATGTAAATTGCCAACAGCCACTCTGGAGAAGTGTACGGTGTGTCCTGAAACATCGAAAAAACACAGCTTAGGGAGCATAGGGCACGTCCACTCATGTGCGTATAAATTGGGAAAACTAAAAATCAGCAAGACACAGGCACCCCAAAGTTTAGGGCTGCTCTGTTGACAAGAACCTCCACTTCATGACACCTTAAATATCCCAGGAAAGAGAAAAATGGATAAAGAAGTTGTGGTTCTTATGTACAATGGAATATCACTCTGCCATGAAATCAATGTCATAAGGCCAGTAGACGCAAGATGGGTGGACTTAGGTACGACGATTCTAAGGGAAATAAGTCACACAGAAAAAGACACTTATCATAAGCTATCACTTATAGAGGGAATGTAAAAACCGCTACACTTGAATTGAATTACAAATCAGAACAGAGTCACATATTTAAAACACACTATGGCTGCTTAACGGGAAAGGTGACGTGGGGTGATGCATAAAACAAGTGTTTCAAATTCGCTCAGATACCGTTCCATACACCCAATATGTAATAGACAAAACCTACTCCTTGCTCAGTGAACTGGACTCAACACCCCATATTCACCGCACAAGAATATATCTGACTAGTGAGAATCTGAAAACCTATGTATTGATATCTCTCTGGAAGTGAGTCAAGAGGGTGTAAAGCCGCATAAACACAGCCGTGAAAAGTAGCTAAACCCCATTATAAAAATAAATTATTTTTAAAAACGCATGAAACAAAGACAGTGAAAGAGAGAGAAATTCTTACAAAATTCATTCAGGGGCTGTGACGCAACCTGGATTGACCATATCTAGACCCACAGTTGGATGAGACATAAGGGTGGACACTCTTGGGGCTGAGAGGTTTGGTGAGGTTGGGTGAGCCATCGCAGACCCTTTAAAGTAATACTGCGTGGTACCCATCCCATGGGTCCCAAATCTCCAGGTTCAAGGGCATCTTCCTACATCGAAAACATGCATGAGAAACCCAGAAGATGGTACACCGTGTGATTGGGAAAGTTTCTAAAACGCACCTCATTTCTCAACTCCGTGTGCTCGGGTTCGCCATTAAAGCTACTTTACTAGCAATCTCCCTACTTGGAGAATCAGCACCTTTAACCTCCTGTTCCATACAGGTTGCAATTTGTCCTAAGGATGAATGGGAAGAGGGGCAACCAATGAGAGAGTAGATCTAGGTGTTGGGACAGGCACAGGTCACTCTATTTTCCCATCAGGAAGAAGAATTAACCACAGGCTCAGCCTACCGCCCGGAACCAGAATAGGGCCTGAGGCAATCCCGCACTTCTGCGGCCAGCTCCCAAAAAAGCCAGTTGAAAAATGGAGCACATGGGCACTGCAATTCACAAACCTGCAGAGTTATAAATGATAACTCTCGTCCACAAATATATTGAGGGAAGGCAACGAAGAGGATTTGAAAGCAAGGCAGAATTGCAGGAAACTGGTTTCAGGAGGTAGATTCGAATCGCCTTTAAAGCACATGAAAAGCGGCAAAACGTCGACAATGATGCCCTTGGCCAAAAAGGGCGTATGCGTTTTTTCCTGAATATATTCAGGAAAAAACGCATACGCCCTTTTTGGCCAACCAAGCAACCTGGAAAGGCAAATCAGCGCTACAAAGAAGTCTCGCTTCCCATCGGTCAAAAGGGCCATGCTGCAAAAAGTGTCAAAACCACAAAAGCAGGACAGGCCATTGAGAAATGGGAGCCTTGCTACACTGATGGGCGGGATGTAAATTGCCAGCAACCACTCTGGAGAAGTGTAGGGTGTGGCCTGAAACATCGAAAAAACACAGCTTAGGGAGCATAGGGCACTTCCACTCATGGGCGTATAAATTGGGAAAATTAAAAATCAGCAAGACACAGGCACCCCAAAGTTTAGGGCTGCTCTGTTGACAAGAACCTCCACTTCATGACACCTTAAATATCCCAGGAAAGAGAAAAATGGATAAAGAAGTTGTGGTCCTTATGTACAATGGAATATCACTCAGCCATGAAATCAATGTCATAAGGCTAGTAGCAGCATGATGAGTGGATTTAGGTACGACGACTATAAGTGAAATAAGTCACACAGAAAAAGACACTTATCATAAGCTATCACTTATAGAGGGAATGTAAAAACTGCTACACTTGAACTGAATTACAAAAGAGAACAGAGTCACACGTTTAGAAAACACACTATGGCTGCTTAACGGGAAAGATGAGGTGGAGTGATGCATAAAACAAGGGTTTCAAATTAGATCAGATACCGTTCCATACACCCAATATGTAATAGACAAGACCTACTCCTTGCTCAGTGAACTGGACTCAACACCCCCTATTCACCGCACAAGTATATATCTGACTAGTGAGAATCTTAAAACCTATGTATTGATATCCCTCTGGAAGTGTGTCAAGTGGGTGTAAAGCCGCATAAACACAGCCGTGAAAAGCAGCTAAACCCCATTATAAAAATAAATTACTTGTAGAAACCCGTAAAACAAAGACAGTGAAAGAGAGAGAAATTCTTACACAAATTGTTCACGGGCTGTGATGCAACCTGGATTGAAAATATCTAGAGCCACAGCTGGATGAGACCTAAGGGTGGACACTCTTGGGGCTGACAGGTTTGGTGAGGTTGGGTGAGCAAACACAGACCCTTTAAGGTAATACTGCGTGGTACCCATCCCATGGGTCCCAAATCTCCAGTTTTAAGGGCATCTTCCTGCATTGAAAACATGCATGAGAAACCCAGAAGATGGTACACCATGTGATCGGGAAAGGTTTCTAAAACGCACCTCATTTCTCATCTCCTTGTGCTCGGGTTCACCATTCCAGCTACTTTACTAGCAATCTCCCTACTTGGAGAATCAACACCTTTAACCTCCTGTTCTGTACAGGTTGCAATTTGTCCTGAGGATGAACGGGAAGAGGGGCAACCAATGAGAGACTAGATGTAGGTGTTGGGACAGGCACAGGTCACTCTATTTTCCCATCAGGAAGAACAATTAAGCACAGGCTCAGCCTGCCGCTCAGAAGCAGAATAGGGCCTGAGGCAATCCCGCGCTTCTGCGGCCAGCTCCCAAAAAAGCGAGTTGAAAAATGGAGCACATGGGCACTGCAATTCACAAACCTGCAGAGTTATAAATGATAACTCTCGTCCACAAATATATTGAGGGAAGGCAAAGAAGAGGATTTGAAAGCAAGGCAGATTTGCAGGAAACAGGTTTCAGGAGGTAGATTCGTATCGCCTTTAAAGCACATGAAAAGCGGCAAAACGTCGACAATGATGCCCTTGGCCAAAAAGGGCGTATGCGTTTTTTCCTGAATATATTCAGGAAAAACCGCATACGCCCTTTTTGGCCAACCAAGCAACCTGGAAAGGCAAATCAGCGCTACAAAGAAGTCTCGCTTCCCATCGGTCAAAAGGGTCATGCTGAAAAAAGTTTCAAAACCACAAATGCAGGACAGGCCATGGAGAAATCGGAGCCTTGCTACGCTGATGGGCGGGATTTAAATTGCCAACAGCCACTCTGGAGAAGTGTACGGTGTGTCCTGAAACATCGAGAAAACACAGCTTAGGGAGCATAGGGCACGTCCACTCATGGGCGTATAAATTGGGAAAACTAAAAATCAGCAAGACACAGGCACCCCAAAGTTTAGGGCTGCTCTGTTGACAAGAACCTCCACTTCATGACACCTTAAATATCCCAGGAAAGAGAAAAATGGATAAAGAATTTGTGATTCTTATGTACAATGGAATATCACTCTGCCATGAAATCAATGTCATAAGGCAAGTAGACGCAAGATGGGTGGACTTAGGTACGACGATTCTAAGGGAAATAAGTCACACAGAAAAAGACACTTATCAAAAGCTCTCACTTATAGAGGGAATGTAAAAACCGCTACACTTGAATTGAATTACAAATCAGAACAGAGTCACATATTTAAAACACACTATGGCTGCTTAACGGGAAAGTGACGTGGGGTGATGCATAAAACAAGGGTTTCAAATTAGCTCAGATACCGTTCCATACACCCAATATGTAATAGAAAAGACCTACTCCTTGCTCAGTGAACTGGACTCAACACCCCCTATTCACCGCACAAGAATATATCTGACTAGTGAGAATCTTAAAACTTATGTATTGATATCTCTCTGGAAGTGAGTCAAGTGGGTGTAAAGCCGCATAAACACAGCTGTGATAAGCAGCTAAACCCCATTATAAAAATAAATTAGTTTTAAAAACCCATGAAACAAAGACAGTGAAAGACAGAGAAATTCTTACAAAATTCATTCAGGGGCTGTGACGCAACCTGGATTGACCATATCTAGACCCACAGCTGGATGACACATTAAGGTGGACACTCTTGGGGCTGAGAGGTTTGGTGAGGTTGGGTGAGCAAACGCAGACACTTTAAAGTAATACTGCATGGTACCCATCCCATGGGTCCCAAATCTCCAGGTTCAAGGGCATCTTCCTACATCGAAAACATGCATGAGAAACCCAGAAGATGGTACACCGTGTGATTGGGAAAGTTTCTAAAACGCACCTCATTTCTCAACTCCGTGTGCTCGGGTTCGCCATTAAAGCTACTTTACTAGCAATCTCCCTACTTGGAGAATCAGTACCTTTAACCTCCTGTTCCATACAGGTTGCAATTTGTCCTAAGGATGAATGGGAAGAGGGGCAACCAATGAGAGAGTAGATCTAGGTGTTGGGACAGGCACAGGTCACTCTATTTTCCCATCAGGAAGAAGAATTAACCACAGGCTCAGCCTACCGCCCGGAACCAGAATAGGGCCTGAGGCAATCCCGCACTTCTGCGGCCAGCTCCCAAAAAAGCCAGTTGAAAAATGGAGCACATGGGCACTGCAATTCACAAACCTGCAGAGTTATAAATGATAACTCTCGTCCAGAAATATATTGAGGGAAGGCAACGAAGAGGATTTGAAAGCAAGGCAGAATTGGAGGAAACTGGTTTCAGGAGGTAGATTCGAATCGCGTTTAAAGCACATGAAAAGCGGCAAAACGTCGACAATGATGCCCTTGGCCAAAAAGGGCGTATGCGTTTTTTCCTGAATATATTCAGGAAAAAACGCATACGCCCTTTTTGGCCAACCAAGCAACCTGGAAAGGTAAATCAGCGCTACAAAGAAGTCTCGCTTCCCATCGGTCAAAAGGGCCATGCTGCAAAAAGTGTCAAAACCACAAAAGCAGGACAGGCCATTGAGAAATGGGAGCCTTGCTACACTGATGGGCGGGATGTAAATTGCCAGCAACCACTCTGGAGAAGTGTAGGGTGTGGCCTGAAACATCGAAAAAACACAGCTTAGGGAGCATAGGGCACTTCCACTCATGGGCGTATAAATTGGGAAAATTAAAAATCAGCAAGACACAGGCACCCCAAAGTTTAGGGCTGCTCTGTTGACAAGAACCTCCACTTCATGACACCTTAAATATCCCAGGAAAGAGAAAAATGGATAAAGAAGTTGTGGTCCTTATGTACAATGGAATATCACTCAGCCATGAAATCAATGTCATAAGGCTAGTAGCAGCATGATGAGTGGATTTAGGTACGACGACTATAAGTGAAATAAGTCACACAGAAAAAGACACTTATCATAAGCTATCACTTATAGAGGGAATGTAAAAACTGCTACACTTGAACTGAATTACAAAAGAGAACAGAGTCACACGTTTAGAAAACACACTATGGCTGCTTAACGGGAAAGATGAGGTGGAGTGATGCATAAAACAAGGGTTTCAAATTAGATCAGATACCGTTCCATACACCCAATATGTAATAGACAAGACCTACTCCTTGCTCAGTGAACTGGACTCAACACCCCCTATTCACCGCACAAGTATATATCTGACTAGTGAGAATCTTAAAACCTATGTATTGATATCCCTCTGGAAGTGTGTCAAGTGGGTGTAAAGCCGCATAAACACAGCCGTGAAAAGCAGCTAAACCCCATTATAAAAATAAATTACTTGTAGAAACCCGTAAAACAAAGACAGTGAAAGAGAGAGAAATTCTTACACAAATTGTTCACGGGCTGTGATGCAACCTGGATTGAAAATATCTAGAGCCACAGCTGGATGAGACCTAAGGGTGGACACTCTTGGGGCTGACAGGTTTGGTGAGGTTGGGTGAGCAAACACAGACCCTTTAAGGTAATACTGCGTGGTACCCATCCCATGGGTCCCAAATCTCCAGTTTTAAGGGCATCTTCCTGCATTGAAAACATGCATGAGAAACCCAGAAGATGGTACACCATGTGATCGGGAAAGGTTTCTAAAACGCACCTCATTTCTCATCTCCTTGTGCTCGGGTTCACCATTCCAGCTACTTTACTAGCAATCTCCCTACTTGGAGAATCAACACCTTTAACCTCCTGTTCTGTACAGGTTGCAATTTGTCCTGAGGATGAACGGGAAGAGGGGCAACCAATGAGAGACTAGATGTAGGTGTTGGGACAGGCACAGGTCACTCTATTTTCCCATCAGGAAGAAGAATTAACCACAGGCTCAGCCTGCCACCCGTAACCAGAATAGGGCCTGAGGCAATCCCGCGCTTCTGCGGCCAGCTCCCAAAAAAGCGAGTTGAAAAATGGAGCACATGGGCACTGCAATTCACAAACCTGCAGAGTTATAAATGATAACTCTCGTCCACAAATATATTGAGGGAAGGCAAAGAAGAGGATTTGAAAGCAAGGCAGATTTGCAGGATACAGGTTTCAGGAGGTAGATTCGAATCGCCTTTAAAGCACATGAAAAGCGGCAAAACGTCGACAATGATGCCCTTGGCCAAAAAGGGCGTATGCGTTTTTTCCTGAATATATTCAGGAAAAACCGCATACGCCCTTTTTGGCCAACCAAGCAACCTGGAAAGGCAAATCAGCGCTACAAAGAAGTCTCGCTTCCCATCGGTCAAAAGGGTCATGCTGAAAAAAGTTTCAAAACCACAAATGCAGGACAGGCCATGGAGAAATCGGAGCCTTGCTACGCTGATGGGCGGGATTTAAATTGCCAACAGCCACTCTGGAGAAGTGTACGGTGTGTCCTGAAACATCGAGAAAACACAGCTTAGGGAGCATAGGGCACGTCCACTCATGGGCGTATAAATTGGGAAAACTAAAAATCAGCAAGACACAGGCACCCCAAAGTTTAGGGCTGCTCTGTTGACAAGAACCTCCACTTCATGACACCTTAAATATCCCAGGAAAGAGAAAAATGGATAAAGAATTTGTGATTCTTATGTACAATGGAATATCACTCTGCCATGAAATCAATGTCATAAGGCAAGTAGACGCAAGATGGGTGGACTTAGGTACGACGATTCTAAGGGAAATAAGTCACACAGAAAAAGACACTTATCAAAAGCTCTCACTTATAGAGGGAATGTAAAAACCGCTACACTTGAATTGAATTACAAATCAGAACAGAGTCACATATTTAAAACACACTATGGCTGCTTAACGGGAAAGTGACGTGGGGTGATGCATAAAACAAGGGTTTCAAATTAGCTCAGATACCGTTCCATACACCCAATATGTAATAGAAAAGACCTACTCCTTGCTCAGTGAACTGGACTCAACACCCCCTATTCACCGCACAAGAATATACCTGACTAGTGAGAATCTTAAAACTTATGTATTGATATCTCTCTGGAAGTGAGTCAAGTGGGTGTAAAGCCGCATAAACACAGCTGTGATAAGCAGCTAAACCCCATTATAAAAATAAATTAGTTTTAAAAACCCATGAAACAAAGACAGTGAAAGACAGAGAAATTCTTACAAAATTCATTCAGGGGCTGTGACGCAACCTGGATTGACCATATCTAGACCCACAGCTGGATGACACATTAAGGTGGACACTCTTGGGGCTGAGAGGTTTGGTGAGGTTGGGTGAGCAAACGCAGACACTTTAAAGTAATACTGCATGGTACCCATCCCATGGGTCCCAAATCTCCAGGTTCAAGGGCATCTTCCTACATCGAAAACATGCATGAGAAACCCAGAAGATGGTACACCGTGTGATTGGGAAAGTTTCTAAAACGCACCTCATTTCTCAACTCCGTGTGCTCGGGTTCGCCATTAAAGCTACTTTACTAGCAATCTCCCTACTTGGAGAATCAGTACCTTTAACCTCCTGTTCCATACAGGTTGCAATTTGTCCTAAGGATGAATGGGAAGAGGGGCAACCAATGAGAGAGTAGATCTAGGTGTTGGGACAGGCACAGGTCACTCTATTTTCCCATCAGGAAGAAGAATTAACCACAGGCTCAGCCTACCGCCCGGAACCAGAATAGGGCCTGAGGCAATCCCGCACTTCTGCGGCCAGCTCCCAAAAAAGCCAGTTGAAAAATGGAGCACATGGGCACTGCAATTCACAAACCTGCAGAGTTATAAATGATAACTCTCGTCCAGAAATATATTGAGGGAAGGCAACGAAGAGGATTTGAAAGCAAGGCAGAATTGGAGGAAACTGGTTTCAGGAGGTAGATTCGAATCGCGTTTAAAGCACATGAAAAGCGGCAAAACGTCGACAATGATGCCCTTGGCCAAAAAGGGCGTATGCGTTTTTTCCTGAATATATTCAGGAAAAAACGCATACGCCCTTTTTGGCCAACCAAGCAACCTGGAAAGGCAAATCAGCGCTACAAAGAAGTCTCGCTTCCCATCGGTCAAAAGGGCCATGCTGCAAAAAGTGTCAAAACCACAAAAGCAGGACAGGCCATTGAGAAATGGGAGCCTTGCTACACTGATGGGCGGGATGTAAATTGCCAGCAACCACTCTGGAGAAGTGTAGGGTGTGGCCTGAAACATCGAAAAAACACAGCTTAGGGAGCATAGGGCACTTCCACTCATGGGCGTATAAATTGGGAAAATTAAAAATCAGCAAGACACAGGCACCCCAAAGTTTAGGGCTGCTCTGTTGACAAGAACCTCCACTTCATGACACCTTAAATATCCCAGGAAAGAGAAAAATGGATAAAGAAGTTGTGGTCCTTATGTACAATGGAATATCACTCAGCCATGAAATCAATGTCATAAGGCTAGTAGCAGCATGATGAGTGGATTTAGGTACGACGACTATAAGTGAAATAAGTCACACAGAAAAAGACACTTATCATAAGCTATCACTTATAGAGGGAATGTAAAAACTGCTACACTTGAACTGAATTACAAAAGAGAACAGAGTCACACGTTTAGAAAACACACTATGGCTGCTTAACGGGAAAGATGAGGTGGAGTGATGCATAAAACAAGGGTTTCAAATTAGATCAGATACCGTTCCATACACCCAATATGTAATAGACAAGACCTACTCCTTGCTCAGTGAACTGGACTCAACACCCCCTATTCACCGCACAAGTATATATCTGACTAGTGAGAATCTTAAAACCTATGTATTGATATCCCTCTGGAAGTGTGTCAAGTGGGTGTAAAGCCGCATAAACACAGCCGTGAAAAGCAGCTAAACCCCATTATAAAAATAAATTACTTGTAGAAACCCGTAAAACAAAGACAGTGAAAGAGAGAGAAATTCTTACACAAATTGTTCAGGGGCTGTGATGCAACCTGGATTGAAAATATCTAGACCCACAGCTGGATGAGACCTAAGGGTGGACACTCTTGGGGCTGACAGGTTTGGTGAGGTTGGGTGAGCAAACACAGACCCTTTAAGGTAATACTGCGTGGTACCCATCCCATGGGTCCCAAATCTCCAGTTTTAAGGGCATCTTCCTGCATTGAAAACATGCATGAGAAACCCAGAAGATGGTACACCATGTGATCGGGAAAGGTTTCTAAAACGCACCTCATTTCTCATCTCCTTGTGCTCGGGTTCACCATTCCAGCTACTTTACTAGCAATCTCCCTACTTGGAGAATCAACACCTTTAACCTCCTGTTCTGTACAGGTTGCAATTTGTCCTGAGGATGAACGGGAAGAGGGGCAACCAATGAGAGACTAGATGTAGGTGTTGGGACAGGCACAGGTCACTCTATTTTCCCATCAGGAAGAACAATTAAGCACAGGCTCAGCCTGCCGCTCAGAAGCAGAATAGGGCCTGAGGCAATCCCGCGCTTCTGCGGCCAGCTCCCAAAAAAGCGAGTTGAAAAATGGAGCACATGGGCACTGCAATTCACAAACCTGCAGAGTTATAAATGATAACTCTAGTCCACAAATATATTGAGGGAAGGCAAAGAAGAGGATTTGAAAGCAAGGCAGATTTGCAGGAAACAGGTTTCAGGAGGTAGATTCGTATCGCCTTTAAAGCACATGAAAAGCGGCAAAACGTCGACAATGATGCCCTTGGCCAAAAAGGGCGTATGCGTTTTTTCCTGAATATATTCAGGAAAAAACGCATACGCCCTTTTTGGCCAACCAAGCAACCTGGAAAGGCAAATCAGCGCTACAAAGAAGTCTCGCTTCCCATCGGTCAAAAGGGTCATGCTGAAAAAAGTTTCAAAACCACAAATGCAGGACAGGCCATGGAGAAATCGGAGCCTTGCTACGCTGATGGGCGGGATTTAAATTGCCAACAGCCACTCTGGAGAAGTGTACGGTGTGTCCTGAAACATCGAGAAAACACAGCTTAGGGAGCATAGGGCACGTCCACTCATGGGCGTATAAATTGCGAAAACTAAAAATCAGCAAGACACAGGCACCCCAAAGTTTAGGGCTGCTCTGTTGACAAGAACCTCCACTTCATGACACCTTAAATATCCCAGGAAAGAGAAAAATGGATAAAGAATTTGTGATTCTTATGTACAATGGAATATCACTCTGCCATGAAATCAATGTCATAAGGCAAGTAGACGCAAGATGGGTGGACTTAGGTACGACGATTCTAAGGGAAATAAGTCACACAGAAAAAGACACTTATCAAAAGCTCTCACTTATAGAGGGAATGTAAAAACCGCTACACTTGAATTGAATTACAAATCAGAACAGAGTCACATATTTAAAACACACTATGGCTGCTTAACGGGAAAGTGACGTGGGGTGATGCATAAAACAAGGGTTTCAAATTAGCTCAGATACCGTTCCATACACCCAATATGTAATAGAAAAGACCTACTCCTTGCTCAGTGAACTGGACTCAACACCCCCTATTCACCGCACAAGAATATATCTGACTAGTGAGAATCTTAAAACTTATGTATTGATATCTCTCTGGAAGTGAGTCAAGTGGGTGTAAAGCCGCATAAACACAGCTGTGATAAGCAGCTAAACCCCATTATAAAAATAAATTAGTTTTAAAAACCCATGAAACAAAGACAGTGAAAGACAGAGAAATTCTTACAAAATTCATTCAGGGGCTGTGACGCAACCTGGATTGACCATATCTAGACCCACAGCTGGATGACACATTAAGGTGGACACTCTTGGGGCTGAGAGGTTTGGTGAGGTTGGGTGAGCAAACGCAGACACTTTAAAGTAATACTGCATGGTACCCATCCCATGGGTCCCAAATCTCCAGGTTCAAGGGCATCTTCCTACATCGAAAACATGCATGAGAAACCCAGAAGATGGTACACCGTGTGATTGGGAAAGTTTCTAAAACGCACCTCATTTCTCAACTCCGTGTGCTCGGGTTCGCCATTAAAGCTACTTTACTAGCAATCTCCCTACTTGGAGAATCAGTACCTTTAACCTCCTGTTCCATACAGGTTGCAATTTGTCCTAAGGATGAATGGGAAGAGGGGCAACCAATGAGAGAGTAGATCTAGGTGTTGGGACAGGCACAGGTCACTCTATTTTCCCATCAGGAAGAAGAATTAACCACAGGCTCAGCCTACCGCCCGGAACCAGAATAGGGCCTGAGGCAATCCCGCACTTCTGCGGCCAGCTCCCAAAAAAGCCAGTTGAAAAATGGAGCACATGGGCACTGCAATTCACAAACCTGCAGAGTTATAAATGATAACTCTCGTCCAGAAATATATTGAGGGAAGGCAACGAAGAGGATTTGAAAGCAAGGCAGAATTGGAGGAAACTGGTTTCAGGAGGTAGATTCGAATCGCGTTTAAAGCACATGAAAAGCGGCAAAACGTCGACAATGATGCCCTTGGCCAAAAAGGGCGTATGCGTTTTTTCCTGAATATATTCAGGAAAAAACGCATACGCCCTTTTTGGCCAACCAAGCAACCTGGAAAGGTAAATCAGCGCTACAAAGAAGTCTCGCTTCCCATCGGTCAAAAGGGCCATGCTGCAAAAAGTGTCAAAACCACAAAAGCAGGACAGGCCATTGAGAAATGGGAGCCTTGCTACACTGATGGGCGGGATGTAAATTGCCAGCAACCACTCTGGAGAAGTGTAGGGTGTGGCCTGAAACATCGAAAAAACACAGCTTAGGGAGCATAGGGCACTTCCACTCATGGGCGTATAAATTGGGAAAATTAAAAATCAGCAAGACACAGGCACCCCAAAGTTTAGGGCTGCTCTGTTGACAAGAACCTCCACTTCATGACACCTTAAATATCCCAGGAAAGAGAAAAATGGATAAAGAAGTTGTGGTCCTTATGTACAATGGAATATCACTCAGCCATGAAATCAATGTCATAAGGCTAGTAGCAGCATGATGAGTGGATTTAGGTACGACGACTATAAGTGAAATAAGTCACACAGAAAAAGACACTTATCATAAGCTATCACTTATAGAGGGAATGTAAAAACTGCTACACTTGAACTGAATTACAAAAGAGAACAGAGTCACACGTTTAGAAAACACACTATGGCTGCTTAACGGGAAAGATGAGGTGGAGTGATGCATAAAACAAGGGTTTCAAATTAGATCAGATACCGTTCCATACACCCAATATGTAATAGACAAGACCTACTCCTTGCTCAGTGAACTGGACTCAACACCCCCTATTCACCGCACAAGTATATATCTGACTAGTGAGAATCTTAAAACCTATGTATTGATATCCCTCTGGAAGTGTGTCAAGTGGGTGTAAAGCCGCATAAACACAGCCGTGAAAAGCAGCTAAACCCCATTATAAAAATAAATTACTTGTAGAAACCCGTAAAACAAAGACAGTGAAAGAGAGAGAAATTCTTACACAAATTGTTCACGGGCTGTGATGCAACCTGGATTGAAAATATCTAGAGCCACAGCTGGATGAGACCTAAGGGTGGACACTCTTGGGGCTGACAGGTTTGGTGAGGTTGGGTGAGCAAACACAGACCCTTTAAGGTAATACTGCGTGGTACCCATCCCATGGGTCCCAAATCTCCAGTTTTAAGGGCATCTTCCTGCATTGAAAACATGCATGAGAAACCCAGAAGATGGTACACCATGTGATCGGGAAAGGTTTCTAAAACGCACCTCATTTCTCATCTCCTTGTGCTCGGGTTCACCATTCCAGCTACTTTACTAGCAATCTCCCTACTTGGAGAATCAACACCTTTAACCTCCTGTTCTGTACAGGTTGCAATTTGTCCTGAGGATGAACGGGAAGAGGGGCAACCAATGAGAGACTAGATGTAGGTGTTGGGACAGGCACAGGTCACTCTATTTTCCCATCAGGAAGAACATTTAAGCACAGGCTCAGCCTGCCGCTCAGAAGCAGAATAGGGCCTGAGGCAATCCCGCGCTTCTGCGGCCAGCTCCCAAAAAAGCGAGTTGAAAAATGGAGCACATGGGCACTGCAATTCACAAACCTGCAGAGTTATAAATGATAACTCTCGTCCACATATATATTGAGGGAAGGCAACGAAGAGGATTTGAAAGCAAGGCAGAGTTGCAGGAAACAGGTTTCAGGAGGTAGATTCGAATCGCCTTTAAAGCACATGAAAAGCGGCAAAACGTCGACAATGATGCCCTTGGCCAAAAAGGGCGTATTCGTTTTTTCCTGAATATATTCAGGAAAAAACGCATACGCCCTTTTTGGCCAACCAAGCAACCTGGAAAGGCAAATCAGCGCTACAAAGAAGTCTCGCTTCCCATCGGTCAAAAGGGCCATGCTGAAAAAAGTGTCAAAACCACAAATGCAGGACAGGCCATGGAGAAATGGCAGCCTTGTTATGCTGATGGGCGGGATGTAAATTGCCAACAGCCACTCTGGAGAAGTGTACGGTGTGTCCTGAAACATCGAAAAAACACAGCTTAGGGAGCATAGGGCACATCCACTCATGGGCGTATAAAGTGGGAAAACTAAAAATCAGCAAGACACAGGCACCCCAAAGTTTACGGCTGCTCTGTTGACAAGAACCTCCACTTCATGACACCTTAAATATCCCAGGAAAGAGAAAAATGGATAAAGAAGTTGTGGTCCTTATGTACAATGGAATATCACTCAGCCATGAAATCAATGTCATAAGGCTAGTAGCAGCATGATGAGTGGATTTAGGTACGACGACTCTAAGTGAAATAAGTCACACAGAAAAAGACACATATCAAAAGCTATCACTTATAGAGGGATGTAAAAACCGCTACACTTGAACTGAATTACAAATCAGAACAGAGTCACCCATTTTGAAAACACACTATGGCTGCTTAACGGGAAAGGTGAGGTGGGGTGATGCATAAAACAGGGGTTTCAAATTAGCTCTGATACCGTTCCATACACCCAATATGTAATAGACAAGACCTACTCCTTGCTCAGTGAACTGGACTCAACACCCCGTATTCACCGCACAAGAATATATCTGACTAGTGAGAATCTTAAAACCTATGTATTGATATCTCTCTGGAAGTGAGTCAAGAGGGTGTAAAGCCGCATAAACACAGCCGTGAAAAGCAGCTAAACCCCATTATAAAAATAAATTATTTTTAAAAACGCATGAAACAAAGACAGTGAAAGAGAGAGAAATTCTTACACAATTCGTTCAGAGGCTGTGACGCAACCTGGATTGACCATATCTAGACCCACAGCTGGATGAGACATAAAGGTGGACACTCTTAGGGCTGAGAGGTTTGGTGTGGTTGGGTGAGCAAACGCAGACCCTTTAAAGTAATACTGCGTGGTACCCATCCCATTTGTCCACAATCTCCAGGTTCAAGGGCATCTTCCTACATCGAAAACATGCATGAGAAACCCAGAAGATGGTACACCGTGTGATTGGGAAAGTTTCTAAAACGCACCTCATTTCTCAACTCCGTGTGCTCGGGTTCGCCATTCCAGCTACTTTACTAGCAGTCTCCCTACTTGGAGAATCAGCACCTTTAACCTCCTGTTCCATACAGGTTGCAATTTGCCCTAAGGATGAATGGGAAGAGGGGCAACCAATGAGAGACTAGATCTAGGTGTTGGGACAGGCACAGGTCACTCTATTTTCCCATCAGGAAGAAGAATTAACCACAGGCTCAGCCTGCCACCCGTAACCAGAATAGGGCCTGAGGCAATCCCGCGCTTCTGCGGCCAGCTCCCAAAAAAGCCAGTTGAAAAATGGAGCACATGGGCACTGCAATTCACAAACCTGCAGAGTTATAAATGATAATTCTCGTCCACAAATATATTGAGGGAAGGCAACGAAGAGGATTTGAAAGCAAGGCAGAGTTGCAGGAAACAGGTTTCAGGACGTAGATTCGAATCGCCTTTAAAGCACATGAAAAGCGGCAAAACGTTGACAATGATGCCCTTGGCCAAAAAGCGCGTATTCGTTTTTTCCTGAATATATTCAGGAAAAAACGCATACGCCCTTTTTGGCCAACCAAGCAACCTGGAAAGGCAAATCAGCGCTACAAAGAAGTCTCGCTTCCCATCGGTCAAAAGGGCCATGCTGAAAAAAGTGTCAAAACCACAAATGCAGGACAGGCCATGGAGAAATGGGAGCCTTGCTATGCTGATGGGCGGGATGTAAATTGCCAACAGCCACTCTGGAGAAGTGTACGGTGTGTCCTGAAACATCGAAAAAACACAGCTTAGGGAGCATAGGGCACGTCCACTCATGGGCGTATAAATTGGGAAAACTAAAAATCAGCAAGACACAGGCACCCCAAAGTTTAGGGCTGCTCTGTTGACAAGAACCTCCACTTCATGACACCTTAAATATCCCAGGAAAGAGAAAAATGGATAAAGAAGTTGTGGTTCTTATGTACAATGGAATATCACTCTGCCATGAAATCAATGTCATAAGGCCAGTAGACGCAAGATGGGTGGACTTAGGTACGACGATTCTAAGGGAAATAAGTCACACAGAAAAAGACACTTATCATAAGCTATCACTTATAGAGGGAATGTAAAAACCGCTACACTTGAATTGAATTACAAATCAGAACAGAGTCACATATTTAAAACACACTATGGCTGCTTAACGGGAAAGGTGACGTGGGGTGATGCATAAAACAAGGGTTTCAAATTCGCTCAGATACCGTTCCATACACCCAATATGTAATAGACAAAACCTACTCCTTGCTCAGTGAACTGGACTCAACACCCCATATTCACCGCACAAGAATATATCTGACTAGTGAGAATCTGAAAACCTATGTATTGATATCTCTCTGGAAGTGAGTCAAGAGGGTGTAAAGCCGCATAAACACAGCCGTGAAAAGCAGCTAAACCCCATTATAAAAATAAATTAGATTTAAAAACCCATGAAACAAAGACAGTGAAAGAGAGAGAAATTCTTACAAAATTCATTCAGGTGTGGTGACGCAACCTGGATTGACCATATCTAGACCCACAGTTGGATGAGACATAAGGGTGGACACTCTTGGGGCTGAGAGGTTTGGTGAGGTTGGGTGAGCCATCGCAGACCCTTTAAAGTAATACTGCGTGGTACCCATCCCATGGGTCCCAAATCTCCAGGTTCAAGGGCATCTTCCTACATCGAAAACATGCATGAGAAACCCAGAAGATGGTACACCGTGTGATTGGGAAAGTTTCTAAAACGCACCTCATTTCTCAACTCCGTGTGCTCGGGTTCGCCATTAAAGCTACTTTACTAGCAATCTCCCTACTTGGAGAATCAGCACCTTTAACCTCCTGTTCCATACAGGTTGCAATTTGTCCTAAGGATGAAAGGGAAGAGGGGCAACCAATGAGAGAGTAGATCTAGGTGTTGGGACAGGCACAGGTCACTCTATTTTCCCATCAGGAAGAAGAATTAACCACAGGCTCAGCCTACCGCCCGGAACCAGAATAGGGCCTGAGGCAATCCCGCACTTCTGCGGCCAGCTCCCAAAAAAGCCAGTTGAAAAATGGAGCACATGGGCACTGCAATTCACAAACCTGCAGAGTTATAAATGATAACTCTCGTCCACAAATATATTGAGGGAAGGCAACGAAGAGGATTTGAAAGCAAGGCAGAATTGCAGGAAACTGGTTTCAGGAGGTAGATTCGAATCGCCTTTAAAGCACATGAAAAGCGGCAAAACGTCGACAATGATGCCCTTGGCCAAAAAGCGCGTATGCGTTTTTTCCTGAATATATTCAGGAAAAAACGCATACGCCCTTTTTGGCCAACCAAGCAACCTGGAAAGGCAAATCAGCGCTACAAAGAAGTCTCGCTTCCCATCGGTCAAAAGGGCCATGCTGCAAAAAGTGTCAAAACCACAAAAGCAGGACAGGCCATTGAGAAATGGGAGCCTTGCTACACTGATGGGCGGGATGTAAATTGCCAGCAACCACTCTGGAGAAGTGTAGGGTGTGGCCTGAAACATCGAAAAAACACAGCTTAGGGAGCATAGGGCACTTCCACTCATGGGCGTATAAATTGGGAAAATTAAAAATCAGCAAGACACAGGCACCCCAAAGTTTAGGGCTGCTCTGTTGACAAGAACCTCCACTTCATGACACCTTAAATATCCCAGGAAAGAGAAAAATGGATAAAGAAGTTGTGGTCCTTATGTACAATGGAATATCACTCAGCCATGAAATCAATGTCATAAGGCTAGTAGCAGCATGATGAGTGGATTTAGGTACGACGACTATAAGTGAAATAAGTCACACAGAAAAAGACACTTATCATAAGCTATCACTTATAGAGGGAATGTAAAAACTGCTACACTTGAACTGAATTACAAAAGAGAACAGAGTCACACGTTTAGAAAACACACTATGGCTGCTTAACGGGAAAGATGAGGTGGAGTGATGCATAAAACAAGGGTTTCAAATTAGATCAGATACCGTTCCATACACCCAATATGTAATAGACAAGACCTACTCCTTGCTCAGTGAACTGGACTCAACACCCCCTATTCACCGCACAAGTATATATCTGACTAGTGAGAATCTTAAAACCTATGTATTGATATCCCTCTGGAAGTGTGTCAAGTGGGTGTAAAGCCGCATAAACACAGCCGTGAAAAGCAGCTAAACCCCATTATAAAAATAAATTACTTGTAGAAACCCGTAAAACAAAGACAGTGAAAGAGAGAGAAATTCTTACACAAATTGTTAAGGGGCTGTGATGCAACCTGGATTGAAAATATCTAGACCCACAGCTGGATGAGACCTAAGGGTGGACACTCTTGGGGCTGACAGGTTTGGTGAGGTTGGGTGAGCAAACACAGACCCTTTAAGGTAATACTGCGTGGTACCCATCCCATGGGTCCCAAATCTCCAGTTTTAAGGGCATCTTCCTGCATTGAAAACATGCATGAGAAACCCAGAAGATGGTACACCATGTGATCGGGAAAGGTTTCTAAAACGCACCTCATTTCTCATCTCCTTGTGCTCGGGTTCACCATTCCAGCTACTTTACTAGCAATCTCCCTACTTGGAGAATCAACACCTTTAACCTCCTGTTCTGTACAGGTTGCAATTTGTCCTGAGGATGAACGGGAAGAGGGGCAACCAATGAGAGACTAGATGTAGGTGTTGGGACAGGCACAGGTCACTCTATTTTCCCATCAGGAAGAAGAACTAAGCACAGGCTCAGCCTGCCGCTCAGAAGCAGAATAGGGCCTGAGGCAATCCCGCGCTTCTGCGGCCAGCTCCCAAAAAAGCGAGTTGAAAAATGGAGCACATGGGCACTGCAATTCACAAACCTGCAGAGTTATAAATGATAACTCTCGTCCACAAATATATTGAGGGAAGGCAAAGAAGAGGATTTGAAAGCAAGGCAGATTTGCAGGAAACAGGTTTCAGGAGGTAGATTCGAATCGCCTTTCAAGCACATGAAAAGCGGCAAAACGTCGACAATGATGCCCTTGGCCAAAAAGGGCGTATGCGTTTTTTCCTGAATATATTCAGGAAAAACCGCATACGCCCTTTTTGGCCAACCAAGCAACCTGGAAAGGCAAATCAGCGCTACAAAGAAGTCTCGCTTCCCATCGGTCAAAAGGGTCATGCTGAAAAAAGTTTCAAAACCACAAATGCAGGACAGGCCATGGAGAAATCGGAGCCTTGCTACGCTGATGGGCGGGATTTAAATTGCCAACAGCCACTCTGGAGAAGTGTACGGTGTGTCCTGAAACATCGAGAAAACACAGCTTAGGGAGCATAGGGCACGTCCACTCATGGGCGTATAAATTGGGAAAACTAAAAATCAGCAAGACACAGGCACCCCAAAGTTTAGGGCTGCTCTGTTGACAAGAACCTCCACTTCATGACACCTTAAATATCCCAGGAAAGAGAAAAATGGATAAAGAAATTGTGGTCCTTATGTACAATGGAATATCACTCTGCCATGAAATCAATGTCATAAGGCAAGTAGACGCAAGATGGGTGGACTTAGGTACGACGATTCTAAGGGAAATAAGTCACACAGAAAAAGACACTTATCAAAAGCTCTCACTTATAGAGGGAATGTAAAAACCGCTACACTTGAATTGAATTACAAATCAGAACAGAGTCACATATTTAAAACACACTATGGCTGCTTAACGGGAAAGTGACGTGGGGTGATGCATAAAACAAGGGTTTCAAATTAGCTCAGATACCGTTCCATACACCCAATATGTAATAGAAAAGACCTACTCCTTGCTCACTGAACTGGACTCAACACCCCCTATTCACCGCACAATAATATATCTGAATAGTGAGAATCTTAAAACTTATGTATTGATATCTCTCTGGAAGTGAGTCAAGTGGGTGTAAAGCCGCATAAACACAGCTGTGATAAGCAGCTAAACCCCATTATAAAAATAAATTAGTTTTAAAAACCCATGAAACAAAGACAGTGAAAGACAGAGAAATTCTTACAAAATTCATTCAGGGGCTGTGACGCAACCTGGATTGACCATATCTAGACCCACAGCTGGATGACACATTAAGGTGGACACTCTTGGGGCTGAGAGGTTTGGTGAGGTTGGGTGAGCAAACGCAGACACTTTAAAGTAATACTGCGTGGTACCCATCCCATGGGTCCCAAATCTCCAGGTTCAAGGGCATCTTCCTACATCGAAAACATGCATGAGAAACCCAGAAGATGGTACACTGTGTGATTGGGAAAGTTTCTAAAACGCACCTCATTTCTCAACTCCGTGTGCTCGGGTTCGCCATTAAAGCTACTTTACTAACAATCTCCCTACTTGGAGAATCAGTACCTTTAACCTCCTGTTCCATACAGGTTGCAATTTGTCCTAAGGATGAATGGGAAGAGGGGCAACCAATGAGAGAGTAGATCTAGGTGTTGGGACAGGCACAGGTCACTCTATTTTCCCATCAGGAAGAAGAATTAACCACAGGCTCAGCCTACCGCCCGGAACCAGAATAGGGCCTGAGGCAATCCCGCACTTCTGCGGCCAGCTCCCAAAAAAGCCAGTTGAAAAATGGAGCACATGGGCACTGCAATTCACAAACCTGCAGAGTTATAAATGATAACTCTCGTCCAGAAATATATTGAGGGAAGGCAACGAAGAGGATTTGAAAGCAAGGCAGAATTGGAGGAAACTGGTTTCAGGAGGTAGATTCGAATCGCCTTTAAAGCACATGAAAAGCGGCAAAACGTCGACAATGATGCCCTTGGCCAAAAAGGGCGTATGCGTTTTTTCCTGAATATATTCAGGAAAAAACGCATACGCCCTTTTTGGCCAACCAAGCAACCTGGAAAGGTAAATCAGCGCTACAAAGAAGTCTCGCTTCCCATCGGTCAAAAGGGCCATGCTGCAAAAAGTGTCAAAACCACAAAAGCAGGACAGGCCATTGAGAAATGGGAGCCTTGCTACACTGATGGGCGGGATGTAAATTGCCAGCAACCACTCTGGAGAAGTGTACGGTGTGGCCTGAAACATCGAAAAAACACAGCTTAGGGAGCATAGGGCACTTCCACTCATGGGCGTATAAATTGGGAAAATTAAAAATCAGCAAGACACAGGCACCCCAATGTTTAGGGCTGCTATGTTGACAAGAACCTCCACTTCATGACACCTTAAATATCCCAGGAAAGAGAAAAATGGATAAAGAAGTTGTGGTCCTTATGTACAATGGAATATCACTCAGCCATGAAATCAATGTCATAAGGCTAGTAGCAGCATGATGAGTGGATTTAGGTACGACGACTATAAGTGAAATAAGTCACACAGAAAAAGACACTTATCATAAGCTATCACTTATAGAGGGAATGTAAAAACTGCTACACTTGAACTGAATTACAAAAGAGAACAGAGTCACACGTTTAGAAAACACACTATGGCTGCTTAACGGGAAAGATGAGGTGGAGTGATGCATAAAACAAGGGTTTCAAATTAGATCAGATACCGTTCCATACACCCAATATGTAATAGACAAGACCTACTCCTTGCTCAGTGAACTGGACTCAACACCCCCTATTCACCGCACAAGTATATATCTGACTAGTGAGAATCTTAAAACCTATGTATTGATATCCCTCTGGAAGTGTGTCAAGTGGGTGTAAAGCCGCATAAACACAGCCGTGAAAAGCAGCTAAACCCCATTATAAAAATAAATTACTTGTAGAAACCCGTAAAACAAAGACAGTGAAAGAGAGAGAAATTCTTACACAAATTGTTCACGGGCTGTGATGCAACCTGGATTGAAAATATCTAGAGCCACAGCTGGATGAGACCTAAGGATGGACACTCTTGGGGCTGACAGTTTTGGTGAGGTTGGGTGAGCAAACACAGACCCTTTAAGGTAATACTGCGTGGTACCCAACCCATGGGTCCCAAATCTCCAGTTTTAAGGGAATCTTCCTGCATTGAAAACATGCATGAGAAACCCAGAAGATGGTACACCATGTGATCGGGAAAGGTTTCTAAAACGCACCTCATTTCTCATCTCCTTGTGCTCGGGTTCACCATTCCAGCTACTTTACTAGCAATCTCCCTACTTGGAGAATCAACACCTTTAACCTCCTGTTCTGTACAGGTTGCAATTTGTCCTGAGGATGAACGGGAAGAGGGGCAACCAATGAGAGACTAGATGTAGGTGTTGGGACAGGCACAGGTCACTCTATTTTCCCATCAGGAAGAACATTTAAGCACAGGCTCAGCCTGCCGCTCAGAAGCAGAATAGGGCCTGAGGCAATCCCGCGCTTCTGCGGCCAGCTCCCAAAAAAGCGAGTTGAAAAATGGAGCACATGGGCACTGCAATTCACAAACCTGCAGAGTTATAAATGATAACTCTCGTCCACAAATATATTGAGGGAAGGCAACGAAGAGGATTTGAAAGCAAGGCAGAGTTGCAGGAAACAGGTTTCAGGAGGTAGATTCGAATCGCCTTTAAAGCACATGAAAAGCAGCAAAACGTCGACAATGATGCCCTTGGCCAAAAAGGGCGTATGCGTTTTTTCCTGAATATATTCAGGAAAAACCGCATACGCCCTTTTTGGCCAACCAAGCAACCTGGAAAGGCAAATCAGCGCTACAAAGAAGTCTCGCTTCCCATCGGTCAAAAGGGTCATGCTGAAAAAAGTTTCAAAACCACAAATGCAGGACAGGCCATGGAGAAATTGGAGCCTTGCTACGCCGATGGGCGGGATTTAAATTGCCAACAGCCACTCTGGAGAAGTGTACGGTGTGTCCTGAAACATCGAGAAAACACAGCTTAGGGAGCATAGGGCACGTCCACTCATGGGCGTATAAATTGGGAAAACTAAA
The DNA here is from genome assembly GCF_028021215.1 of Eschrichtius robustus. Lineage (NCBI taxonomy): Eukaryota > Metazoa > Chordata > Mammalia > Artiodactyla > Eschrichtiidae > Eschrichtius > Eschrichtius robustus. The sequence goes on from NW_027175626.1 coordinate 509,770, forward strand.
AATCAGCAAGACACAGGCACCCCAAAGTTTAGGGCTGCTCTGTTGACAAGAACCTCCACTTCATGACACCTTAAATATCCCAGGAAAGAGAAAAATGGATAAAGAATTTGTGATTCTTATGTACAATGGAATATCACTCTGCCATGAAATCAATGTCATAAGGCAAGTAGACGCAAGATGGGTGGACTTAGGTACGACGATTCTAAGGGAAATAAGTCACACAGAAAAAGACACTTATCAAAAGCTCTCACTTATAGAGGGAATGTAAAAACCGCTACGCTTGAATTGAATTACAAATCAGAACAGAGTCACATATTTAAAACACACTATGGCTGCTTAACGGGAAAGTGACGTGGGGTGATGCATAAAACAAGGGTTTCAAATTAGCTCAGATACCGTTCCATACACCCAATATGTAATAGAAAAGACCTACTCCTTGCTCAGTGAACTGGACTCAACACCCCCTATTCACCGCACAAGAATATATATGACTAGTGAGAATCTTAAAACTTATGTATTGATATCTCTCTGGAAGTGAGTCAAGTGGGTGTAAAGCCGCATAAACACAGCTGTGATAAGCAGCTAAACCCCATTATAAAAATAAATTAGTTTTAAAAACCCATGAAACAAAGACAGTGAAAGACAGAGAAATTCTTACAAAATTCATTCAGGGGCTGTGACGCAACCTGGATTGACCATATCTAGACCCACAGCTGGATGACACATTAAGGTGGACACTCTTGGGGCTGAGAGGTTTGGTGAGGTTGGGTGAGCAAACGCAGACACTTTAAAGTAATACTGCGTGGTACCCATCCCATGGGTCCCAAATCTCCAGGTTCAAGGGCATCTTCCTACATCGAAAACATGCATGAGAAACCCAGAAGATGGTACACCGTGTGATTGGGAAAGTTTCTAAAACGCACCTCATTTCTCAACTCCGTGTGCTCGGGTTCGCCATTAAAGCTACTTTACTAGCAATCTCCCTACTTGGAGAATCAGTACCTTTAACCTCCTGTTCCATACAGGTTGCAATTTGTCCTAAGGATGAATGGGAAGAGGGGCAACCAATGAGAGAGTAGATCTAGGTGTTGGGACAGGCACAGGTCACTCTATTTTCCCATCAGGAAGAAGAATTAACCACAGGCTCAGCCTACCGCCCGGAACCAGAATAGGGCCTGAGGCAATCCCGCACTTCTGCGGCCAGCTCCCAAAAAAGCCAGTTGAAAAATGGAGCACATGGGCACTGCAATTCACAAACCTGCAGAGTTATAAATGATAACTCTCGTCCACAAATATATTGAGGGAAGGCAACGAAGAGGATTTGAAAGCAAGGCAGAATTGGAGGAAACTGGTTTCAGGAGGTAGATTCGAATCGCCTTTAAAGCACATGAAAAGCGGCAAAACGTCGACAATGATGCCCTTGGCCAAAAAGGGCGTATGCGTTTTTTCCTGAATATATTCAGGAAAAAACGCATACGCCCTTTTTGGCCAACCAAGCAACCTGGAAAGGTAAATCAGCGCTACAAAGAAGTCTCGCTTCCCATCGGTCAAAAGGGCCATGCTGCAAAAAGTGTCAAAACCACAAAAGCAGGACAGGCCATTGAGAAATGGGAGCCTTGCTACACTGATGGGCGGGATGTAAATTGCCAGCAACCACTCTGGAGAAGTGTAGGGTGTGTCTTGAAACATCGAAAAAACACAGCTTAGGGAGCATAGGGCACGTCCACTCATGGGCGTATAAAGTGGGAAAACTAAAAATCAGCAAGACACAGGCACCCCAAAGTTTAGGGCTGCTCTGTTGACAAGAACCTCCACTTCATGACACCTTAAATATCCCAGGAAAGAGAAAAATGGATAAAGAAGTTGTGGTCCTTATGTACAATGGAATATCACTCAGCCATGAAATCAATGTCATAAGGCTAGTAGCAGCATGATGAGTGGATTTAGGTACGACGACTCTAAGTGAAATAAGTCACACAGAAAAAGACACATATCAAAAGCTATCACTTATAGAGGGATGTAAAAACCGCTACACTTGAACTGAATTACAAATCAGAACAGAGTCACCCATTTTGAAAACACACTATGGCTGCTTAACGGGAAAGGTGAGGTGGGGTGATGCATAAAACAAGGGTTTCAAATTAGCTCTGATACCGTTCCATACACGCAATATGTAATAGACAAGACCTACTCCTTGCTCAGTGAACTGGACTCAACACCCCGTATTCACCGCACAAGAATATATCTGACTAGTGAGAATCTTAAAACCTATGTATTGATATCTCTCTGGAAGTGAGTCAAGAGGGTGTAAAGCCGCATAAACACAGCCGTGAAAAGCAGCTAAACCCCATTATAAAAATAAATTAGTTTTAAAAACCCATGAAACAAAGACAGTGAAAGAGAGAGAAATTCTTACACAATTCGTTCAGAGGCTGTGACGCAACCTGGATTGACCATATCTAGACCCACAGCTGGATGAGACATAAAGGTGGACACTCTTAGGGCTGAGAGGTTTGGTGTGGTTGGGTGAGCAAACGCAGACCCTTTAAAGTAATACTGCGTGGTACCCATCCCATTTGTCCACAATCTCCAGGTTCAAGGGCATCTTCCTACATCGAAAACATGCATGAGAAACCCAGAAGATGGTACACCGTGTGATTGGGAAAGTTTCTAAAACGCACCTCATTTCTCAACTCCGTGTGCTCGGGTTCGCCATTCCAGCTACTTTACTAGCAGTCTCCCTACTTGGAGAATCAGCACCTTTAACCTCCTGTTCCATACAGGTTGCAATTTGCCCTAAGGATGAATGGGAAGAGGGGCAACCAATGAGAGACTAGATCTAGGTGTTGGGACAGGCACAGGTCACTCTATTTTCCCATCAGGAAGAAGAATTAACCACAGGCTCAGCCTGCCACCCGTAACCAGAATAGGGCCTGAGGCAATCCCGCGCTTCTGCGGCCAGCTCCCAAAAAAGCCAGTTGAAAAATGGAGCACATGGGCACTGCAATTCACAAACCTGCAGAGTTATAAATGATAATTCTCGTCCACAAATATATTGAGGGAAGGCAACGAAGAGGATTTGAAAGCAAGGCAGAGTTGCAGGAAACAGGTTTCAGGACGTAGATTCGAATCGCCTTTAAAGCACATGAAAAGCGGCAAAACGTTGACAATGATGCCCTTGGCCAAAAAGCGCGTATTCGTTTTTTCCTGAATATATTCAGGAAAAAACGCATACGCCCTTTTTGGCCAACCAAGCAACCTGGAAAGGCAAATCAGCGCTACAAAGAAGTCTCGCTTCCCATCGGTCAAAAGGGCCATGCTGAAAAAAGTGTCAAAACCACAAATGCAGGACAGGCCATGGAGAAATGGGAGCCTTGCTATGCTGATGGGCGGGATGTAAATTGCCAACAGCCACTCTGGAGAAGTGTACGGTGTGTCCTGAAACATCGAAAAAACACAGCTTAGGGAGCATAGGGCACGTCCACTCATGGGCGTATAAATTGGGAAAACTAAAAATCAGCAAGACACAGGCACCCCAAAGTTTAGGGCTGCTCTGTTGACAAGAACCTCCACTTCATGACACCTTAAATATCCCAGGAAAGAGAAAAATGGATAAAGAAGTTGTGGTTCTTATGTACAATGGAATATCACTCTGCCATGAAATCAATGTCATAAGGCCAGTAGACGCAAGATGGGTGGACTTAGGTACGACGATTCTAAGGGAAATAAGTCACACAGAAAAAGACACTTATCATAAGCTATCACTTATAGAGGGAATGTAAAAACCGCTACACTTGAATTGAATTACAAATCAGAACAGAGTCACATATTTAAAACACACTATGGCTGCTTAACGGGAAAGGTGACGTGGGGTGATGCATAAAACAAGGGTTTCAAATTCGCTCAGATACCGTTCCATACACCCAATATGTAATAGACAAAACCTACTCCTTGCTCAGTGAACTGGACTCAACACCCCATATTCACCGCACAAGAATATATCTGACTAGTGAGAATCTGAAAACCTATGTATTGATATCTCTCTGGAAGTGAGTCAAGAGGGTGTAAAGCCGCATAAACACAGCCGTGAAAAGCAGCTAAACCCCATTATAAAAATAAATTAGATTTAAAAACCCATGAAACAAAGACAGTGAAAGAGAGAGAAATTCTTACAAAATTCATTCAGGTGTGGTGACGCAACCTGGATTGACCATATCTAGACCCACAGCTGGATGAGACATAAGGGTGGACACTCTTGGGGCTGAGAGGTTTGGTGAGGTTGGGTGAGCCATCGCAGACCCTTTAAAGTAATACTGCGTGGTACCCATCCCATGGGTCCCAAATCTCCAGGTTCAAGGGCATCTTCCTACATCGAAAACATGCATGAGAAACCCAGAAGATGGTACACCGTGTGATTGGGAAAGTTTCTAAAACGCACCTCATTTCTCAACTCCGTGTGCTCGGGTTCGCCATTAAAGCTACTTTACTAGCAATCTCCCTACTTGGAGAATCAGCACCTTTAACCTCCTGTTCCATACAGGTTGCAATTTGTCCTAAGGATGAAAGGGAAGAGGGGCAACCAATGAGAGAGTAGATCTAGGTGTTGGGACAGGCACAGGTCACTCTATTTTCCCATCAGGAAGAAGAATTAACCACAGGCTCAGCCTACCGCCCGGAACCAGAATAGGGCCTGAGGCAATCCCGCACTTCTGCGGCCAGCTCCCAAAAAAGCCAGTTGAAAAATGGAGCACATGGGCACTGCAATTCACAAACCTGCAGAGTTATAAATGATAACTCTCGTCCACAAATATATTGAGGGAAGGCAACGAAGAGGATTTGAAAGCAAGGCAGAATTGCAGGAAACTGGTTTCAGGAGGTAGATTCGAATCGCCTTTAAAGCACATGAAAAGCGGCAAAACGTCGACAATGATGCCCTTGGCCAAAAAGCGCGTATGCGTTTTTTCCTGAATATATTCAGGAAAAAACGCATACGCCCTTTTTGGCCAACCAAGCAACCTGGAAAGGCAAATCAGCGCTACAAAGAAGTCTCGCTTCCCATCGGTCAAAAGGGCCATGCTGCAAAAAGTGTCAAAACCACAAAAGCAGGACAGGCCATTGAGAAATGGGAGCCTTGCTACACTGATGGGCGGGATGTAAATTGCCAGCAACCACTCTGGAGAAGTGTAGGGTGTGGCCTGAAACATCGAAAAAACACAGCTTAGGGAGCATAGGGCACTTCCACTCATGGGCGTATAAATTGGGAAAATTAAAAATCAGCAAGACACAGGCACCCCAAAGTTTAGGGCTGCTCTGTTGACAAGAACCTCCACTTCATGACACCTTAAATATCCCAGGAAAGAGAAAAATGGATAAAGAAGTTGTGGTCCTTATGTACAATGGAATATCACTCAGCCATGAAATCAATGTCATAAGGCTAGTAGCAGCA